>NC_092815.1:81865531-82165531 GCF_023375885.2 Dermacentor andersoni | reverse complement strand
GCGGTCGCGCGCGTGCTCGCTCATTGTTTTTTTCGCGTCTATTGTCGTCGTCAGCTGTGGGGCGACGACTGCGTCTCTGTGTGTGATAGGAGGAGGAGAAGAAGTTGAACGCGGAATAAAAATAAGCGAAAAAACGCGGGAGGAGCCGGCGTCGGCAAAGGGGGACGAAATGCACGTCGGACGACGGAAGGGCAGCGCGCAGGCAGAGCGCGCGGGGCCCTCGCCGCCTCCTCACAACAGCGACAACAGCGCTGCGCGGTGCTGGCGATGACGACAAGCGGGAGAAAGGTCACTTCCTCCTGGCCGACGCGTGCACATGGCCTTCGTTGAGTGAAGGAGCGAGCGAGCTTTGCTTGCCCGCGGAGTCGGTGGTGAGACGACCTGGTCGTGTGCGATCGCCGGGTTTTCCAGTGCACCTGTGAAGTGCGTGCGCGTGAATCTGCCGAACAGTGCGTCTTCGAGGGGCTGCACGAACACTATAGGTCTGTGCTGCGCAACCACGGCTACAAAGCCCCGATCGTGGGAATAAAACAAGAAAAGAAGAAGAAAAAAGAAAGTGTGTGCGTCGGTCGGCAGCAGTAGCAGTGAGTTCGTTGCAACGAAGCCTGCGGTCTTTGCGAAGCCGGCGTTGTTGTGTGAGCGGAGTTTGTTTTGAGTCTGCGGCCCTGACGGTTGCGTCGGCGCAGTAATATTACATAAGCCAGCCACACGTGACGGTTCCGCATGACCCAGCTGCCGGGAGTGCCGTTTTGCTCGGACCCGTCCAAGGCTGGCGGCGGTGAACTACATTCGGCGGCAGGAAGCGCCTCCAGGTGGGTGTCTAATTATTGGCGCTCCTGTCTGGGTCTTACCGGCTCGCGCGCGGGGCCTGCGAGCGCGCCTCGCACGAAAGTTGCGCCAAGGTCCTCCAATGCGTTTTCTTTTTTTGGTTACGCTTTTTAGGGTACGAAGGATGCACTCGCCAGTGTGCGCGCGCGTCCGTACGAGGTTGTCGCACGACCCTACCTTTCAGGTTCGTACTATTTTTTTCGCGTAATCTGGGGCCTGGGAAGAGAGTTTAGCGCGAAACACTCTCTGACGTTGAGGACGCGTTCAAGCATGGGCTCATTTGCTGTCTCAAGCATAGACAAGCAGCGCGCCTGTAAACGAACAGGGATAGGACATCTAGAGCAAGTCTCGTCATTGCTGTTTGCCTCCTCACGCTGAAATCTGCAGCTTCACGTGTCTCCGGCGTGCTTGCATCCGTGCATTACGAATGCAGCCGCTGCACCGTACCTGACACGCTTCGCCAAAAAAAAAAAAAAAAAAAAAAAAAAAAACGTGAATCATCGAAGGAAGGAAGAGACAGAAACAAAGAAAGAAAAGTAACTCAGTTTTCTTGCATTTTTTGAGGCAGAAATATCACACAAGCTTTAGTTAAAATGAACCGGTCATTTGTTTTCCATAATTTCGAAGGAGGCAGGTTGTCACTTTACGTGACTTTTTCTGTTTGATGCTAAATCTGCTCTCTCTACATATAGCGCCTAAAATTATCTGCGTTCAAGAAGTATTCAAGGAACGTAATGTACCCGAGACGAAAAAGTAAAATATATATATATATATATCTGTGCTGTGAAAGGCAGTACTCGGTGAATAGACGTCGTTGTGAGAAACTGAGCGGGAGAGCCATGTTTTTGGAAAACAGTCCAGTCTGTTGTATCTGGATTCTTCTTTGCTTTTGTATTCAGGCTTGTGTTTTGTCCATGCTGTCTTTGCCCCGAAGCTTATCGCTGCAGTAAGTTTCCGGCAGAAGTGACCCAGTTGTCTCTTAGGGCAGCTTCCTTCCTCGCCTTCGTTGCTACTTGCAGCGCAGCATCTGCCTGGTGGGACTCGTTTGGGAAGCAGCTTCGCTGCGTTGCTTGCGAGTTGGCGTCGCATACGCGGACTCAGCACGGCGGACAGTGCCCCTTGCAGCGTCTGCCGTTGAGGACGTTGGCGCGAAGGTATACGTGTTCGCTCGCGAATATTCTGAATGAGCGATTCTGCAAAATCCATTGCGTGAATGTTGCAGAATCGGTCTTCATCTTTGTTTCACGTGGCCTTCGAATTGCGGGTTTTACGTCCAGAAGCTGCGAAGTGGGCTATCAGGGACGCCGTAATGGATCCCTCCGGATTACTTTTGATCAAGCGGGGGTTCTTTAATTCGCACTCAAGGTATGGTACACGGGCGTTCTTGCATCCCCCCGCCCTCCCCTTCGGAACTCGGTCAGGAATCGAACCCTCATCCCTGTGCTCAGTAATAGAACGCTATAGCCACTGAGCCGGCGCGGCTGATGCAGGTGGTTTTCCCTCCTCGTGACCTCTCAAGGATCACCACCGACCGTGACTTATCTTTGTCGAAGCACCTCTCTGGATTAAGAAGAAAGCTGGACAGCTTTACTCAGATCATTCGACATATGTCTGGAAAATCATGAGGGCCATCCAAGTCATCTCTTCTGCAGCTCTACCAGGCACTTTTTGTTGGCTACTTCCCCTACAGTGCGCCTGTACTTTCTCGGATTAGTACAACTGCTGTACGAACGCTTGAAAGTGCGTCTACTTGGGGCACTATTGCAGAGGCACGTGCGTGCCCAGCTCGAGTTTATCTGCAACATGAGCCATTGCGAGTGCATCTAAGGCTACTGACTAGACACAGGAATCATCCACTCACGAACATCACAAGCGTACGGTCTGTGTCCGCCTACTCAGAAGCTGTGTTGTCGCAGCAAGACTTATTGCCGTCGGACTTCGAACCGTATGACATACCCGAAGTTCCACTCTGGACGATGGCAAAGCCAACGGTGAGACTCTCAATCCCTGGAATAACGAAGAAGTCGAAAATGCCGCTTGCTGGTCTCAAGCATTTCGCGCTATCATACATTGCTTACATGTATGGACATTACGAACATGTTTTTACAGATGGTTCCGTGACACAGACCTCTTCCGCGGCGGCCTACACAGTGCCAGGAATGAGGATCGCACAACGGTTCAAGATAGGACACAGGATCGACGTCGTCTACAGCAGCTGAGTTCACCGGAGTTCGAGAAGCAGTTCGCTGCATACTGCAACAGAGTCTCGAGAAGTGGACAGTGTTCTGTGATTCAAAACCAGGACTGCAACTCATCAGCAATTATATGAATGACAGAACCGCATATAGTCCTCTGGTTTATGACATCATGTCTCTGATTGCTGAGGCGTCTCATTCCGGGCACACCATAGTGCTGCAGTGGATTCCTGGCCATTGTGGAATAGCTGGAAACGAACAGGCTGACGCGGAAGCAAAAAAAGGCGCACACTGACGGAACCATTATGAAAATTCATTTTTCCCGGTATGACATTAACGCCTTGCTCCATACCTCCATTAAAGCTTCTACGGCGCGACATTGGGACAACCCCGAACATCGACAAGAGCGCCTATATAGACTTAACGCTGGATTACAATTCCGGCTTCCACTTCGGTTGCGGAGAAGTCAGGAAACCCTCATTCACTGATTACGGCTGGGTGTGGCATACACCCACCGATACCTTCACAAGATTGGACAAGCACGGGACCCTGAATGTAGCGTCTGTCACACTCTCGAGACAATAGCTCACGTACTTTGTGTGTGCCCTCAATATGCGGCCGAACGAAGAAAACTCAAATCTACTGTTGACAGCTTGGACTCCCACCCCTTTTCAGAAGAAAAGCTTTTGGGCGCGTGGAGGAGTGTTGACTGTGCCCATCGTGCCATAAAAGCATTTTTGAACTTTTTAAGTGAGACTGGTTTAGACGATCGCCTCTAGAAGCTGTGAGACGTGTAGTCAGCGCGAAATGTGTTTGCCCAATAACTTTTTGTGGCAAGATTACTTTTTGTATGGACAAGATTACTCTTACGTGTATTGCGTATCCAGTGAGCATCCGCATATTGGACAACGTGTATATAGTATCTCATTGTACCATAACATAATCACCCGCCACCTACCTTTCCCTGTATTTCCCACTTCCCCTTTCCCCAGTGAGGAGTAGCAGGCTAGAGACACGCTCTCCAGGCCGACCTCTCCTCCTTTCTCTTCATTAAAATCTGCTCCTCCTCCTCTCAAGGATCGGGGCGGCGCGCTCGCCGACCGATCTCGGAGGCTATGGCCTGCTATATATAGCCTTGTCGCATCGTCCGCCAGCGGTGAGTCCCCGTCGTCTTGTTGCCGCTGTCACCGCGACGCCTCGGCGATCACGTGACGAGGATACGACGTCTCGGAAAACTGAGCTTCGCCCGCGGGACCGGGCTAACAAGCACTTCGCCGAGGTGACCGCACAAGCGAACTATGATTTGTCATATCTTCGAGCGACATAGTCGCTTTTATTTTATTTATTTATTTACTTGTTTATTTGTACCACATCGCGTGTATTGTGCAGATATTTTCATCGGTCCCAGCCTATAGTCTCACGACGTCCCTTTCCACATGTGCCGTGTGTAGCAACGTTTAGCGGAGCTAAAGTGCATCCGTCAACACGTTACAAAGCCGGGCTGCCGGCGCGAGCCGAAGGCCATGAACGGCGGCGCCTTGTTTACGCCACGCGGCGTCTGTTGCTCGCCTCTGTTTACGACCTGGGGCGTTCGCGCCATCGCGGGGCCCCACAGGTGTGCCGAGCTCGACGTCTCTGGCGCTGTTTACATCGCGACGTCTGAAAACGAGCACCTCCGCGTCGTGCCCCCCGGACCGTCGCAAAATGCGTTCGCCTGTGTCCAGCGGCGTGTGCGACACTGCACTGGAGACGAAGAGGATCCTCCACGGGACACGCTGAAGGAAGATATTGAGCCGACTTGTAGATCGGTACATTACTCGTCGAGAAATCCGTCATCGTTTTCTCGGCACCACTGTACGACCGTGTTGGGTATATATGCCGCCGAAGGTCCCGCTGCTGTGAACCTCAGCTTGAATCGGCCGCGCCGAAGAGGACGAGTGGAATCTCTACCACTCTCTGGATTAGCAATTGCCGACGTATCGCGTGAGTTGTATACCACATCGAAGAATAGGTGGTGCCACTCGAGATTTTTTCCCTTCTCGTCACTTACTTGCTCGCAAGAACTGTTTTCGCTACGAATGAATGATTCGCTATTAGTGTAGCCTAGTATTTCAACCTAATCATTTCGTTTGGTGTCCCTATGGGAGGCTCAGTTATGGCGTTACGGCTCCACAGAAAGTAGACAGACGCTGAAAAAGTATAGACACGGTATAAGCGCAGTTTTTTCCATCTTAGTTTACTTTCTGCGGCGCCGTTACACCAGAAATGAGCCCATGTCAACTAGCGCATATTTCATTACTTCTGCACAGACCGATTTTTTTTCCCCAGAAACGGGGACCCGGTTTTCAAAACAGAAATAAAGCGGGAAAGATAGACGGAGTTGTGCGGCAAAAACAGAACGTCGCAAAGTTTCAACAGTTTTCATCTCCAGGTAACCACAAGTATACAAATAAAGTTTGCTGTAGAATACAGAAAAAAAAAA
This sequence comes from Dermacentor andersoni, assembly GCF_023375885.2. Classification (NCBI taxonomy): domain Eukaryota; kingdom Metazoa; phylum Arthropoda; class Arachnida; order Ixodida; family Ixodidae; genus Dermacentor; species Dermacentor andersoni. Next base: position 82,160,026 of record NC_092815.1, on the reverse strand, counting down.
AAGTGGTAATGTGGGATTGAGACAGGCCTTTCTTTATTCGAAAACTGGGTGTCTCGTATACGTTGTGGTAACTTGGAAATACGCTTTTGCTCAGAATAATAATCAAACAATCAATTTACAGGCGCAAGTTGGAATCAGCTAGCGCAAGACAGGGGTAACTGGAGAACGCAGATAGATGTTTTCGTCCTGCAGTGGAAATAAATATAGGCTGGCGATGATAATGATGATATCGACCTGGCTAACGCGGTTATAACGTCCGTGCCCTTTCTTCGTCTCTGTTACGGCATCCTTGTAACGCCCTCGAGGGGTTACAAAAAACGGTGAAGATAAATCGGATGGAGATTTCTTTGTCACCGTACCTTGTGGCGCCTATACGTGGCAGTGGGCTTTCGCGGGGTGCTTGTAAACAAACACATCGGTAACTGCTTTTTCGGGCTGTCGCAGTTACAAACAAGGCACGCTCTCTCGGCCCGGCTGTGACCGATATTTTTTTTAAAAAGTGTACGCTATGTAAACACCATGCAAAGCCAGCTGGCCGGCATTTTCCAGCCTCGCGGTCGCAGTTTTCGTTTGTTTATTTGTTTGAGGACTGAGCCACGCGAACGCCGAGCAGTTGCTGCATTTATATGATCGCATTGGTCTTGGCGCTCTGCTCTGAAGAATGAACAATAACTGGGAAACAGCTAGTGCGTATATTCGCGCCTTGAGTGCAGCGCAATGATGCGGTTTTATTGAAGGGCACTTCGCTACTACCACTTTGTTAAAAATAAATTACGGGGTTTTACGTGCCAAAAACCACTTTATAATTATACGGTACGCCGTAGTGGAGGACTCCGGCAATTTAGACCACCTGGGGTTTTTTAACGTGCACCTAAATCTAAGTACACGGGTGTTTTCGCATTTCGCCCTCATCGAAATGCGGCCGCCGTGGCCGGGATTCGATCTCGCGACCTCGTGCTTCGCAGCCCAACACCATAGCCACTAAGCAACCACGGCGGGTTACCGCTTTGTTGTATCGCTGCATATTCGGATTTATGATTTAATTATATGTAATGTAACTCATGGTACAGCGCGTTGTGCGGGACGCTGTATAGTGGGTGAAGGCCTTCGGATTAATTTCAACCAACTTCTGGAGATTCTTAAAGTGCACCGAGTCAGTACACAGACTTTTTTTTTTAACATTCTGCTGATTTCCATATTGAATGCTGCTAAGGCCGAGGTATCGATCCCGATACCTTGCGCTCGGCTTCCTAACACAGTAGCCGCGTATACCGGGTGTCCCACGCAACAAGAGCTAAATTAACAATAATAATACGGAAATGCCACGTAGCTGCATAGGCAGCAACAAAGCAATGCTGTTTGCCGTCGCTTGGATGTACTAGAGCTTACTTTTATGTATTCCACCTAATTAATAAGTAGTCATAATTAATCAACTTCTCAAATATAATTCCTAATAGCCTTCCGCCATTCGGGCGTGTAGTCTAGGGGGCGGCTTCTGAAACTGCGCACTTCGACGCGCTCGTAATCGCGCTGCCAGTAGTGTTTTCTTATTCCTTTTCCGTTTCATATCTCGATCGTTATTATTTCATTTCTCTGTAAAGAAACCAGCAATTATTGTTTGCATGCGCACGAGGTTGGACCTCCAAAGCGCGTGGAGCATGCTAAAACGGACGGGTATCTTCGCAGACTTTCCGATTGCGTGCCTTAATTAGTTGCAATAGCCGCCGGGTAGAAAGATTGGCGTTACATTGAACAGCCAACGGAAGTAGGTGCGCGTCCTTGTGCAATTTCGTTATGCGTTAATGAGGGGTTGATGAATGTAAAACCAAGGCTGCTAGCTCTCACTCGCACATGCGCTTCCCATACGCGTAACTATAGGCGAGTAGAACTTTTCTTTCGTTTCCCTCGGGCGGTTCGCGATGTTCACTCCGTATACAGTGCGCAAATACGGTGGTGCGCGAAGGAGTGCGAACACACTTGCGTTTTTTCAAGCGCGTAAAACAAGGTATCGTGACCTCGTGCGTAAAGGCTCCGGTATATATATATATATAATCAGCCATACCAGTTAATTGCGAGACTTCCCACGCGTGGTTTCACACAATTCGGACGCAGGGACCGAGCGTGAGGGTCTGCTGATTGTCGCGCCACCTATAGGCTATAAGCGACGAAACTAACCATAAGACACCGGTTTCTCGAGCGCAACTACGAGAAAGCGAGTAGGCCTATACGCGAAACCAAACAAACGACGTTTCTAATTAGCATTATCTCTCTCTTCCTTCTTTTAATCCTGCTTGTACACTTTTTCGTTAATTTGCTTTTTTTCAGTCGGATTAGTCATTTTGTTATGTTTTAGTAGGCTCCGGCGTTTGAAAGCGAATTTTCAAGTTGTGACGCATTGCTGGCGCGTCATTCAAATTACCGCCGCGAATTGACAAGAGGGGGGCGGGGGGGGGGGCGCATGCCCGGAATTCGAAGTGGTGTTTCGGGACTGCTCTGATCGCAGAACTCCGTATACGGTGTACCGCAAGTCTATAACCCACAACGAAGGTTAGGCCAGAATAGCGACCATTTCTTGTCGCTGTTTGATCCTGGCGTCGACGATCGCCATTGCTGTCCCATTACCCGAGCAAACGCACGCCGCCCGCATTCCGCCTCCCACACCACCAAACCACAGCGAATGCACTCGTACTGTGCACTCGTATGTTTCGTACCCGTGTGCTAAGGACGGGTACGAAACAGATATGCCACAACACGACACCGTCCACGAACCGACTCCGTCAATAGTCGCCGTTCCAGCATATCGTATATAGCTCGTCGCAATATGTACACACGCTCCACCATTCACGGGGGAACAGAACCCCATTCCGGATGCGGCGGGTGTCTCGGCCGTCGTCTCCACCGAGACGTCGCACGTGTATACGCTCCGCGTGCCGGGGTGCATGGCTGCTATTCTTGCCGGCGCTCGCGAATGAAACTGGGGGTGCTCTCTATCGGGAAGCTATAGCAAGGGAAACAACACTACGCGGGCGCAGTATCTGATTCCGCGTCTCGTTAGGCTTCCATCACTGACATCTAGCACGCGCGCCTTTCTTTCTTATGTGCGTGCTGCTGCCAGCCTCCTCTTTCCTGTGAGGGCAGCAGCAGCAGCGGAGAACACGTTGTTTGTGCCCGACGGCGTCGGCGCGACGGATGTCCAGAGGGAATCCGGCATACGCTTAGGTCGTGTGAGCACGCAAGCGAGGCCGGAATCGAGGCGTGTAACTATGGCGAAACCATTTATCGGTGGATGCCGTGTTCGTTGCGCTACGTGTTTACTTGTGAGCGTGTGTTTTGCCGTTTCTTCGCGTCTGGCGCTTCTCTCTTTCAGCGGTGAATCCTGCAACCACCCTATAACTATAACCAGGTTTGCCGAATCGCAGTTATACCGTTCTGAGCGTCTTTTGAACGCGTCTACACGCGGCCCTCTTGTGCGTTTAGTTTCACCTATGCGTCGCTTTGCGCCTATTCTCGCGTGTTTTGCTGCTCGCGCTTTTGCTGTATGTGCGCCTCGACGTGACCGCGAACTTGAGTGTCCTTTTACTGACGTTTCGGAAGCCGCGCAGGTTCCGTGTTCAAAATCAAAATGCGCATACGGAAAATCCTACATCCTCCTTTGCTATACCATGTCACCGGACGAGGATAAATTTTCGTCTGCCCGGCATTGGGTAACGCGCGTTCGCGACGTCTTCTTTGACTTATAGTCTGTCTGATCTAATTATCGGGGCTCCGTTGGCACGGGTAAGCTCAACAGCCCGCCTGACGATGGGCTTAGCTGTGCGGCCAAGGAGGCAAAAGCAAGGCAGGATGCAAGGAAAAATGTCGCGCGCCACTTTCTCGTGTTTTGCGAGCTTTCTCTTAGACTTGGAAAAAAAAGAACAACTACTGTCGTTTCGCACGTATTGAGCACAAGAAAGATGGATTACGAATTTTTTACGATGGTCTGCAATTTCGTCATATATACTCTTTTTGCTCTAAATGTAATTTTTCGGAAGTTGATTAAGTAATAACTAATTATGTAATTAGGCGAAGTACAAGAAACGGTCTGACTTGATCCAAGCGACGGCAAACATTGCTTCTGTCCAGCTGCGTGGCAATTGGGTGTTCCTAAATTTTGGCGCAAATTACGGTGGGACACACGGTATACATACATTTGTGACGCCGAAAACACGATTCGCACGTGAAGCGTCAACCATTGGGGCATGGGAGCTTACTACTTTCAAACGTGCACTTCATGGTGTCACCACGCAAGCACATGGTTTCAGCAATAAGTTATTAATGGATACACGATATGATTCTTCACGCCGACAGCGTTCTTCGCCTTTTTTTGCCAACTCAGTGAGGCTGGACTTTAACATAAAGTTACTAATTTTGCTATGTTCGTTGCCTGGTGCTTGCGGAGGTGGCAACTTGCACACAAGCTAGTAACCGAGGTTATAAACAGGGATAAGTTGCCTCAGAAAGACTGGCCCGCCATTGTGAGGCACCTTGTGCCTATTTATGACCTGCATACCACATGTGCTACCATCTGTCAAGACTTTATTTCTTCTTTTTTTTATATCTAGTAAGAAGAAATCCGCGTAACATGCGTGCGGCTCACGTTATGCCGCGCGTGCAAGCAGTGCCTGAGGGGCGGACCTCTCTCGCCCTCTCGTCGGCACCTCTCTCCTTCAGCATCCGAGGTACGCGGGCGCCTTCGCCCGGCAGATCGAGTTTCGGTGCTCTTGGCTGTCAGACTCGCAGACTGGACTCGCTTGGTCCCGCGCCTCTCTGAGCAAGGCGGCCCCCATTCTGTGGCGGAGCAGACTTTGCCGGGAGCTTTCACCCGTAGTCTGCGACTGACAGCCTAGTGCCGTAACCCCTGTATTTTACGCGCACATTGTACATGACAGGAAATAAACCCCCATTCGTTTGTACCACGGCTGGAGCCGTCTCCATACGCCATGCCGGTGAGTCAGCGAACCCGCCGCGGCGCCACTTAGCGTGCGCTGCGGATTGAGGTCGGGCTACGTGTCTCAGACATTAGCTAGCCGGTTCCGGGCACGTTGGCCCGAACCACCGCAAAGTGGACGCGCGCCTACTGCGCTGGAATGGCGCAGATTTTATTAAACTCTATTTAATCTTCATCATGGCAGCGTGACCCTTAATAGTAAATGAGTAAGTGGTCGTCGGCCAATGTGTCAACGTCTTCAGTGCAATAAAAAATAATGTGATCTGTTAAACCAGAAAAGGTACAGTTTATGTAACACCTCACTGCGGCAGCACTGCAGGCAAGTTTCTCGCGTCGGAATCTTTTTATCGCGAGCTGTTGCTTTCGGGGAAGAAAAAAAATGACGAAGGGTTTTCCCATCTTTATTATTCATTTCACCTCTTTTCCTGCGCACGTGTACGTACGTGCAACTGCCGCTTGATCAAGGCTCACGCCTTGTGTTTTGCGGCCGTTGTTGCGAGGGCACGGCGGCAACCGTGCGCGCACGCAACGGCTGCCGACCCGAAGGGAGCCGCGGTCGGCTCCAACACGTGCAGCTATTGCGCTTTACCTTTCCTCTCTCACTGAGCCGCGCGAGCAAGGCAATGCAGGAAGACGCCTTAGCGGGCGCACAAACACGCACATATACAGCGTCTCGTTTTGCATTTGCGCCTGGCAGCGTCATCAACAGTCTTGTCTGCGCTGCAGCCGCCCCATTGGCCGATGCTTCCTCCTCCTTTTTCGGTGTGCTGCTGCAGCAGCAGCAGCAGCAGCAGCAGCGTTGGCGGCTGGCCGGCCGTGCGCCGTTGTTTGTGTCGAGCATTGTCCTGTCGCCCACCCGGCGGTTCTGAGTGCGATATAGCCTCCGCCCTCTCTTGCGGCGTTCTTGGCCCACTGACCGACAGGGCGGTTTTTATTTTTGCCCCGTGTTCCAGAAAGCTTGCGGCTCGCCACCCAACCCCCACTCGTCGCTGTTGTGGACGGTGCAGCACGGTGGGGAGATGTATCTTACGCCTACTCCCCCGTGCTGAATGTCTACCCGGCACTGTTGCACAGGGCCACACTGTATAATCTCTCTCTCTCTCTCTCTCTCTCTCTCTTCATTCGCCTTAACTCAAGCTTCGCCGAACCTATCCGCGATTAATACACGTCGAATCGTTCATCTATACGTGTGTGCCTCCCGACCAGTTACTGTCTTTTGTCCCTCTGCTTGCAAAACGATACTTATCCGTTTGCAGAACTATGCTTAGTCCGAAGCACACACAGCGCCTTCATTCGTGCCTCTTCCATCGCGTAGGCGAAAGCGTTATTTTGTTCACCGCACTGATCGACAGTAGCTTCGTATTATCCATCAACCTGGAAAAACGGCCAGACGAAGCAAAAAAAAAGAAGTTGAAGAAGTAAAAGAATCCTAAGTACGATCGTTGTGTAATCGACTAGTTCGCAGAAATACCAGCTGGGTATTGCTCGCTCTTGATCGATAAATGCGAAGTTACTTTCGCTCAGCACGATGAAGAAAACACAGGATTCGCCTACGCCTCGGGGCTTATGCGGTTGAAGCGGTATGGTGTTTGTCTCAAATAACGTAGTGGAGCTATAGCCCGCACTACTTGAATGAATGAATGAATGAATGAATGAATGAATGAATGAATGAATGAATGAATGAATGAATCAATGACAGTAGCTCGACGAAGCTCTCTCTATTTCTTTCTTTCTCTCTCCTCTCCCTCACGCACACACGCACGCTGTCGTTCCTCGCGCTGTCGGTGCGGTTTCAGTAAGCAAGTGTGTGTATCCGCCGCTGTTAACGAAACCTCGTGCCCGTAGCTTCATAATGATATCCGCTAGTCCAGATAATTGCTTCCGCGCACAGTCGAAACGACGGGAAGACGTCTTCCAGCTGAGCTATATAAAGCCTTCGTGCACGCGCCCCTCGTGGGCGTTGTTGGGAAGGTTCTCTAACCTGCGCGTGATACAATGCCATCTGCTTAACATCCCTCGCCCATCTTTGGCCACTGTATTGTGAACACGGAAGAAGAAAATTAACTATAGGAGGGACCTTTACGGCCACGCAGTCAGCCTTCGCTAGCCAACTCCCCGTGAATCCGTTCCCTTCACCTTTTCTGTCTCTCTCAGAAAAGTCGGCCCAACACTGCTCGGCGGACTCGGCCTAGTGTGCTTGGTTCCTGATAGGTGTTAATTGACCTGCACTAGTTCGGGGGCCATCTGCAACCGTTCAGTGCACGTTTCCCCCCCGATATGCTTGTGTAATTTCGGTCGTTTATTGCAGTAATTATCGTCTTCGTTGCAGTGTATCAGTGCGGACGCTGCAAGTTGTTGTTGCACCCATTATCCTTTGGGAATAGCGCGCGTTGAGCTTGGCGTCTGAAGACACAAAATTTACCCGTGATCACGTGTTGTGCCGATTCTCTTTGCTTCAAATGCATTGTGCAATGCTGCCTCCTAGTTCTTTCTTTAAAACTTCATTTGGGCCTATACATAATTCTGAACTTAACGTTACAGCGCAAACACCTTTGCGTATGCGATAAGTTGGCAGATGTCAGTAATGTATTCTCTGCGCCTGCGCTGTTGTGTGGCCTAGGTAAATAATGCATCGACGACGAAGAAATAAAGAAGTGGTTAGTCAGCGCTCTTCCGGTTGTGGTTCGTCTTAGGTGTTTGCGCTGTAACGTTAAGTTTAGTTCTTTCTTTCCTCCATGATTGCAAACTAGATACCCCCCCCCCCCCTCGGCGGTATTGCCGAAACGACTTTGCTTTCATGCAGCTGTCGTCGCACTTTCATTTTTGATAGTGATTTACCCCTACCGCACCCGCCGTGGTTGCTCAGTGGCTATGGTGTTGGGCTGCTGAGCACGAGGTCGCGGGATCGAATCCCGGCCACGGCGGCCGCATTTCGATGGGGGCGAAATGCGAAAACACCCGTGTACTTAGATTTAGGTGCACGTTAAAGAACCCCAGGTGGTCGAAATTTCCGGAGTCCTCCACTACGGCGTGCCTCATAATCAGAAAGTGGTTTTGGCACGTAAAACCCCATAATTTAATTTTTTTTTACCCCTACCGTGGAGATGTCGTCAGCCTCGTGGAGTCCCGCATCCCTCCTCCATCTGACCTAATATTGGCACTTTTGTTTATTTTCTTTTTGCGAATTTTGCGAAAAATTATCTCGCGAAGAAATTGCGGAACAAGCTTTCTCTTATTCTTCTGCCCCCCCGCCCCTTCTCTTTTTAGAAGCGCCGGTCTTTAGAAGTATGGCGTATGTTAGGAATTTAATGCCCGCAAGTTATCCCGCTCAGAAGGGAATAAACATGCAAAAAAAAAAAAAAATAAGATGAAAACAAGAAAAGAGGTTTTTCGTTCGCGACATTTGCGAAGGTGAGGCCATCGTGCTCGTGGAAAAAGAGACGCATAAAATCCACGGCTTCCGTAACGTCAGCAAAAGTTGTCATCTGCCTCGTCACTTCAGATCAACGTCACTCGTTCAGTGGAGGGTGAAAAGAGTGCGCACTAAGACGAAACGCAATATTAACCTTTTATATCGCGAATGACCTTTCGAAGGTCGTTTCTTGGTGAAAGGGACAATGTAATCAACGATTAGCTCATCCCAATCCTCTGTGTCCCCGAAACGATTACACTGAAGACGTCGTTAAAGACCCTTTAGCAGTTCTCATTAATAATTAATTAATTAATTAATTCCTTCATTTATTGGGACCATGCACGTGATGGTCATAGCGCTGGTCATTTAGAATGAGGGCAATTTCTTTAGTTCTGCTGAGACTTCATTGATTGAATGATTCATTCATTCGTCCTTTTTTTTTTCTTGAATATCCGTCATTTCACTGCCCATATGATAACAGCAACACCTCTCATTATGAATAATATCGAATTTCTGAGTGTTCCTGCCTGTCCGCCTTTTAATGAGCGGTGTGCTGCTCAAAGATACTCTAGCAGACAACACTGGTATGCTTTGCACTTCGATCACAATCTTCTGATCGCGTTGTTCGCATTTGAATCCAATGCAGTTCGCTTCTTTTAAATGTTTGTGCAGCGTTGTGCTCTTTAGGTGACTCACATTACCAGTAATTAATTCCAACAAAAATTTTAATGATTTCATTCATGATTTCATTCACTTCGTGGAAAGCAGAACAAACGCGTAGCCGATGTTAGGCGAATATCCGTTAATCTGAGGTTAATCTGCAGGCTTTAATGCAAAATGTAAGCTGCCGTGAACGCGTGAATGCTAACGAGCGAGTCCACTTCCCTCTACTCTGACGCTGCACCGCTCCCAAAGAGAGATTTCCTTGCATCGGAGCAGTGCGCAAGACAAGACAGAAAGCAGGGCCGCCTGACGTACTCCGCACGAACGCACGGAAGTCCACGTGACTCACACTCGTTCTTTTTTCTCTCTCTCTCTCTCTTTTCAAAACGCGGTGTGCGTCGGCGGCCGGTGTCGTAACACTCGGTACTCAATTTTTTTTTTATCAGCTGTGGGTTTCCGTATGACGCGGGAAACAGTAATACATTGTGTCGCAAGTGACAGGGAATGGAGAATGGTGGTTATTATTTGGCATTCCTTTTTTTTTTCCTGCGGTGCGAAGCCATTGTTTGGTCGGTAAAAGTTTAAAAGGTTATACGCAGCTTTTCAGCGCACGTGCATAGCTTGCCTCGTCGTTGTGGGCTTGTTTTGTTAACGCCGCGCTTTCTGTACAATCCACTGCATAAAGCAAAGCGAATTGCGAAACGTATCGGTTTTGGCGAAGAGAAGTAGACGTGTATGCACGATGCAACATTACCAGCTGTTGTCCTGTACGTAGATGTGTCCCTGTCGTTGAGGTAACTCGCCTATTTCTTACGTCTATATATCTATATCTATATTGCGGAGTAGAGCATGTGCATCGTCACTACGCCCCCCCCCCCCCCCTTCCTTTCCTCCAAATATCTAGATTGTTTTCTTTATTTCTATTCTCCCTTTCGTCTAACAGGGCGGTCGCAGAATTCGTAGCGGTCCTTGAAACTGTCGAAGGTCGAAAGACCGTTCTGAGGGCCTTGAAAGCTCTTCAGTTTCATCAAAACCTTATAGAGGTCATTCAGTTTCGTTTCTCACTGAATCCAGTAGCGGAATTTCGTTTGGATATCTGACCGCAGGCATTGTGCAAACCAAAAGTCGAGCCAATAAAATCCTTTTAGCGGGTTTACCAGCCAACTAACCCCATCTTGCTTGGGGTGGTTGGCTGGTGGCAAGCTCGTCAGATAGGCGGCTTGCGGGAAATCTTTTATTTTTTAATATATTTTTGTTCCACGTGCAATCTAAAAAAAAAAAGGAATGTTTCCTTGCTGTTTTCAAACTGTCTAACAGACTCGATAGTGTTTTAGTCCTTTAAACAGCATGCTTCTTCAGGAACCCTGTATGGGAAGCCTTTGAAAACTCTTTCATCTTTGTTTTCTTTTTTCCGTAGAAAGGCGGTGAAAGTACATATGGCGACGGTAAGGATTTAATCTACCTTGTTTCGCTTTTTCGTGTCCTTGAAGCGGCGCTCATAACTGTGGTTGCGGAGGAAAATTATAGTCGGCATTCGGGGTGTAATAATACGCGCTAGCTATTTCATTCTTCAGTTTAGACAAGCGTGAACCCTCCTGTCAACGAGCGTCCCCTCCTTTCTCTGGGACAGTGAACCGTGTGCGCGTGAGGGGTACTTCTCACATGTGTTCAGTGAACAGAGATGGAGATTCTTGTTTGGAGAGAAGAAAAATTGGGATGAAGTGCAGCGCAGTAACTGTCTCTCCGGGGAGGACACCGCAACCGCGCTGCACAGGGGGGAGTGGGAGTGAAGAGAGGGAAACGCAGGGGTCATTGCGCTCACCCTCGCCCTCAAGGCGGGAGCCTTCGGCTACTTCGGACGCTCCGATTGCAGGTTTCCCTGGCCTGGGTATCTGGGGAGGACAGAGCGGGGGGGGGGGGGGGGGATTTAAGCGGGATGTTTAGGCGCCTCTGGTGTCTTTCCATTCAGTCATGCTGTAGACTGTTGAGACGTAACGTTCTGTACTCTTCGTTCTCGATGACAACCTGCTCCTCTCTTCAACAACGTCCTCAGAGTAGATGAGGCGGACGACGGCGTGGTCCAGCTACCCATTTTCGTCATGCCCGACCCGAACTCTTACAGCCGTATGAGATTATGCTGACGTCTGTCCAGGGATGGCCACGTGATGAGTAACGCTGTAAACGAATTGATGCACGCAATGATAAATTCATCTCGACAACACTCAATTCTTTAATTTCTTTTTTCTTCTAATCCGGCAGGCATTTCGACCTTAAATTAACGAAAAAGACTGCGAAGTATGTGGCTTCAGACACTGACGTCATCAGTCGCGCGGCTGCTGTGCGATTCAAGGCAAATCGCGACGTTTTCTATTTTATTATCATTATTAGTAGTACTAGTATAGTAGTTACTGCAAAATAAAGTTTTGTATGGAGAAGTTGCTCTTGGCGTGGTGGTCGTCTACTATAAAACCCATACGTATCGCTAAAAAGGCGAAACGCGGACATGAACAAGAAACCAAAAGACACCACCAGTGCCGTCCTTTGTATTCGTCTGGGTTCCGTCTTTCTAGGTGCAATTATCTCCTTTGCCTCCGAGAAGATTTCGCAATAGTACGAAGTACAATAATCAGGTGCGTTTGGTGTGCGTGCGTGCGTGCGTGCTTGCGTGTTAACAGCTTTAGTTTCGTCTTTTTTTTTTTTTTTCCTTCGAAAAATTGGTGACATGCAATCTGCCCTATTGCATGCGAGCCGGAGTTTCTGAAGCCAGCGCTGTGAAAAAGCTCATCATCTTTTTGAAGTCTCTCCTCGCTAGCGCAGGTATCGCCAGTGCGGTTCCTTCCGCTCCTCGCGCACGCTGCGCTCACCTGGAGAGCGTTCCCGAACACACTTGACCCTTTTAGAAGAAGACACTTGACAGGGCCCTAGTTTACGCAGCGCTGTCGTTCGGGGCTTATTATACCTGTGTCACGCGCTCACTTTGAGTGACCGTTGGAGCTAATTAGCATTAGCCAGCCTCATTGGCAACATTTTTTTTTTTTTTTTGAGCTCGTGGAAGATAACCGGTGGGTATCGCGGTTTTTAATGGCGTCTGATTTCAATGATCTTTGGAAAGGGGTTGTGTCACGGCAGTGTTATCACATCACAAAAGGAAAAATTGCCACTTGCTCACTTTCGTCAAATAGGTGGCATTTTTTTACGTGAAACTTCGTTCACTGGGCGGATCTTCCAATAAATTTCTTGATTATTGTGTTTTATTTCGCGCTGTGCTTTGCTTCCGTCTAGTTACCTTATGACGGGCCTTACGCCATCGGGTAAATCTGATCAGTATTTCACTGATTGCCATTATTCGGCGATATTTTCCTGGTTACTCTGTTCAGAGAATTAAGGCGAAAGCTTTCAAGTAATTTCTTCAGCTTTGAATTGATTCACTGAGGCTTTATTCTTGGGGAATACTTTGATACGAGGCTTAGATGTATACGCTGATGCTAGGCTTAGTATAACCCAGAGAAGCGGCAAAGACGAAAGACGCGGGTGGCCATGCCTCCCTAAAGTTACTGCACTAGCTTGTCTTGACGTCATTTATGTTGACCTGCGTTTACATTGCATTCGATATATCGGCAATCGCTTAACGGTGCAGAAGGACTGCATCGCATTCTAATGGAACCAGAGAGCCGACATGCCAAGCTTTCAAAACTATTTCTGCGTCGAAACGGCCCCAATTGGGAGCTCCATTTCCCACTATACATTATACGCCGGTCTTTACGTGAGAAACCCAATTTTGTTGCACGTAACCACTCGCCAAGTGCCAATTTGTAATTCGCGATACGGTAAGGCAGGCGTATAGAGCCAGTGGGGCCTCGTATAACCTTTGGATGCACTGTCGCGTTTGCTAGCGTACTCCAGTATTTGCATATACTATGTAGCGAAGTAGTGTTCTAAGTTCGTCTTATGGCCGGCGCGTGACATATCAGTAACAGCTGTAGCACGTGCTTACGTAAGTTAACTCTCGATTATCTTGTATGGAGAAAAGTCGTCATGCCTAAACGTAACCTTTCGCGAGATGCTCGCGCGCGCACACGATTGACGGGTTGGCGCATGCATGCCTTCCCAGGTGCATGCGCAAGCAGCTCTTTCTTCTTTTTCTTTTCGCAGCGGAGCTGTATACATTTTAAAAAAAATGGGAGGGGGGGGGACGAGAAAAGAGGAACCAGCCGTTTCCCTCCTTCAGGCCGGTGAGTTCCTCCTTGACGCGCACGTCGCATGCCGCGCCCTCTTGCGACAACGAAAAGGGGAGGAATGTTTTTACCTTGCGTGCGTATCTGGCGTCGCCGCCGCCGGTGACCGGAACATCGGCTGCTATAACTCCTTTTCGACGGAAAGTAATGCTAATTAGCATAACCTGAGCTCTAAACCTTTCATGACAAGCGACCACCAGTGTCAAACCTCTAACTCGAAAGCAGCCTCCGGCTGCTGACGCACAGTGAGACGAGCCCGTAGTCGGGCATCTCGGCCTAGACGCCGCAGATACCACCAGCCAGCCTTCGTTTTGATGCGTGAAATTAGGATGAAGAGAAGGTTAAACTATGTCAAAATGTAAGCATTTTTGGTCGTTTTGAAGCGCCATCCGCAGTGGCTTCGAAGCGAAAGCAAAATACGTTTGCTGGCGCCGTCGGCACGTTGATGGGCCGTGTGAGTGCAACACCGCCGCAAACGACGCCATCAAATCCACAGCTGGAACACAAACCCTTCCGCAGAGCAAGGAGGCGCTCGAGCGCTCCATGCAACCAGATATACAGCTGTATATCCAGCGTCACTTGCGTGCCCGTTCGTCTGCGTCTCCGCCCGCCATGGAGCGGCGGCTTCTCCGTGATGCATCGTGTAGCGCGCACGACACTACAGAGACAGGAAGCACCGACCAACAATAGAAGATAGATACATTTCCTAAAAGGCGGGGCAAGCGTACAAACAACAAAGTATCCAGAAAATAAATTTGAAAGAAGCTTTTACAAATTGCTGACTTCCGCGTTGCCAGCTTTGCACATACGGCTGTCGGTGTCTGTGAAGAGGAGACGCTCTCGAAGATGACATGTAGAGGGACAATTGAAACTACAAAGTTACGAAAAGCCTAATGAAAGGCACAAGGATACGGGGCTAACGGATATTCCCAGATGTGAACGGAAGACCAAGCTAATGGGACACACATGGTGACCGCAGCGTTGTGCATTGTGTCGAGTGCCGGGATTCTAGACAGCTGCAGGGCACTGTCGCGCCCGAACGTCGGTACGAAGCGAAGCAACCCTCTCACTAGCAGAAAGCACGGCTAGCACGGCGCAGACACAGCTTTGCAGTAGAGGCGCTCGGAGAGAGACGGCATACTCCATAGCCGGAGCTGTCCTTCCCGGTCACTTGTCGCGACGGTTACGCTTCAGCCACTGTATTTAAGCTATGATTATACTAGTTGTAGCCTAGTAGTAGACTGTATCGCAACAATCTTCGTTAACACGACTCTCATGGAGATGGATATAACACAACAGACACCAGCAGTTAGCTTTCTGATATCGTCAATGATGAGTGGGGCCAGTCACGCCAATCGCGATGAGTAACGTAGGTTCTCGTATATTCTGGTATCCTGACATCACGGCGACTGACCTGTTTCATAGCCTCCTTGGATGCTATGCTAGTATTTACAGTCCGCTCTCCTCCAACCACTATATCCTTACAAATCGCACGCAGCTGTCCAGCGTGTAGCAGCGAACGACGTCCTCGGCGTAGCCGAACACTTTTGGACTGTGGATAGGAAGGCAGAACATGATTGCGAAGGCTTTCTCGAAAGCGGTGGCTTCGGCGTCCCGGTAAGATTCAGCCCTACAGTATTATTAGGCCGCCAGTATTATTTGGCGGTCGTAGCTGTAGGGAGGAACTTGATTCTTCGTCGGGACTTAGGCGAGCAGGATTTATTTACACTATTTACATCTTAGACAAGAGATACATCGACAGTCTAGCGTGACTCCCAAATGGAGCCCGCAAGACGAAGCATACAGCAATCGAGCACACAGCTCACGAGTACATTTCGAGCACGACGACGAGCACACTCTAGCAGCCGACAATCGCTGCTTATAAGCATTTGGCCCCCCTTGATTCCAAGGGGACGGAAACGTTCGTCCAGTCATTGTAAACAGGCCGCCTCTCCCCGGGACGGGTTATACACACACACACACAGACACACACACACACACACACACACACACACACACGCGCGCGCGCGCGCGCGCGCACACACACACACACACGCACGCACGCACGCACTGTTAAGAATGGCCGTACGGGGTGGCAACGTGCCAGCTTTCAGCCCGCTGCACGTGTTCCAAGCCCACCAGACGGGGCGCCCTTCGGGGAACTGCGAAGGGCCGGCAGCCACGTGGCGCGCGATCAGCTCAGGAAATTGGTACTTGGCCGAGCCATCCGGGACAAAGCAGAGTTCTACGAAGCCCTCTGACGTCGGCACTGAAAGCTGGACGGTACCGAGAACTGTCCGGCCTTTTCACCTGTGTGTGTGTGCAACACGAACATTTCCGTCCACGAGGCTCGAACGTGTGTGCCTTTGTGTGTGTGAGCCATACTGCGGGGCGGCGGCAAGTTTACAATGATTGGACGAACATTTCCGACCATTCGTGCTCAGTCCACGCCGAACGATGACGTCGAACTATGACGTCAAGCGGAGAGCTTATAAGCAGCGTTTGCCGGCTGCTAGGGTGTGCTCGTGTCGTGCTCGTTGTCGGAGCTGAGTGCTCCTTGTCATGCTAGAAATGAACTAGTGAGCTGTGTGCTCGTAAGCTGTTTGCTGTATGTTAGTTTTGCGGGCTCCATATGGGAGTCGCGCTAGGCTGCCAATGTATGTCCTGTGTTCAAAATGTAAATACTGCCAGTAAATCCTAGTTCCTCCCAAGCTCCATCCCTACGACTACGACCGCTCCAAACCTGACAGCACACACACACACACACACACACACACACACACACACACACACACACACACACACACACACACACACACACACACACACACACACACACACACACACACACACACACACACACACACACACACACACACACACACACACACACACACACACACACACACACACACACACACACACACACACACACACACACACACACACACACACACACACACACACACACACACACACACACACACACACACACACACACACACACACACACACACACACACACACACACACACACACACACACACACACACACACACACACACACACACACACACACACACACACACACACACACACACACACACACACACACACACACACACACACACACACACACACACACACACACACACACACACACACACACACACACACACACACACACACACACACACACACACACACACACACACACACACACACACACACACACACACACACACACACACACACACACACACACACACACACACACACACACACACACACACACACACACACACACAGAGAGAGAGAGAGAGAGAGAGAGAGAGAGAGAGAGAGAGAGAGAGAGAGAGAGAGAGAGAGAGAGATGCAATGGTCCGGAGCCGACGTCAGAGGGGCTTAGCACATTGTCTTGCGCCTTGGTCGGCGCGTGGGAAGGAGCCTTCGTCGGCGTTCCCGCGGCAACTCCCTCACTCATAGCGGAACAGGGCGGCGTTGTCGTGTTGCGCACAAAGCCGGCTTCGTTGAACTCGGAGCCGACTCGGGTAGCGCGTCCGGGTAGCACATTGTCTTGTGTCTCGAAAAGCGCATGGGGAGGTTCCGCCAATTACCTCCTCTCGAGAACTCCCCTGAGCTGACCCCTCGCCGCGTTGCTGCCGGTTATCCGCAGTGCTCTGAAGTGCGCCACCGTTCCGGTCGGATCGGAACACGTGGAGCGGGCTGAAATAGCTGCAGGCCGATCCTAACAGTATGCGCCCAGCCGGCCGCCGGCAACCGTCGGCACACCGCGCGCCGACTCGCACGTACACGCTTGCAGCGGCGTACAGACGCCGCGGATAGCAGCTTGTTTGCCATTTCCGTATGAAGCTAGGCCAGGAAATGTTGAAAGCGATCTCAACAAAACGCGTTTTGTAGACGTCGGCGGTTCTTGAGGCGCCATCCGCTACGGCTTCGAAGTGAAAGGCTTAGATCTCCGTCGCCACTGTGTTGACAATTGAAAGTCGCTGGTCAAAAGCTTTCTATATAGTGCGGTTTTATATTAACAGGCCTATGTAGATTTGCCGTGCCTATCAGGTGTCTATACCCCGAAAAGTATTCAGTCGAAATTTATTGCTGAATTACATATAACAGACGGTCACTCACTGCCACTACTATGCAGGTCGAAACATGATGGCTATATAAGAAGAGTCCAATGCGTATGGATGTAGGCAGCTCTAGCAGTGGTTATGCATGTGCTGTGCGTTTATGTGTTGTGGTCGCTCTGTTGTGCACATATGCTATGTGTATGAAAGTGTTGCTCAGTCGTGACATAGCCGTACTGGAAGTGCAAAATAGAACGTTTTTTTTTTTCGTTAGAGTTACTGTATGCTAGTAACTCTATTTCTCGTCAGGTATTAGCGCCATCTATCGTGCCGCGCAGTAACTATACTGTTTAGTAGCCTGTGTTGCTTAAATAAGCGTGCGTGTGTGTGTGCACGACGAATTGATGTATGGATATGTCTATGTTTACGTAAGTTTACAGATACAATACACGCAAAGACTATCTAAAATAATATCTAAGATACGTGTATCTTCGATACTGCCCAGCACTGGATGCAGGCGCGGCGCGTACAATATGGCGCCGATGGTCCCGATTTGCTTTCGTAACGTGACGCAAATTTGACGTTTCGCTTAAGAAACTGTAATTGTAGGCCCTGAACCCAACGTTCTCGATACAGCAAAACTGTTTTCCTCCTCAGTAAAAATGAAGCAGCTAGCCCAAAGCGTACGATTATTCCGTCAAAAACGTTTCTCGCTTCCCTCATCTGCTGTGTACAAGCCATCGTATGCCTCACTATACTCGCGGGCAACTTTCTGTGGCTATGAAGGGAAAGCTACGGGCGCGTGGCTGCTGCACATGTGTTACCGCGCCAGGAACAGTTGCTCGGAACAGACGCCGAATCGACGAAACTTCCACGTGCGACGGTTTCGCGTTTGCCCAGGCGCTGAAAGGAAAAGCCGCAAAATAAGTTTTATGAAGCCGCAAAATAAACTTTTACACACAGTTGTGTGTTCTGCCCTGTTTAAGTGTTGAATAAAGCGCTTATGTTTTTTTTTTCTTCCCGGGCCTAACCTAACGTGGATTAAAACTCGGGGCACTTTGCAGAGGTACTCTCACTTGTTCGAGCTTTGCCTCCGTAGCATTCTCTCCATAGCCACAAAAAAGTTGTCTGCGAGCACAGCCAGGATGCGTGACCCCGAGAAACGGAATGAGTCATCGTATATTGGCGCCAACGCACTTGTTTTCTAATTTGAGACAGGACACGCGACCAACCACGTGGCGATGAGCGCACGTTCTGGGCCTCGTTATCCCTGGGTGTGTTGAAATTCTGACCAGCATCAGTATACGTAGGCAGCTTAGGAGACAGCCCCGAGGCCATGTAATGGAACGCGTTTCGAGCCGTCTGGAAGACGTGTGGGAGACGCTTCTGCGACGTGAGGTCACTGCGCGGCGACAAGAAAAAGTTGAAAAAAGCACAAAATGTTTCTGTGTTCTAAGTCTGCGCCTGCGAACTTATGAAAAACACGAAGTAGCTTACATTAACGGCGTAGGATAGCGTATCTGCGTTTTCTTGTGCGCAGACAACCTTCCTGTCGGCTTTCCAAGCGTCCTACTCAGCCACCATGTCGTTTGGATATATGAAAGTAGCCTGCATCGTTTTTGACTTCGTGAGAATTGGAACGAGACTTCAGATAGCTGCTGTCCGCGTAGCCGTCCACGGCGACTATTGAAACACAGCCACTATCTCGTGAATACGCAAGTGACTCAGCCCGACTCGGCTGGCTGAGAAGCGGCCGAATATCACCGATAGCGTTGCGCGCGCCGCAAGTAGCCGCTTGCGCGACGCAATCGCCGGCGCTGCCATCTCTCGTTCACTTCGCTGCTTACTCGCACTGCGTGAGGAAACTTTTTGCCGGAGTCGCCGCCGCAGTAGGGGACTCCGGAAACTTGGATCACCTGGGGTTCTTTAACCTGCACCTAAATCTACGTACGCGGATGTTTTCGCGTTTCGCCTTCATCGAAATGCGGCCGCCGTGGCCGAGATTCGACCCCGCAACATCGTGCTTAGTAGCCCAACACCATAGCCACTAAGCAACCACGGCGGGTGCGTGAGGGAACATCTAAGGTGCTGCCTCGCGTACATTCCTTTTCATAAATTAAAAGTCGCCGTTGTCATAACCTCTGATGATGTGAAAAGTAATTACTCTTGCTTACAACACAAACTCACTTGTGAAAAGTGCAAAACGTCGCAGAAGCTTTGTAATGTTCAACGAATAGTATTTCAAATGAACGCGTTTGTAAAAAAAAAAAAAAAGAACAACAAATGATGGCTCAATACACAAATGCGAACACCATTCGAGAGCGATGCAAATGCTATGAGCATGCGTTATGGACAAAAGATTTTCATGACCCCACATGAGGGGGAAAATGCGGCGATACACATGCCGCCACCGCCACCACATATTTGCGAAATTGCAGATGCATTGCATGGTCTTCTGCGCGCTACCGTTCACTTTCTTTATGAAGCGCTAACGCCTCGTATAGCTGCCAAGGGCCAGAAAAAAGTAGCAGTCAGTAAAATTCGCAGCTGCACGTCACGTTTTGTCATATTGACGAAAACGCAAAATTGCATTTTGCAAAGCTTCCGCTTCCCGACACAAACGTTAAAGCACGTGACCTCTGGACAGCCAATGAGAGAGTCAACGTAGTGGATAATGGACGTCGGAGAACAGAGCCTCTGCGCGCGAGACCTTCAGCTTCGCAGTTTTCGGGACGCAAAACAAGTCCCGTACTGTTATACCCCTACTTCTTTCTCGCTCGTCCAATTTCCAAGTTCTTGTTGTCTCTTCGTTTCTTTGCTTGTATTTGCTTGTTGCAATTCAAAAATTTAATAAAAATGTATTCTCCTTGTTTTCCTTTCTTTATAGTGTAGTTTAGTAAAGAGTGCGCTACTGCTACAAATTCTTATATTTGCCTCATTAAATGTCATCTTTTGTGTGTGTGCGTGTGTGTGTGATTTTACTTGACGCACTCCTTGAAAATTTTGATTGTGTTTGTCTGTATTTACGTATGTGCTATTTGACGAGTAGTTTCTTTTTCTGTTCATGAGTGATATCCGTGCTTGCCTCACAATCAGGTCGTGGTTTTGGCACGTAAGACTCCGGAATTTTTTTTTTTTTGCGTAAATTTAATATCACTGTTAGGTATTTTTGTTATTTCTAGCCTCCCGTGCCATACGACGCGTAATTAGGGGCCTCAGACCCAGTCGAGCTTCTTGTACTGTGCTTTCGTACAGCTGCTGTAGCTTTTCGTCTTGGATTCCTCCCAAAGCTTGGGAGTATGAAGTCTGGGGGGGTGCGAATGTTCGAAACTTTCGAATAACGAGTCAAATACCTACACGTAAGCACAAATATATTCCGCATAATTAAAGCTGCGCGCAATCCAACATAAAACAGGCAGCAAACAGGCAGCAAACAGGCAGTGGAACAGGCCGAAGAGCCCTGCGCACGCGAACTGCTTACTTGTCCCTAACTCTCCATTTCTGCTTTTAATAGACAACTCTTCATAACTTGCTAACGCTTGCT
The DNA here is from genome assembly GCF_023375885.2 of Dermacentor andersoni. Lineage (NCBI taxonomy): Eukaryota > Metazoa > Arthropoda > Arachnida > Ixodida > Ixodidae > Dermacentor > Dermacentor andersoni. The sequence continues at coordinate 82,139,097 of NC_092815.1, read as the reverse complement.
AACGTTATGATTACTAGAATTTGAACATCGTTCTATATTCGTTGCACATCATTTGCAAAGTATGCTCTTTGATTCGCGTTTGGTACTGTTCGATTCGTATTCGAAACGAAGACAAATATGATGTAGCTGCGCGCAGACGCTCGTTTTTTCCGAGGCAGGGAGCATGCGTGAGTGGGCGGGTGCATTCTTGTAGGCCGGCTGCTGTTAAAGGAGAAGCGTAAAGGTCACGTGTGCGAGATGCCAATAAGCGGGCCGCGGAAGTCGTACGTGCGCGCTGCGTCTCTGGGAGGAAAACAATTTCGCTCGCGCACCGGATATGAAAACCCGGCGCAGCTCTGCAGCAATACGCGCGGAGTCATCGAGCCGGGCCGCCGCCCTCTGAGAATGTTTCCTGTGTTTGGCTAACGCGATGTACACCCCCCCCCCCCCCCCCCACCCCTTTTCTCATTTTACCTCCTCCTCCTCCTGGTCCTGCTCCTGCCAGTTTGCGTCAGTTGGCGCGCTGACGTGGAGGGGTCATCAGGCCGTGGAGGAAGGAAACAGATAGCAGGGAGCACACCGCAACGCGATTGAAGCTAAGCCCCGTGGCCCAACACGTGATCGCGCGTCAGAGTGCGCGGCTGGTTTTAGTGTTCCCGCTCTGCATGCAGAACCGCGGCAGGGCAGCCCGAACAAACGCGCACCGAATAAAAACTACTGGCATAGCTACTGGGAACTAGAGTGTACTGGTAACCAAGTGTCTCAGCAAATCTGGATTCTTGCTCTCTGATCTCGACGCAAGAGGTCACGTGTTGGGCCACCACTGTAGCTTGACGGAGCGTTCGCTTGCCAAGGCTGGCTGCGTGAGGTAACGCTCCTTCCTATATTTTTCCTTCCTCCATGCATCAGGCTCGCATTTTCTCGGAGATTTCGCCGTTCGCTGTATGTACTGAGAGGGGAAAAGAAGAGAGAGAGAGAGAGCGAATAAGAGCTCCACTTCTCGGCGAAATGCGCAGTGTAGGAAATGTGAGAGCTTTCTTAAATGTATATAGGTTGTCCCAGCTAACATTAGGCGAACTGTTCAACGAAGCAAAAGATTTCAAAAACACGGTGCAGGATACAATCATACGACCTACGGTGTTCGATCGTCAGACCTCTGACAACCGAGCGCCGTAGGTTTTATCATCGTATCTTCCACCATCTTTTCTTATTCTTTTTTTTCACTGACCAGCTTGGCTAAGGTTAGCGGGGCCACAGCTAACTAACACTAACCGAGCTTGAAGCTTTGGTACAATGTTCGCTTATGGGTCTGTAGGTCTGCACATTGTTCAGTCACCTGTCATCTTTCACCACCAAGATTATTTTTGTGAACTCATTACTTGGCTAACTATAAAAAAGAATTATTAAACAAATTAAACAGCGTAGCTAACGTATACGGCGAACAAAGCTTCTAGTACACTCTCGCTAGTGTTAGTCGGTAGCTAGGTCCCGATACAGTCTTGGAACTTTGGGACCTTCTTATGTATATTACGCACATGTCATTTTCTGTATTTTTACCAATAAGTAAAATTAATATTATCTCTTTGTTTATTTACTATAGAGCACATATTGACACGTGTACTTGTTTATGTTTTTCGGATGAGCGCTTTTTGGAACACCCAGTATATAATTTTCGCTCAGTATCGCATTCGAAAGATTACTGAAATACTGATATGAAATTTTCGACTCTCCATTTTATGTATTAAATGAAAGTCTGGGACATCTAAGCCCTAGAAAAAAAATATAATAAAAAATGCTGGCAGACCCCAGGGCGTCTTAAACGATGTAATACGTGTTCTACAGCCATTTTTGTCGGACGTCATTACCCTGCAGAAGGTGGTCACGCGGGAACAGGACATGGCGACGTTTCGGCACCCGCTCCGGCGGCCTCGGTCTCCTCGTGTGCTGTCAGGAGGCCCGATGTAGCAGAGCAGCACGGACGACCGTTCACTTGATGGTCGGCGTTTGCATTGTGCTGTTCGTCCCTGCCTCTGTCTATATTCGCACGCCTGCCTTTCAGTAACGCGAATCCCTACCGACTTGCTCAACTATCAGTCGTCCTTATGCTGAATTACTGTGGTACTGTTCGGTTACATCCCGTTGGTATACATGCACGAGGCGTGGGAATTTGACGACCTTGCATCCTTTGGAGTAAGCTTACCTTTTCAATAGTGCGATAGTGTATTAAGTGTAAGTTCAACAGTGTATTAAGTTGCTTAATTGTTTGTATGAATTGCGTGTTTTCACACCTGTATGCGCATATAGAACAGTATGTTTATATGTTGATTGTGTACGTTGCGTATGAGTATATGTGTGCGTTAGTATGTTTTTTAACCTGCGAAAGTTATAAAACAGTGCGCTTAAAGTATGTACGCCGTAACCGGCGTCTGTACAGTACCTTCGGTGAACGCATCTAGAGCGCATTCTAATTTTTGCTAGCCGTAGAACCCGTTAATGTGAGTTGGCAGTTGAAATATATGGAAATTGCGCTTAAAGAGTCCCTGAAATGGTTTGGGCAAATTTGGTAGGCGCGTAGGATACAGCTACAGTGAAACATTTGCACCACAGTTTAAGTGACACGTCTCATATTAAGACAGCTGCGTACGATTACCCTCCTCCTTAGCCATACTTTACCTCCTCACTTCGTTTTCTGAGCGATGGGGGCCAAGCTCCGCCTTCACTGGCTCAGGATGTGACGTCGTGTTGTCCACTTCCGGTTGTCTTGGAGCCGGCGCGCGAAGCTTCTCCGACCTCTTCGCTAGGCCTGGCCGCCGATCCCCGGCGAGAGCTATCCAAGCAGCGTACTACGTTGCAAGCGTTCTGTCGCAGCGGCCAATCGTTGCGGGAGCCACGTGTTGTAGTCGTAATCCTGCGGTCTGAAGTGACGGTCGCAAACGCGTAGATCTTGGCGCCGATCGGATAGCGACAGCCCGATGCGCTGCACCCACTCCGCTCGCCTGTTACCTTGCCAAGGGACATGATGTCGCAGCTTAACATGCCGCCAGTCGCTAGATTTGCTGCCCACAACGCAACAAGGGCGACTCGTGGTGCTCGTGAAAAACAATCTCGTGACCAACACTGACCGCGCAGCTCGCCCCAACACGGAGAACGTTATAAACACAAGCAGACGTACAACACTTGCTGTATGCCGGAAGTGCTTGAGCGCAGTGGTAAATTGTCATTGTGTATTCTCTTTCCGTAATTTTTCTTTATTTAGCGATACATATTAACCAATATTCCAACTATTACGAACAACATTTGTTCGCTATAAAGTTGGAAAACTGGCCGAAAGCACAACAAGGGTAGCCAATCGAATAACTCGTCGGACTGGCGTCACGCGCCCCCGCTACATATACCAGTGGACGGGGGCGGCTGAAAACTTAAGAGCGCGGCGCCGCTCCGATGGGTAGCGATATACATTTTTTTAAACATTTTAATGAGTTACATGCTTGATGTGGAGCGCTTAAACATGTCACTTAATGGTCAGAGGGACCTATCCTAACATCACATGGCACTCAACACTGTTGGGACAGCTTGCGCTTTACGAGCCCTTGTTGCATATTTTAATCGATCACATGACACTCAAAACTGTTGGCACAGCGTGCGCTTTACGAGCCACGATGCGGATTGTAATCATGATTCACCTCCTTATTAGGGGCGTAGGCGCTGCGTATTCGTTGGTCGAACCGGAGGGAGGCGTCGCTTGACAGTCACCACCACCATAACGGGTTTCTTTTGTACGCATATACAATTTCCTCTAGCTCGCTGCTTTCCATGCTCGTTCACTGACGTTCACTCATGTGATCCCACATTCATCAGTGCCGCAATATTAGCGAAGGGAGTGGTACATGACAACTTACTACATCCAACCGCGCTGGTTTGCGTCGCGTCGACATTTCGTCCCCCCGCCCCATAGGAAAAGAAATGTTGCCTTTAACGTCCAGAAATTTTACAATGCATTATAAGGGACGCGGTGGCGGAAGACTGCGAATTAATTTTCATCTTCCGTTTTTCAACAGGCCCTATAGATCGAGCGGTTTTTGCATGTTGCAAGCGCATTGGGGGTATAGAGCTTCGTTTGGAATATCTGTCCTGTCCTTTGTTTTCGGGAGAGAACTTAAATCGTATGTGTGCTTGCATCTTGCTGACGTCATGACCCTAGCACTTCACATATATGTGAACAGTTCACGCGCGCCTTTACCCACTCGTGGATCGATTGGTCCGGGTGTCTCTCGAGCATAATAGCTTGAAGCACGCGGCACTTTTGTATCGGTCAAGTGCGCCTGGAAATTACCGAATCATTTCTTCTCGGCCTATCGAGCGTATTTCTTTTATCGTGCCTGCTTGTATACGCCGAACGCGGAGAGTGGAGCGTGTTTGTCCCGATAATGCTTATCTCTCTGGAGAGTCTTGTTGCCTAGCTGACGACCTTTTCGTCTCTCTGTATAGACGGCGGTGCAACGTTATTAAAAAAAAAAAAAAAACATGACACGACCGACTTCGTGGCATACTCTTTCATTAGTTTGTTTGTTCGCGCGGATATCAGCGTCATTAACCGCGGGTGTACCCTCGAAGGCGCACTTCAGGACGGAGGCGTTGCCCCCTGACGTGATTCTGCTTCACACACACTTGCATACTATCGCGTGTAGTGAGACCGTCGGAGCCACACGTACTTACACACTTTATGATGAATGGCATCGCGCCACCTGGCACGTAACCCGCTTGACATTACTTGCAGCAACGTCCGTGTTTACGTTTCCTGGATATCCAGCCTGCAGTCTGTACATTAAAGTCATCATCATCATCACCATCAGCCTATTTATGTCCACTGCAGGACGAAGGCCGCCTCTTCTTTCGATCTCCAATGACCCATTTGCACTAAATGACGCCATCTTGTATACTTGGGAACTTTTCATCATACCACCCTATTCTCTGCCGTCCTCGATCGCGCTTTCCAATTTTCTTGGCACCCATTGTGTAACTCTAATAGAACACGTAATTGAAACATGTTGCGGCTGTCTCATGTCTCAAACCGAGCCAAGATAGCGTGTTGGATACGGCGCTGCAGCTGCTCTTGGTCAAGTGGCGTGGACCGTTCGAGCATCATCCGGCGACATTAGAGGGGCGTGGAATTCTCTGCTACTTGCAGCTTGTGCGAATTTCGCGAGCCAGCATAACCAGTGCAGCACTATGAGATAACGAAACTATACTTTCGGAAAGTATAGTTTCGGGAAGTATATTCGGAAAACGCAGGCGGGGCTGAGTCGAGCGCGAACGAAATCTTTCGACCGCCCATAGTCGTTGTCAAGGGTAACGCCAATAGGCTCTTTTAGAGCGCCACTCTTAAGTGCCCGTTCCTGCGTTTAATGTCGGCGTCCCTCGGCGTAGCCGAGAGAGAGAGCACAGTCAAGGATGAAAGAACGAACGCGGAGCGCAGCGGGGGATGAAAGACAGCTATAGCGAAGAGAGCGCGAGGAGGAAAACGGAGGAGGAGGATGTGGCGAAAGCGTGAGAACAAAAATGTGCTGCACAAGACGGGCACTGCGGCGACGACCGCTACGAGATGGCGTCAGAGCAGCGCGCCGTTGTCTACTCATTGATGACATGTGGCGAGCGCGTCCACCGATACCATATATGGAAACAAAGCGCTGCACGAACGGAGTTCTGTCTGCGGCGGCTGCTGTGAATCGCGCCCACGCCTCACCCTAGCGCTGCCTCTCGCGATCTCCCGATTAGCGAGGGAGTCGCTCCACACTTCGCTCCGTTTGCAATGTGCCGCACGAGACAGATTGTCCGCGCCAGACGATATTTCGCGAAATGAAAACACGTATAATGCTGCGCCCAAATTTCGCATTAGGGAGTATCTCAATCGTTGGTGTTTCTTTTCTCTAAATATAGAGTATAATTGCACAAGTAGCATTTTCTTCTGTCTTATAATGCAATGCAATGACCATTATATTACGAGTGGTTGAGTACTAGTGACATAATTATAATGAGGAGTGCCTACGTTACGGGCCAGTATACTTGAATGTTCCGGGTGAGTCGCAAATCGTGTCCTTGCATATGCTTCAATTTCTCCATTACCAAAGCCTTGTTTGCGATAATGTTAACGCATTAGACATCCTCGAACATTGATCAATCATTTTCGCACGTCAGTCGCTGCGCTTGACGTACGTTTTGAACGGGCCGTAAGAGGTGCTGTAATAGTAATTACTTGTGGAGCTCTCGAGGAATTCGGTCTTTGTACCTTAAATATAGTGTCAACAGCTGCCCATCAAGTAAAGAAATAAAATAAAAATAAAATAAAAAGGAAAATAAAGAAAGCGGGCATTTTTGTTGGCATCTTGGGTTACACCCGTTCGAGGTGATATATGTGCTGCCCAAGTTTTCTTTTGGACACATTATTAAAGAAAAGAATCAATGCATATCAGTAATGTCGGTGAAAAGAGTCCCCATAGTGTTTCGCGCTCCTTTGTGCAATTGCACAAAGTATAGGGAGTAAAAAAACCGAAAACAGTAATAATCAAGAGATACGCCGATGAGGCAGAAATAGCGATGAACACTTGCAGCCCTGTAAACACCCACAATGCCCGAAGGCAGGCGCATGTTTCTTCCTGCTTGCGGGCATATATATATATATATATATATATATATATATATATATATATATATATATATATATATATATATATATATATGTGTGTGTGTGTGTGTGTGTGTGTGTGTGTGTGTGTGTGTGTGTGTGTGTGTGTGTGTGTGTGTGTGTGTGTGTGTGTGTGTGTGTCGGAGTTTCCTTGTATGGCGTGCGTCCCGCCCACCCCATGCACTGCAGGGGACGTGGCAGTTCTCTGGATATTTTCATTGTCTGCGTTCGGACGTCGGGGGCCATATGTCGTGTTCTTTCTTAGCAAACATGTAGTACACAGGACATCTGGCCATACAGAGGAAACCTGAACAGGTGGGCTCCCTGTGTCCCACTACGTCCTATACTGGCTTTGAAGAAGCTAGTCCGGTGCTTTTTTAAGCATAGGAGAGGAAATAGGGCTACCATGATGCGGCCGTCGAAATAAAATGTTTCTGCGACACGCAATGAGTGCGGAAGACCGATATTGTGGGGCTTGTAGCTGTCGCGTAGCCTTTCTGTGCTTCGCGCCGTAATGTTTGATATAAAGGTCGTCTCTCATCTTCATTCTCATCTTCAATGTCTTCATTGTCGTCTGCTTTTCCGTTATTGTCGGTTCTTTCCGTTCTTGTCACGGAAGTTCCTGCGACGGTTTGCACTCTTTTTGTTTCCGTGTACTTGCGTGGTTTTCCTTTGTTCGCGTTGCCGTGCTAACCCGACACCGCCTTTAGTAATACCGCATTTTGTACAGAATATGAATATTTGGTTGTCGTATTATATTTATCGGAAGCAAGGGGTAAAAAAAGTGTTTGTCGATCTTACACGACCAATAATTGAGACGCTGGCTTTGCTGCGTATTCCGTTACCGCGCACCCAACTGCGCAGGTGTGATGTAGTCAGTATACGGTGGCGTTAATGGTAAACGGGGGCGCTATGTGCAAAATCTATTACTATGCTACCGTTACGGTCACCGCCCCGTGCAGGCACATGCCAACTGCCCGTACGCTACAGCGATACTGCCAAGGCGCATGCGCGTATGGCACCGCCTGGAAAACGCGGCAAGAACAAGGCATTCTGCAGGCGAAGGAAACGTTCTTAAATGACCTGGAATCTCATTCGACCGTCGATGTTTCGTCAAACTGTGCCTCAATGGCGCCCTCTCGCCCATCTCCGTACACGCTTGACACGTTGACCCTCGCTTCTGCTTGATGTGTTGCGCTCCGATCGCATTATATCGCTAGATAATGCCTTTGCATAAACCGCCCCCATAAACAGGGTCACCCGGCGCCATCCGATCTCGAATATTTTCCACTCCTTTCCTGGGACTGAGCTCGTCGCAACAGCAGCGCGCCGTCCACGGACGAGCATGCGCACGTACGGCATCATTCAGAACAACCCCTGTTTACTGGAGAAAGCACCCCATGCAAACAGAGGGCTCCGTGCGATAAGCAACCGAGAGGCGCGAAGGTCAGCCGATTGTGTGCTGCTGCTGTTGCTTTGCTCAGCATCCTGCCATTTTTTTTTGTCCGTGTGTGTGTGTGTGCCTGCTCGCGTAAAAACAACGCGCTCACTCACTTTCCCTGTCGTTTTGCCAAGTCGCTTGCTTCCCCTCACACTAACTTGCGATAAGGGTCGATACCGAAACTGATGCAGAAAATGTATTGCCTGTGTATTCAAAAGCATGCACAGGCAGTTCCCGCTGCCTTGCGTGTATGCTTCGCATCTTTTTTTTTTTTTTTTTCCCCGTCTGCGTGGTATATCCTAGTCTTATCTCCTCCACAGTGATGCGCGCGGCAGCCGAACATACCGGAAAGAAGGGCTCGACCCCTTTTGCGGGCTCGACTCGCACTGTCTGTCACGAGCTCGAGTGAATTTCGGTACAGTGCCGCCTCGTAGTTTGCTGCTCAGTTTCTTCCGTGTTTCTTTTTTTCTTTATTTCCCCTCCCACTGACGTTGTTTTCGCAGCCGGTGCGCCTGCTGCAGATAACGAGATGGTACGCTAGCGCAGCGTGAACGAAATAGGATAGTTTGGGTTACGAGCGCAGAAAAGGTAGTTTCGTTCGTCACGGTGCTGTGGGACTTGTAGGGACGCCCTTGCTTCAGATCCGCAGCGTGTTCCGAAATCAACGGTAGCAACACAGAGATAGCGGGGAATGATCTCGTCGACCATATTGTGTCACACCAGTTGAGAATGGGATTCCGGTGCCTTTCGAGCTTAAAACAAGGGCAGCAGATGTTTAAAGAGCGTCTGGGTGTTGTGAAAACTGCAGTTTGAATTTCTCTAAAAAAAAAAAAAAAGGAAGCGTTTAGTTTAAAGTTATGGAAAGAGTAAGAGAGAGCGAGGTACACTGACAATTCGCTTCAAGAGGAGCACGACGCCGACTCGTCAAAATAGGAAGGGAACGGAAAAAGAAAATCGAAGGAAAGGGAAGGCATTATCAAGCAGATGCAAGAGAACAAGATGGTTTCTCTCCTATACACGCATTAACCTTTCTGCTTCAGGAATGGATGACTTCAGCAATTCGTGAGTTCTCCCCTGAGCGTGTCAACCTGCTGTTTGCGATGAGAGACCGCCGGATTTCTTTTTTATTATTATTTTGTCGCTCTTTCTGCCTAAATCTCGAGGAGTGTTGCACTGCAACCCATTTTTTTCTCGCCGCTGACCGATGTACACAGTCTTACGTGCTTGAAATCTTGTCGCTTAACGGCGACGTTTTTAATTTCGATGCCAGTAATGGTGTAAAGATAATAGGATTAGGCAATGGGTTCTCTTACTGTATATTCTTTTCTGTATATGAACGAGGTTTGCCGGAAAGAGGCAGAGAGGACAATCTCGGGTGCGGTTGTGTATGGCGGTAAATGAAAGGTCGCGCATCCGGGCATCGTTTTAAAAAGGAACAAGTAAAAAAAATGCAACTTGCGCCATCGTCGCTATGCCAATGAAAGGTTGTGTGGCAACAGGAACTGGCAAGCTGGATTAATATTATAGTGGAGCAAGAGTCTACTCTTTGTTTCTTGGTTCCTGTACGTCACCATTGCATAAGAAACCGCTGGGGAACGTAAGCGGGAGTAGTGTCTCCAGACGGGTGACATATCACTGACGTGTGAGTGGCATCGCAGTTATCATCGGAACGGTCTTCGTCGTCGGCAAACGGCGATGTCGCCGCCGTCCTTTCGAGCATTGCGATCGCGTCGACGGCAGTGGAGGTCGCGTCGGAAAAAAACAATTTCTTGTCCCTCACGGCACAACACGGTTGCGAATTTATCCTTATTTCGGATGGCCGCGTATTTCCCAGAGGGCGAGAGAGAGAAATGAAGGGACGGTGTTGTCGCTACGTGCAGTCGGTGACGACGTGGTACGTATGCAAGATTTAAGCAGGAGACACACGGTACGATTCGGCGTCCGATCCGACGTGCGGCGCCGCATGCTCCGGCATGCGGCATACGACGATTCGGGGCACACGGTGCGTGCATCCGAAAGATTGAGCGGCGCGTAAGCTCCACCCAGATCCAGCCCCCCCAGCTTGACTTCATAGCCACGTCGAGAAACGCAATATAAACAACTCTGCACAACATTGCTTCGCTTTACGCGAACACTGGCAATAAAATTATGCCCCTGCGAGTGGCGGAACACTTCTCGACGGCGCGTTATCCACTGACGACTCCGCTAACAGCCAGCGATAGGGCCGCTAGGCCTAGCTAGGCAGACGCCGCGGTCGACGGCGCTTACGATCCAACCCGAGCTCGTCGAAGAGCGCTTATGTTTGCCAAAACAATTAACACTGTACACTTAGGTAGCCAGTAATTAAATCAATTGGTTTACTCGACGCAGTCGTTGCGAAGGGCAAACGTGCAAGCGAAGCGAGCAGCCTCGCTCAGACGGCCGGTGTGTGATGTCTGCCCACGAAATGCCCTCGCGTCGCGGCTCCCGATCTCGCGAGTAGCCTAGTGCTAGTGTACTAGGCGCTGCTTTGCATAACAGGCACACGTTCGCGATAATTTTACTGAACTGGTAACTATTTCGTGTCGGAAGCAAACTGCAGCAGGCAAGGAAAAGAAAACAAAAACAAAAAAAAAACACTGCGAGAAACCGGCCATCCAGCGCCGCCTCCGTGGAGGGAACGTCAGAGAACGTCACATGCCAGCCGCGCTGTCATTGGCTGCGGCCAGACGACGGTGCGGTTGTCAGACGCGTCGGACGATGAAAATCTGCCCGGCTTGTCGCACGCCGGACATCCGATCCGGCGCTTCGGCACGGCAAAACACCTCGATTCCGGCTGCCGTTCCGGCGCGTCGGACGCCGAATCGGACGCCGAATCGGACCGTGTGTCTCCCGCTTTATACTGTTTGGCTGTCGCCCTCTCTGTACGATGGTGCGTGGCTGTTTCGGTTTCCGTTGTGTGTGTGTGTGTGTGTGTGTGTGTGTGTGTGTGTGTGTGTGTGTGTGTGTGTGTGTGTGTGTGTGTGTGTGTGTGTGTGTGTGTGTGTGCGCGTGCGTGCGTGCGTGCGTGCGTGTGTGCGCGCGTGCGTGCGTGATTGAGGAGGGGGTTACAACCGTAGAAGCAAACAGACAACGAAGCTAGCGAAAGCGTAGGAAAAATTACTTATTCTGTAACGCGGTCTAATTAACAACGCAGCCAGGTCTGTTGATAGAGCGTTAGACAACGAGCGCGCGAGCTCTGTTCTCGAGCGAGGCGTTGACGATGGGCCTGAAGCACACGCCTCTCTTCTTCTCCACAATTTTTTTTTTTTGTAATTGAAGTGCAGGACTAATAAGAAAAAGGGGAAATGGAAATGGATGAAAGGGCAGCTTGACGCAGGCGGAAGCCGGACCACCATATTCAGCATTTTGTTACCGTTAAGCTACCGCGGCGACATCCTCCCGTCTACTTGGTGGGTATTTCAGTATGGGTGCTGGATCTATGGCCCTGAAAGGGTTAAGCAGCGCCACCCACGGCCATGGTGGCGGACAGGCACCATACTTCCAATCTCAGGCGTCATAGTAGATGAAATGAGAAGCAGGCAACTGGTCTCTGAACCCTCGACTTTGGCATCAAGACTGCCAGAGTCCAGGCTTTCGCTGTGTGCGTGCGTGCGGTCACATAAAATACTGGGCCTGTACTCTGCCTCACCAACGCCCTGCAATCCCGCTAAAACTCGGCCTGTCACCAACTAGAGCCGGCTGCGCGTCTCGGAGAACGGAAGAAACGGGACGCAATGCCTGCGCGCGCCGATGCCGTCGTGAACCTCCATGCCGCCTTCGACGGCAGTGCCAGACGGTAATGCTTATCGCATTACCGGCGAGATTAATCGTGAGAAGGGTTCTGCCGGTATTTCTTTTTTCTTCTGCTTCTTGTTCGTGGTTGGCAGACGCGAACAGTAGTAGCTTGTGGCTGCATTTGGAAGTGTTATTTCGCGACGCAAAGGATCAAGAAAGTTTATACATAACTTATGCGGAATCTGTATAGAGCGTTTGGTGAATGTGGCCAAGATTGGCTTGCGTTTTGCTTATAGTTTACTTATTTCAGTGTATACTTTCTGGTCTTCACGGCTTGGCAGCTTGATTTTGATGGATTCCTGCTCGGACTGTTGCAGCGGAACGAACAGTGGTGTCCGCATGCATTGCCTGCAGCCTGTGAGACGGAAGCATGTAGCCTTTTCTGTGCAAATAATAATTCTGCGTGCAGCTGCGTAATTTTTGTTTCTTTGGTTGTTTTGCTTCGTTGCGTCAAAGTCACTTCCACTCCCATATATTTTCGACCGCAAACACTCGCTAACCTTTCACCTCTCTCTCTCTGCCTGCTATCTTTTCTATCTTTCTTTTTTTTTTTCTAGGCAAATGGAACTCTTACAGAGTGTGTTCGCCCAGTTGCACCGGACAGCGTCCTTGGCGTCGACCTCGGGATATAAACTGCACAGATCAATAACGCACCACATAACGACGCCAGCGTTCGCGCACTTTGTGCCAGGCCCCTTTTGGCGGGTTACCAGAAAAAGAGCGGCCTATCGTAGCCGCATTTGTTTTGATTTACGAGCGGACAAGCCGGGGCAGAGTATAGATGGCGTAGCGGGACGGCTACCGTCTGTCGGTGTCACTTCGCGATTGAGCGGCCTCGGCGAGTCAAGGTCCAGAAGGATGAGCGTAGCTGCGTTCTCTGCGGTTTCCGAAGCACGCCGGAAGCACGACGTCAAGGAAGCCCAACTTTGTCATCATTTAGGAATTCGACTACCAGCTTCTGACATGGCCGGCAGCTCTTAAACGACCCACTGCGGGCACTAAATAAGTCTCAACTAGTGGTCTGCTACTGTGGAAACCTGCTCCCCCCCCCCCCCCTCGCGCACAAATAAAGAAAAGAATATTGAAGGAGCTTAGTTGTTAGTTAACAGGCCTGCCATTTGAAGACCAAACGTGAGCCTCTCATGGGAAAGCGGAAGACGTTTGACAGCTAGACAAGAACGCAAATACAGCCCTCGGGCATTCTTGTTCTGGTCTCGCTGTCAAACTGTTCGCGCTTTCGCACAACATGATTCAAAACCAAATAGCCCAATCAGCTACGTTGTTAAGGAAACCACCATGTTACGTGGTTATTGTACACCGGGTGTCCCAACTATCGTCCACCAAGATTTAAAAACATGCAAATGTCACGTAGCCGGACAGAACCAAGGTAATGTTGTTTGCCGTCGCTTGGAGGTACTCAGCTAATTATTTGATTCTGCATAATTACACGATTAGTCTTAATTAAATAATCAACTTCTCAATTATTAATACTATATGAAACGTGTCAGTGAGAAGATTATAGAGCAATGTGAAAAACTCCCCGATACAGCTTTCTTTTGCTCAGTACGTTCTACACGAAAGTGTTTTTCGGAGTGGGAAATAAGCCCGCGATTACGCGCAAAATTGCCGCGCCACTGGTCGCTCGTCGCCGTCGCTCGGAAATTGCGTTCATACGCTTGCGCCTTTAGACGAAGGATCAAAAGCAGCTTGTTTGTTGTTCGATCGATGCATGCGACGTGAACGCCACCGGAGTCGTCGGGCTCGGTAGAGTCGTAGTCCGTGGCGTGCACTTTCAGGAACTGCGGGTTTTAAACAGAGGCTCGGCCGCCCGCGGTGTATGTAAACAGCCGCCTCTGCCTGGTCCGCGCCTGCCGGGCGGGTGTCACTTTAGGCCGGTCCGCGCTGCTACGGTTCTCCGCAGGCGCACTTCCACGGAAACATCGCGCCGAAACCAGCTACGACTCGTGTCGAATGTGGCACTCCGCTCAGGCATCGCGTCGCTTTGCCTGACGCCGAGAGTAGCGCGAAGTTCGAAAGGTTTCCCAGAAAGAAAGCTTTGCGGAGACAAGGCATATCTAGAGTCTCCTTGACAATGCCGCTGACGACCATTTTCCACCATTCACCCTGCGGGACAAGCGCTATACTGAATTGAGCTGGTTTGTCACACACAGTGAGAGCACTTGACGGCGCTGAGGACAGCGACGAGACAGACACAGCTGTGTTGACCCTGTCTTTAGCGCCGGCAAATAACTTTCACCAAGCGGAGTTCCGCAGAACTGATTTACTTATTTCATTCGCGTCGTATATGAGAGCGGTACAAGGTGGGTTAATCGGTTTGCGCGATAGGAACAAATGATATCCCACTCCCGCAGAATGCGTTGTTGGGATACTCTCACGCCATGCATGCAGACAGGTACAAAGTCACACACTCCATTTGTTCCTAAAGCGCATTCATATTTTTTCCACCAAGAATCGCTCTAACGCTGCACGCTGTTCTGAACGGCTAACAGCGCAAAACAAAGAGAAGACGAGCGAAAGAGAGAAACAGAGCTCGCGTGTCTTCGGTATCGCGCTCTTGATAATGCATCACAACAAGCGCAAGACTAATGTGCTGTCAAGAGTGACTGAATGCGACATTTATTATTCCAATCTTAGCCCCGTGAGCTACGTTAGATCTCAAGAATAAAACCCGTCCATAGGACGGACGATATCGTTGATTTTGTTTCCAGGATGGCATGTCACGTTGTTTTAACGCTACCAATTACAATTACTCCGTGTCGGCTGCCTTGCAGTCATACGTTCTGAAAAAAAAAAAAAAAAAAAAGGAGCGCCAGCATTTGGAACCGATTTTTATTTTCATTCAACTTCAAAGGGGAAACGAGCATGCTACTTGGCATCCATAAGCCGAATCTAAACCGTGGACGGGTTCCCTCTTTGCATTGAGTACCGCGTGCGGTGGGGACCTTTCGCAAGGGTGGAGTAAGAGAGAGAGATAGAGAGTGCGGGAGAGAGCGGGCTGCCAGAAAGCCAATTTCCTGGTTAGTACTGAATAAAGAAATAAAATACTATGAGAGCTCATCGGGGCTACGATGCCCCTTTTCCTTCAGTACGCTTCCTGCTTGTGTGAAATAGATGTATCTCCTGGACAGGAACCTTTATTTGGGGGGATGGGGGGGGGGGGGGTGCTTCTCAGCGCAGCCAACTGCTTATTGCGGCGATGTTGAAAAAAATAAATAAAAATAAACACTACACCAGAGTAATATACTGGCCTCGGCATTTGTTTTCTTTTTCCGAGCAACTCAAACGGGTCCACGGATCTCGATTGGCAGAAGACGAAAGCAGGAAATACACGTAGGGAATCAGCTGGTATCTGACTGTGGAAGGAGCGACCATTATTCCCGAGCGAAAATCTTCTAAAACCGTACCACTTCATTCATGGGAAGGAGTTCTTCACTCACTCTCCGCTGCGGAGGCGTGCCGCGAAGGAAGACACGCGGGATACGCCCAGACCTGTTCGTGCCAGGTATCGGTGTACGCGCATGTATGGGAGGTTGAAGGTGGCGGGGGTGAGTTGATGCACACTTCAAGGTGACCTTCGCACTGGCCCGTAAACAGAGTTGGGGACCCTGAAAATTTCTGGAACGTCACTCTATCCACAGCGGCCGATGGGCACAATAGCGTATGCCGCCCATTAGCAGGTATGCGCTCGCAATGCCCCCGGCGCATTTCCCGAGTAATTTGCGCTGATAGCCAGTATTGTGAATACCGTAAGTATGCCAAGTATAGTCCCTCCTGAGCCTTCCCTTTTTATAGCACCCTTCTTGCTCAGATGTTAGCCATCGCCGGTGCGGTATGCGGAATTCTTTTATTCCTTCATTTCTTCCTACAACCACAACCACAGTGGCCACACGTACGCGACACAACCCTATG
Organism: Dermacentor andersoni; assembly: GCF_023375885.2. Lineage (NCBI taxonomy): Eukaryota > Metazoa > Arthropoda > Arachnida > Ixodida > Ixodidae > Dermacentor > Dermacentor andersoni. Next base: position 82,123,249 of record NC_092815.1, on the reverse strand, counting down.
CGTCAGAGTCGAGTTGGGCCGTGTCGATAAACAAGACGGGGGCGTGGTTGTGGCTGCCACACAAACGAATAGCCGTGCAAACTGGATCCGCACTGAAACCTGAGCGATGTATGCGGGGCTCCCTGTCCTGTGGCTTCCATGACGAGAGAAGCCCTGCGTGCACAGCAAGGTTTATGCCATGCGACGGTGCAGTAGAGGACGCCCAAAGCAGGGTGTCTTGGAAACGTTGGAACTCGAGCGGAGTTTGCGTGTTTTGGTTACGCTAAGCCGTTGGGGTATACGGAATTTCTAAGGTCCCTAAGTTCCATGTAGTGTCTTGACAGCTGTGAGCGTGCGCTTGTCCGAAAATGAGAAACCCTACATTTAATCTTTCTGTCCCACAAAACGAAGCAGACTGGATAGCGTTTATGGGTGATAAAAAAACTGGCGTTTGATAAAGTTACGGTTTAGAGGCTACAACTCTGTATATTTTCCTGCGAATGTTACTGGAGCAAACTTCGCTCCCTTGATCGCCCATTTGCCGTGGGAACGGTGAGTAGTAGTACGTGGTTTTGTCCAACCTTCGTGCTTGTAGCTTTAGACCTTCCTGCAGCGTTGTGTATTGTTTGGTCTTTCTAAATTTCCAAGCGAGAATAATTTTCTAAACGCACGAAGACACTAAGTTTCTGCGCAGAAGCCTAATCATTGCGAATTACGTATTTTCACCTAAATATAACGCGAACAAGAAAATATTTTGGTTATAACGCGAAGTGACGCCGCAGAGAAACCGGAATCGACGCATAAGAGCGGGTGCCGGCAGGGCGCTTTATTCGTCGTTACTGTGAACTGCCGTCTCAAAATACAGGACGAGTGTATGCACAGTTCACCCGTCGTCACTACTGACGTCACTGTCGGCGAAAATGGCGTCGTCCACCAAGGCTAATGGACGGGCAACACTTAAGGAGTGCTCGCGCTGCAATCGAAAACGGCAGAGCCGAATTTGATTGCGCGTGTTCGAACATGGTGCGGTACGCGGTAGCGATCGCGGTAACGCGTAGGCAAATTACAATTTGAAGCACCAGAAAAGAAAAAAAAAAAAGGTGTGTTTTTGTCATGAATCTGAATATAACGCGATTCGCGTTCTGAGGCCGCGTCTAGATATATCTATACGACGTGTCTATATATCTATATTGTAAATCTTGTGTTGTATTCGTGCATATACGGTAATGATACGGTTATCATGTATAGCGCAATATTTTGTTGAGTGTGATCACTTTTCAAAGTCACGAAGCTGTTCGAAGCCAGGACGATGAAGTTTATGTAAATCAGTTATTTACGAGCAATCATTCCCATGCTGGCAGAGCGGCCATGCTTGCAGCTTCCGTACACACTAGTGCCAGAGTTCCTTCTAGTAATTTTGTGAGAAGCCAAGTGGCACTCAGTTCACTGATCGGCTTCTTGGAATTCGGTGAGCGTGGAAAAAGAGCCTAGAGCTCAGACACGGACGATTAGCTGTTGTCAGCTTCTGTACCGAGAGCTTGTACCGCTTCTTTCTTTGTTACGGGGAAGTAGGGAGGGAGAAAGGGTTCAAACAGGTGTTGACAATGCTAGGGGAAAATGTCCACGAGCGAGTCGGGATTTAGCCAGGCGTTCCGGTCTGCGCCACCGATTTCAGCAGGCGCAGTCGTTTTCTCGTGGTCAGTTTCGAATGAGCCTTTCGCGCAGACGGATCCGCCTTTTTTGCGACTTGTGGCCGCCAGAGTGGGTGACCAGGGTCGCGCGAAGCGGACGTCTCCCGGGTTTCTTTTTGTTGCTTGCATCCGTCATGTTTCGGATTTCATCCGTTGGCTCCTGTCAACCTTTGCATGACAAACGATGTGCAACTGAGCAGCAGCAGGCCGCCACATCGTGTTCAGGTGACCGGTTCGCCCCGCGGGGTGCTTCCTCTTTTGTCATAGAATCGGGGCTGAAACGCGCCGCTTTCATTGCTATACCCTCGCTTTGTTCAACGAGGCGCCAGTGTTCCAACGGCTGCGCTCCGCACGAGTCCAAGTTGCGGCCGTTACTGTGTGTATGTGTGCGTGCGTGTCGTTGTAGATGCTCCGGGCACACAGCCGACTGCTAGGCTTGTGATTAATACTTAGTGGATACCGTGGGGGACATTATCGCGTAGGATAGAGAAGCGAAGCAAACACGTTGCGTCTGGATTTCTCTTTTGTCTCTTTCTGCGTCCTCGTCCTACGCGTCGCCGCGGTGTTATAGCCATTTTTTTTCCCCTTTCGTGTTTGTGGACGCTGGAATGCGTGTACAGAAAACAGGGCCATGATAACTACCGCGATACGTTGTACTTAGTACTAGATTATGTGTTAGTCAAGACAAGTAGTTCGTAAGAAGGGTTGCTGAAGTTTAGCTGTCCGGGCGTGCATGTCCTTGGGTCGATCCTGTGCCCGCGACGCCTTGCTAGCGAGTTTGGCTCGCAAGTTGTTGCGCGCGTTTTCAAGTGGTGATGCCTCTCGTTGCAGGCGGCAGAGGAAGGAGGTCGTCGTGCGGCGACAGGGGTTGGCCCGGCGGCTGGCCCCGTTCATGTAGCGGCGGGCCCATGGCTGGTGTCCGGCTCGGGGCGCTGCTGCGCGCTGCGCCTCCGCTCCTGCTGCTGCTCCTGGCGCTGGGACCGGCGCCGGCGCTGGGCCGAAGCGCCGCCGCACCCGTCGCCCACCACGACTGGCCGCCCGAGCGTGAGTCTCTCTTTTGTGTATTCTTGGCACGGGCCTGTCCGATGCGAGCGAATCGCCCGACTTCCCCGCGGCCCTCGGTTTGGCGCTACGCCTGACGTTCGACTAATCTTACTCAATCTTACGTGGCTCCCGGAAGCGCCCCGGGAGCTGGCACGCGGTCTGCGCGTTTGGAGCTGGATTAAGCGGCTTTGCTGGCCGTTGTTGGCGTGTATGCGCAGCATTCCTCTACCTCGACCGAAAGTGACTTGCAGCAAGGGTTGGAATCTGTGACGCACTAAAGGAGCCACAGCTGCACCGAATAACACCGGACAGACGCGGTTGTCCCGTGTTCGACGACGCGGTGTTGTCCTTGTCGGTTGGTTAAAAAAAAAAAAATTGCCCTCTGAAATTGTTCAAGTTGAAGATTGGCCGTGTTGGTCTTGGTATACTTGATAATGGAAGGCGCTGTGATTCACACTACACACGAGAGGAGGAACACGCACACATTGCGCTTTCCGTTAGCAAGCATGCCTTATGAATGTTTGAAGAGCCGCAGGGTTCTCGGGGATAGTTGTGATACTTTTCGTCACTTAACGAACAACAGGGACACGGGTAGGAAATAAGGGGACACTTCGCACCTTCGGTGTCTTTGTTCTCGGGCGTTGTGCTTTCAGACCGCTCGATCAAGTATTCCGGACGCATGTATTTTTTTTTTCTCTTGGTCAGAGCGGCGCTCTGCACATTAGTTTTCTTCTGCACCTAACAATGTTTCGGCAGCTCCGAGTTATTTCTAAGATGTGCCACAGCAAGTTTACCGGTCGTTATTTTTGTTGGTATGCTTGGAGTCCGCAAAGCTGAAAACGAGAGCGGGGCCAAGTTCAGCGAGAAATACGCGTCCGATGAACTTGCCCCAAGCCCCTATCTGCGGTTCCTAAAACTGTCATTGACCCAGTGACCCCATCTTCGTAGCACCTGGTGGTCGACCCCACCTCCGTATCATGGCACGTGCCGACGACAGAGACTCCGGTTGCAAAAATCTATAAATAGACTCCCCTGTGAAGGCAGTCGCCACCATGCAGGAAAAGAGGGCGAGCTTTGTGTATTTATTTACAAGAACGTATTTATTTACAAGTAAAGAAGAGAATAAGATGATGAGTTACGATGAGAGCAAGCCTGGCTAACTCTGCGACCGTCCTGTCTTAAGCCAGGTAACGCGCAAGGTCACGTCCAAATCGCCGACGCTTCGTATCTTGCTCCACAAGTGCTTCCACGTGTAGTGAAGTGTTGCGCAACAAGAGACAACCACATGGCAATACATGCAGGGGAAAGGTTGCCTTGTCTCTGGATGCGTGCAGGGTTTAGCGTACGTTGCACGAGAAAGTGAGCAGCTGCCATCTACAATAGGTGGGTGCCTCGATGTCCTCCTCGCCCGCCGCACAGTGCGGGGCTGGAGCAACACCTCTAGAGGGTGTTGGCTGGAGGCGGGCGCTCAGTCTGGCTCGTGGCGCTCCAATATATAGGCGGGCAATGTCCCGCATAGTCGGGAACACCCGGTGATTTGGGGCCGCTTCCAGGAATACCAGGAAAAGTTTCACAAAGGGGCTGCGATTCTGCGCCCCGTGACGTATCGGCAACTGGGGCTGGCTGCATGGGCGATGCGTGATCACAACGCAGTCATGGGGGAATGTGCGGTCGCCGTGTTGGCAATAGCTTTTAGCACTGCCTAGTCCTCGCGGAGGAGCAGGGCATGCGGACGTTGCAGTTCCCTCGTTTTTAACGTGCACCTGAAGCGCGATACGCGAGCGTTTCTGCATTTTTGTCTCCGTAGACATGCGGTCGACGCGGCCGGGAACCGAAACCGCGACCTTCTGCTCAGCAGCACAACGCCACGGCCACTGAGCCACCACTTGGGACAGTGGTACTGTTGGGACGAAACGTTTCATTCGGTGGACTGCGGCCGCTTGCCTGGCACAAATGACGGGAGCGGGCATCATTCCAGTGTACGCATACCCTCACCAAAATTTATTCAGACAGTACGCGAAAAGGAAATGCGTGTCCTTAATGTATATAAATGGTTATAAATCGTATATAGGCTTCCTAATTTACCATTTGGAAGTGCGCTTCTCTTCATTACATATGCTGGGGGCTTGTCTCTTGCGCATGTTTTCATTATAGGAGCCACGATTCAACTTTAGATGCCACAAGACAAGCAAACTATGTTTACTCGTACCTGCTGATTTGCAAGAAACGACTCCGGCTCCCCGAGCTTGGCAAACTGCTTCGCCGGAAAGTTAGCTCCACGTTTTCAAACACTGAATGCGTCGGGCGGAGACATGCACGAAAAAAAAAAAAAAAAAATACGTCGGGCAGTGTACCAGACTTTCTCTTTGCCTTAGCAGGATTTTCCTTTTTAAAGAAATTACCGGTGACAATAGCACAGTTCTACTACCTGAGGTATGTAACTATTCGAGAAGGCGGCGATCATAGCACGAGGTCACAGTAAATGTTTGAGTGAACAAAATCTGGATAATGAACCTTTAATTAACTGTTCACTTAAGTTCGCATGTTGAGATTTGTTCAGTTAAGCCACATAGTTCTCAAGGCCCATCCGCTTGGTCTTTCAAAAGGCGGCACTCATTTATCTCACCGACCCTTTAGGATCTCATCAGAACCACGTCTGGCCTATGTCTGAGACCACTTCACTCGTGAAACGGATTGAAAAGGACTTATCGTTAAGAAGGTAACGTGTCTTACATAAATAAAAATTAACGTTATAAAAAATTGTCCGATGGCAAGATTCGTACACAAAACCTCTAGCACAGAAGCCCAGTATGGAAACCACGGACGCATTCACAAGCAGAACCGTCTTACTTAACAACGATTTTGCTTTTACTTTTATTGCTTTCGGCATTGAAAGGGAAAACAATATAGAGTTATTCGATATTTAGGCCAATGAAGGCAGATAAAGCGTAATAAATGGAGCCACAACATGAAGATCAGACAAACCCATGTACTAACCATAATTCTTATGGTGGCTGAACGAGCACAGTGCCAGAGTTCTCTCTAGTAATTTTAGTGCGGAACTATGATTTTTCCTGCTCTTGTACCGCTTGTCGCCACCCAGCACCCACTTCCCGCACGATGCGTTGAAAAGTTAAGACGAAGGACAGCGCCTAACAAATGCGATAAACGCGTCCCGTGTCGGCTGCGAAGCGTTTTCATGCATATCACAAAGTGGGACGTATACGTCCCACTGACCTGTACATGGTTTTAAGCAGCGAAGGGCAAAATTTAACCGGAAAATCGGCGCTTCTTGAAGGCCAATTTAGGAAGTCACATCGCAAAACTGATGCCAGCCTTGAGATCTCACCGGCTACGATTCGTTAATTGCAGGATGTGCTCTAATATAGTTTTAAATGTAATTAGTGAAGTTGTGTTATTTGTGCGGTTTGATTTCTCGTGCGAGTAATGTGCGTCTCTGTGAGTAATCCAGAAGGAATAGAATTGCGCTATCTGCCTGTTCCTTTACACTAGGGGTGCGATCTTGTACGCGTTCCAAAATAGAACGGTGGCGGTTCGTTCTTTACGTCACGAAATGGGCGGTATGTTCCGTTCCGTTCGTCCGATAGCAGACGACACGGAATGATTGACAGCAAATATCACGTCACAATTGACGTCATGGCGTTCGGCACGGTTCAAATTGACGAATCGTATTTGGCTCGGTGGAACGAATCGCCTCCGTTCTATTTTGGAATGCGTAGAAGATCGCACCCTAGGTCTTCTGTAAATGTAACCGCATCTGCGCGCCTGGCCTCACCGCGGCTAGCGTTACGATCGATCTGCGCGACCCGTTTTGCGGCGGGCGACACAAGGAGTGACGTATTCGTTTGCGGGGCCCTGGAACTGCGCAGAAAGCCTCGCTGTTCGGACAGCCTGCGTGCGGCGAGCGGAACCAGCTGCAAAAGAGTTGTCAGTGGGATTTAAAAAAAGAAAGAAAGAAATTATTGGTGCGTCACCGAAACACCGCTGAAGTGTATACATGACCCCTGTACTGGGCTTGTAATTTACGTTGTAACAAGCCAGAGAAAAGACGGGGAATGCGGGAGATGGAAATTCAAGACGATGAGCAAAACGTGAACAAGGTGAATGCAGGAGCCAACGTTTCGACAAGTGGACTTGTCTTCTTCAAGGCGACATATGCTTTCCTCGCCACAGTATATATAGGTGGGGTTCTTCTAAAGGGCAGAGGGTGTGAGGCGGGGCGTAAACAAGGTTACAAACAATTTGTAACAAGGTGTTTTTCTTTCTTTCTTTAATTGGGGCAAGCTAGTTGGTCGGGGGGTAAACGCGTTGTTCACATGGCGGAACAGACACGAACGGGGACAGTTGGTGTGACGTCAATCCGTTGTCCCGCCTGGCCTGTCTCCTCTTTATTGCCTTCAGCGTTTTTTCTTTGACACGGTTCGTTGTTTGTTCGTTCTTGTTGGTGTCTTCGGTAGATGGAGCCCAGCCATTGGCTTTATGCCTCCCCGGCCGCTCGATGGTCTCCTCGATACCTGTAGCGTTGGTTTAGCCCGCACAGCGCTTCCTATGCGACAGGAACACTTGTAAACATCTAAGTTAAGCACAGTCTTGAAGCCGGTGCTCTGCAGGGGACGTATACGCGGACGATCGCTATCGGCGATACTGCCGCGTGACGTTTTGCTCGACGAGCCAATACGCGCGCACTGAAAGTGGTATCGCGGAAAGTGACATTCTGAGAATACGTCCGGGCCAGGGTTCGTAGCCATCCTTGAAAACCCTTGAATGTGAAATCGCCGTTTTGCGAGGCCTTGAAAAGGTATTGTATGTTTCAAGGTGTACTTAAAATTGTTGACTTTTACTTTCGACTCAGCTTAGTGGATTTTATTTGTCTATCTGACTTACGCAAGCCAAGAGTAATCTCAGGGCCTATCTTGTTTGTGGTGATGATTTATTCGAAGAAGGCTTAGCGAGGAGCCGTGTGTAATTCATTTGCGTGTTTGTGTTCGTTGTATTAGGAACAGGGCAATGTTTCGTTTTCAAGCTGTCAGGTGTCGTGGGGCTTTAGTCCTTGAGAATGATTTCTTTGGGCCAGGTCCTTGAAGACTCGAATTATTTCCCCCCGAAATCTGCTGCAAACATTGCCAGTCTGGCTCTGCGAAATGTGAACAATAAGGCTTCAAGCAACGTTAAGCGCGCAACGCCGCTACGTGCTTGTTTGGGCTACTTCTTTCTGGGTATGCCCGGCATTCGCGCCTCTCCTCGGTGTCTTTGATGTGCCAGGAAGGCTATATATTTGCCAGCAGTCGCCCGAAGCCCGTCCCGTGCCGCAATTAAGCGTGGCGTGATCGTCCCACACATTGACACAGGGTAGCGGTCATGCCTTCGGACCGATCGGACCTTCCTAATAAGGGATGTTGTGTACTGCATGACGAGGCTTCTCTGTCTTCCCTTTCGCGCGGTACTATGTTGCGCCGCACGAGGCAGCCGATGGATGCGTTGCCATGGTAGCGAACGCGGCGTTACACACTGCTCGTGAGGGAGTGCAGAGAAATAGGGACAGTCTGGAAGAAAATATGGGCCAAGGAACCGCGAAGTATGCGCAAGGTGCGCTAGCGCCCGGTACGGGAAACACTGTAGTTGAAGGAAGCTGGACGAGTTGGTTACGGGAATTGAAGAACGCAGTAGCGAATATACGCCCTACTATTTTTAATATAATTAAACATACTTAAGAGAGGTGTCCGAATAGAAGAATTATAGAAAAATCTTCGGATGGAATAGAATACGAAGATTCGAGGAAAGCGACTCGGATGTTTGACAACTTCTAATAGGAAATTTCCAAAGGCGAATACGAATCGAATTCCGAGAGACTATTCGAGTATTTGCGCACCATTAAAGTTTAGTGATAAAATCGCCCAGCTTCTTTCAGCGAGTAAGTAGGTGGACCGGTGGTTGAGAATCCTTTGTTGCTGCCTGAAAGCAGTGGGAAAGAACCCGTATCGGAAAGGGAGGGAGGAGCGTGATCGGGATGAGAATGGCGAAGCCACGTCGTTCGTTCACTTCTCAGAATATAGCGCCTATCCTTTCGCTTTCTCATAAAAAAAAAACCACTTCTCTCCCGCTCTGGTGTCAGCTAGCGAAACGGGAGCGACTGTCGGGCGATGTGTTCCTGCGTCCAAGAATGGCCTCCGCGGCGCCCCTTACACGGGGGGTGTTGGGTGCTGCAGCGTTGGGGTCGCCGACCTGCATTTCGCCGCTCTTTCGCTCCGTCCACCCTTTTTTTCTTTTTACTGCCCTTTCAGGAAATGGCGTCTCGCCTCGCTCCACAGTGTTTCTTCCCTCCTCGCTTTCTGCTCGTGTGGCAGTCAGTTGGCGCCTCTGGCGCGACGAATTCTTTTTCTGTTCTCTCTGCGCAGCGTGAGACTTGTCGTCGGTTGTTCTTTTCTCCGAAGAACGAACGAAGGGAGAAGAAACCGTGAATCGCCCATTTCACGCCGCCAGCCGGCTCTTCAAAGCTTTTTTGCACTAAACAGCAGCAGCCAGTAGTTAGTAGTAGTAGTAGCAGTAGCAGTATTTCGATGGGAGCGAAATGCAAAAAACGCCCATGTACTGGACTAAAGCGCACTAAAGAAGCTCAGGCGGTCCAAATTAATCCGGAGCCCCCCACTACGGCGTGCCTCGTCATCATATTGTAGTTTTGACATGTAGTTTTGAGGCCATAGGTGACAGCAAAGGGACATAACTGTAGATACTGAAAGAATAAACAAGATCAATCAATCATGCGGGAAACCCTCCTATGACGCACGTACATACAAGCCGAGCACTCTGTCATTAAGCCATCCAAACGGACGCTACGCGCTTTTTCGCATATCGTTCTTTTGAGAGAAAAGTCTTGTGCTTGGACCGCAGTTACACATACATTAACACGACAAAATTTGGTCGTATGGTTCGTGGAAACGCCAGCGGCTTGGGTCGGGGATGAGTTCATTTAAGCCCAAAGGAAGGGAACTGCGCTAAAAAAGACACGGACGAGTAATGACATGGACGGGCGCAAAATTACAGTACTCGTCCGTGTCTTTTTTAGCGCAGTTCCCTTCCTTAAGTATGTACGACCGACTCGCCCAACAACGTGCTCTCCTGAATCATTTAAGCCCCACTCTCTGGTACTCGCAGTTGATTGGCTACACCCGGCCGCTTGGTGAAATGCATGTAAACATGGTCGGGTCGGTGGGGATCAGCCCGGCTTCTGATTCGAACGGCAGGCTTCGAGCTCACGTAAACAAAGCTAGCGGGTGCGCGTTTAAGGTGTTCCTTTAGCGGTAACTCCTTTCATGTTGCCGTCCACTTGCGTTATTGAAAGAAATACGCTGGACACCATTGCTCAGTAGATAACCTAAGGTTACTATAGGTGTCGTACTAAGTGACTCCGCTTTTTTTTTTCTTACAGCGATAGTTCTTATTGGCTCACTCCCCTACCCTTTTTGATGTCCGTCGCAGAAAACTCGGTGTGCGTTGCGAGTTTACAAAGGCAAAACAATGCGCAGTGCCCCGAGTGAATTCTAAACCGGGCAGCCCTCAGGGGTTTTTCCTCTCTGCCGATGCTACAGCAGAGAAAGATACCGCGCCTAGAGTGGGCGGTCATGCTTCTAGCTGCTGTGACAGGCTTGCGCCAACGAGGCGAAAGAACTTAAATGAAGCCATCTGTAGCGGGAGACGAAAGAAGAGGAAGAACTAGTCGCGTCTCTTAATTGTTCACCGCTGGGGTGTGCCACTTCTGCAGCAGCTTCCAGGTTTGTTTTATGCGGATGACATTCTGTTGCTTGCTGACAGGCAAAGTGATATGCAACGCCTGGCCTAATATCCGTGTTCTGGAAGCGGATAATTTAGGATTGAAATGTTGCGCTAAAAAATAAGTTTTATAGTATTCAGTGAAAACAATGAACAGACAGTGTCAATACAGGGCCAGGAAACTTTGGGTAAGTGAATACAAATACCGTAGTGTATGGATAAACGAAGGCAATACACCATATTTTTTTTAGGAGGTCCAGCGATGAGGCGTCCATTACTTCTACGAGAAATCAAAATGCCTGATTAAATAATTCACGTAATTATTGCCCTAGCAAACTAAATTGGTATTTAATGATTTTACGGCACATATTTAAATCTACGAATTATAGCTGTCGAGTTCGCAAGGCGTATTTACTTGGAATCAATTCTCTCGACTGCACCAGTTTCGAGATATTAATTTTCGGTGTCCGATGAAATGCATTGTTGTTCTAGTTTTGTGCTTCAACATAAAATAGCTTTTTTTCTAAAAGAAGTTACGAAGACGGAGAGTAGGGAGGTTAGCCAACACCACCTAGAACAAGTTCTAGGTGCTTCTAGGTGGTGTTGTGTTACTCAAGGACGTGCCCTGTTGGTTAACTTGCATTTGTGGAGGGAGAAGGAGGAAGAATATATTAGAATGAAAGCGAAGAAAAAGAGTAAAGAACCTGTCATTGTGAACACCCTCGCAGGGGAATGTCCGCTAACACTCGCAAACAGCTTCCGCACATGTGTTACTTTGTCACATTGTCCAAGCGAGTGTCGGTATCTCTGACCTTGCGTAGTTTGTTTACTTGTTCAGGATTCCCAGGCGGTGGAAATTAGTGCTTAGCCACTACGGCGTCTGTCATAGCCCAGGCGTTGCTATGAGAAGTCGTTCCGCAGTCTGAACTTGTCACATTGTCCAAGCGAGTGTCGGTATCTCTGACCTTGCGTAGTTTGTTTACTTGTTCAGGATTCCCAGGCGGTGGAAATTAGTGCTTAGCCACTACGGCGTCTGTCATAGCCCAGGCGTTGCTATGAGAAGTCGTTCCGCAGTCTGGAATTGATGCTCGTCCGCTGCGACGCGCGTGTGTGCCGCTAAGCAAGAACGTTTGGCCGGTTGGCGCTCTTGCCTATGTAGCTGAAACATAGTGGCGCCGTCGTCCGCCTATCTCCTTTTCTTGTTTGTTTGCCGAGTGAGTTAGGATGTTGTAGGCACAGTTTCCGCAGCCGCGCACTGTTTTCCGTGGGTCACTGCCAGCAATCGCAAGGCCTCTCGTGCGCTTCACAGGTCCAGTAGAACAGGCGCGATAACAAACCTGATAGCGAAGACAGCCACCAGGGACGGTGACGAAACATCTCTTACCAACATGTACATTTGTCGTACTCACTTCCTTTATTCGACGAACGAATCTGTATGCGAGGCGTATTTGCGTTAAAAGGACGAATAATGAAAAAGAAAAAAAAATGCATCGCATTCACAGATTGGATGCAAGATTTTTTATTTTGGGAAGGTGACGCAAGCAAAACACGTGACTTGAAGGAAGGTACAGCACGAAGCGGTACTGACAACTGATGATTTAATGAAGCGAGCGCCAAGCTTTTATAGATGTGACGCACGTGTGCACCCGAAAAGCGACGTAAAAACGAACAAAAGACACAGAGCGACCTTAAACAGGGGTGCGATACAAAATACCAGGAAAACGCCGACAGACTACTGAGGCAGCGAACGCGTGTGTATCACACGGAAAGAAACAAAAGTTCTGAGAAAGCGCAACTGACGGCGAGCTAACGCAGTTACCATCGTTAAAGCGTCGCATGGCCACTGCCTTTACAATCTTTCCAGCTAGAAAGAGACCCTACCATCACCTGCATCATCAGTAGCGCCAGTCCTGTTGTATGTGTTCCTTCGTCTTCGTCTTTAGCGCTTTTTTTTTACGAAAACTGTCAACTTTTGTTTCTTCCCATGTGATACACATGTGTTCGGTGCCTCAGTAGTTTGCCGGCGTTTTCTTGATATTTGTATTGCACCCCTGTTCAAGGTCGCTCTGCGTTTTTTTTTATTGGTGTTAAGTTGCTTTTCGGGTGCACAAGCTTGGCGTTCGTTTCATTAAATCGCCAGTTACTACCGCTTCGTGTTGTCCCTTCCTTCAAGTCTCGTGTTTTGCTTGAGGCAACTTTCCAAAATCATGAATCACCAACAGGCCTACACCCACACTCTGCTATGTTGGATGCAAGGTTGAGTAAGCACTCGGATGCCGGAAATTAGTCCCCAGCTCGTGCTTTCTTTTTTAGGCGAGTCCATTTATACGGCGATAACAGTCGCGCGGCCAAGGAAAGAACACGTGTGTCCCCCCCGCGCTACTTGGGCGTGTCGCATATTAAGTGGTGCTGGTGTCGCTGGTGGGCAACTGGCGCGTCAAGCGGTGCCGGCGCGACCGTCGTGTGTGTGTTGGCGCGCTCTAGCAGCCGGCTGGGCCGGAGGATGGGGAGGGGAAGCGGCGGCGTGCCAAGGATCGGCGGGAGGGCAAAGAGGGAGGAGGAGGCCGTTGGTGGAGGCTGCTCCGGCCCCTGGGACGCGTGTTTCGCCGATGACGAAGGAGGAACGGGGCCGGCCGGCGCAAAAGCGTGGCGCGAGCAAAGCGTGGCGTGGCGGCGGCGTGCCCTCGGCGGTGCGGCCGGCGTCCAGTCAAACAAGGCCGGCGTGGCGGCGGCGGCGTGCGTGCGTGTGTGCGTGCGCGTGCGCCAGGAATGCGACCACGCAGGATGTTTTTTTTTCCTCCTGTTCTTTTTTTTGTTCTCTTTCCTTCGCCGGGCCCTTCTTGCCCTTCATGCGTGGCGGCGTCGGTCGATTCCAGACGGCCGTCCATGTTTCTTTTGCGCGTTGCCTCCGAGATCGCTGGAGCGAGATTACGTCTTGGAAATTGAGGTGTAAAGCGGCGTCTCTAAATAAAAAAAATTAACCGCAGTACCGCGATGGTGAAGATCACACTCGTCTTTGCGAAGGAGCGTAAATCACGCGCATGCAGCGGATTGATTAATCACCGTCTGATCTTAAGCTTTTCTGCTTGGTTGTGTAGTTTCGCATTAATCGGGGACTAACAGGGCGAAAAAAGGGACAATAATTACAAAGACAAACACAGCGCTGTGCCGTCGAAGATTTTCTTTTTATTACTATTGGGCGCTACTAAGGACGCGTTCATCTTTTATAGACTGCAGCGCCACCTCCTTTTGTGACGTCACAAGGGTTCCAAACCTTGCAGTCGGGAAGTTGGAGTGGAGTGGCGACGGGGAGAGGGGTGCACTTTGTCATAGTTTATCTTGCTTAACTTCATCTCCAGCAGTTCAACTTGACTTCAAGCTCCGCATAACTTGTTGGCACAAGCATTTGATTCTGACATCTGCCAGCAAGCTCTTAACGATAACACACACGCACTCTCTCTCTCTCTCTCTCTCTCTACTCTTTCACTGGCAAGAATAGTCAGTGGCAAAGCTGAGGAGTATCTTCAGCAACCGCGTGGCGCCCCCACTTGAGGGAGATTTGGCTCAGTCCTCCGCAAGCATATATTCGTCTCAACGCGCTCGAGTCAGAATATAGGGATTTCTCGCTAAATTCGGGGCTGTTGGAAACCCTACCGCCACGTCCTGCAGCTTACCTGCAGGCGGCACCACATCTTCAGGTACGTGAAACGTGGTCCCTTGTTAAAAAAGAAACAGGAAATGTAGATTGGACATTAGGCAAAATAAGAAGAGCTTGGTGGCACAACCGACCGCCCCGTTTCAAAGGGGACGCTCATTAGAGCACTGCACGGGCCCAACCCTGGCCCGGGTGTATATGACCGAGCTCAGCCCGGGCCCGGGGTTCCCAGACTGTGTCCGCCTCGGGCCTGTGTTACTAAGCCCGGCCTGGGCCCGGGCATTCATTGCTAAGCATTCATTGCTACCTCTGTTGCGTATGCATATACCTTGATCGTACGATTCGGTTCTATCAGGTCATTTAGCATGCGATCGCATATGCGTATACATTCAAACAGGCGAATTCACCGGCATGCATCTTGAAATAAACGCGCAAGTTGAAAGCGACACCCCTTGCGTTAGCGCTCAAATAATATGAGAGTTCTAATAGCGCAGTCGCAATAGCGATAACAGGGAAATAGTTTGAAGAGCGGTTTTTTGTCTAATTTATTTTTCCTTACGTTGAAGCAATGTTTGTTTTTGAGGGAAGAAAAGAAATTAGAGCGTCATCTGTTTTCAAATTCCTTTGCTAAGGTATACGAAGAGCCAGCTTTCTGCTCATGTCACTTCAGCTCGGCACAGAATGCCTTGGACCATGCAATACATAATGTTCGCCTGTGCTCGAAATCACGACTTATGGGCCCTTTAATCAGCGTGTACGAGTCCGGCCCGTGCATGTGGCTTCAAGCCCGAGCCCGGGAACGTGCAGTGCTCTAACGCTGATAGCACGCCATCCATCCATCCATCTGTCCGTCCGTCCGTCCGTCCGTCCGTCCATCCATCCATCCATCCATCCATCCATCCATCCATCCATCCATCCATCCATCCATCCATCTCCATCCATCCATCCATCCATCCATCCATCCATCCATCCATCCATGCCTAGTTCGAAGCCAGATCCTCCTATATTTTTGTTTATTCAGGATCGAGTGGTTAAATAAATCGTCTAGCGAGATTTAAGTCGTCGTCTGACCAGTGAAGTGACTCTTGCGTGAAACGCCTTAACTTCTTGAGTGGGCGTCTTGCTGTTCAGTAACTTACATGCGTTCGCGCGAAACTTTTCAACGACACATTCGACGTCGTCATTTCAGAGCGCTCCATCCGTGCTCCAGTGCGTTGAAAGACAGCGTTGAAGCTGTATCTAAAAGATAAGCGGGCTCTGTAGCATTGATAACCAGGCTTCAGTATCCCCTCGTTAAAGCTTAGTGGTTGTCAACCCCAATATGTAAGCATTGCCGGAAGAGCCCTATGAACGGCGATAGTTCATGTCGTATAGTGTGAGTGCATTTAGCCACGCGTGCGAAATGTTTCCCAATAGCCGCTCCTGGTCTGCACAACGGCGTTCTGTACTCGCGCATAACTTGCTGTGGCAATACAGGGAGAGCTACCGCGGCAGAACTTCTACACGCGTGCTACTGCGGCAAGTAGATCGGCCGAGTTTGGCAGCGCCTTTTGGTTTCCTGTCAGCTTTGCTTGCTACTTCCGATCGTTTTGCATGAGCCAAAACGAGTAAGAGTAAGTAAAGTGAGAAAAAAAATTAAGTATAACACCGAGTAGTGTATTTCGGGTCTTATTTTAGTACAAGTACCGTAGAAGGTTAGGTGCTTTCTGTTGCCCTATTTAAACTAACACGAATGTGGCTTTGGGACGATTTCCAGGAACGCTGTCACGCGTATAAGCATCCGCGTTCCTTGCTTTCCCTACGGCGCGCCACAGAGAGCTGTTCGCCATTATAGTTTGAGAAGTGTGCTAAGTGTTGAAAGAAAGCGTTCTGAACGCGCGGAACGTGATTTTCCGCGCCGGCGGAATCGTGAGAAGCGTTTGATGCGTGCGGGCCGCTACAGCTGCGCACGGGCGGCGGGTCGGTATGCCGAAATCGCCGTTGGAATGCGCGCGCGCGCCTCTTTTCCTGTTTGTCTGGAATGTGGAGCTCGTCTCCTTACATAACCGCTCCGAGGGACGCAGAAGTGCTGCGCGTGCATTCGGCCACGTCGTGCTAAAGTGCGCGTGGATACCCTCCGCTTCTTTTCGCGTTCGATTATAGTTTACGTTTCTTTGCTCGTTCGCCGCCACGGACAGCAACCTCGGGCCCCCTACCGCGACTGTGCGGCCATTCACCGTGCCCCAGGCCGCTGATATACCCGACCACTCGTCAGCTCCGTGCGTCATTATATATATATATAATCTTTGAGCCATTCTGGGAAAGTTTGAAGGGATGCGAGAGCACGAGAAGCGTATTGATTTTCACGTCTATTTTCATTGAGAAGTAAAAAAAAAAACTTGAAAAAGAGGAATTTGCAGAGCTTTTCGTTCGGAAGTGCTGTTTGCCATCGACAGGCCGCCTTCGATATATATTAATAATATGTGCACACTATATTAACACACTGCGATGATTGGTTGGCTCGTACGCTGAAACTGTTCGTAAGAGCAGATGGCAGCCATTCGTGATTATTCCTTTCGCACGTCTGTAATAACCAAGCTTACTTTTATCTCGCACCGGGCATAAGGCGCTGCGACGCCTTCGTTTATCACCCCAGCCTCGCCAGCATGTGCCCCTATAGAGATGCGATGAAAATGAGGATGCATTTCAAACGACACGGGCATGCAGGCTTCTGGGCGGCTTCGCTCGTCGGGCCGTTAGGCGTCGAGATCGAGTTCGCGCTTTCAGGAACGGCCATGCGTGTCCAGAGGTGGACGATGGGCCCTTCAAAATTTCGGACACCCTTGCCTCGTCATGAATATTGTCATGACGAATGCTCATCGCGTTCTGCCCAATTATAGTTTCCACCACTCGCCAGTCTCTGTGTTACAAGTTGAGACTGATCTAGCGTATCTTTAAAGGCGGATCCAGCTTTCTCTGCAGTCGCGTCACCCTTACAGCGGAGCAGTTACAAGACGCTAAAGATAGGCCTTGCGTTTGCGCTCGCGACCATCTGTGTAAACGTGGCACCGTTGGCTGTCCGCGCACGAACGGAGGAGGGGGAAGAAGCAGGACGAAACGATTGAGTGGCACTCGCGTAGCACCCACTCGTCCACCCCCATCCTTGTTCAACCGTTCCCGTCTCGGCTTACGCAAGCACGCCGCGGCAATTCACCGTCGGTGGCTTTTTTTTTTTTTTTTTTTCGTACACTCATTAAGAAGCGGGTATAGTACGCGCGCGCGCGCACTCGGCTGCGCGCGGGAGGGTAATGTTCCCGTGCCCGCCACACGCGCCCGGCCAACGTTGGCCCGGCGGCGCACGCTGGCACGTTTCTCGTACGCACCTCCCCGCCCCTCCCCCTTTGCGTTTCGTTCACTTCCTTGCCATTCAAGAGCAGCAGCGCCGCTTTCGGCGCATGCGCTGGCTCTTTGTCTGCGATTCTAAAGGCTCATTCGCGCAGGGCGACTGAAAGCGGTCGCGCGACCAAAATGGTCGTAAATGGTCGCTTTTCTCGAAAAGCGACCGTCCTGGGTCAGTCGCTCGATTTTTCGGTCGCGCGACCGTGGTCGCAGAACTGCTAAGCCAATCAGCGGCACACCAACGCTAGTGTGTGTTTTCATTCGGAGTCCTCCTGGGCCGCACCAAATACAACGTCCACGCCGCCATGACATACTACAGGAATGTAATTGACGTCTTACCTCGTGATGCTGGGGCGCAGCAGTTCCAGCAACGTATCGAACGCACGCGGTAGCATTCGCAGAAAGCTAAGCAGCAGCAAAAGACTGCACAAAAAGTACGCACCAATTCGCACTCAAGGCGAACTAGAAATTAGCAGTTGCTCTCGGTAATACTCCTCGCCACGCGCGTGTATATATATATATATATATATATATGTAATTTTGTTGCTTTGTTGTTTCAAATTGTTTAAAAACGAGGATTGCAAGAGGCCGGACCGCAGGCTTCGCAACTGTCTCGCCTACTACACGCGAACCCGGTAAGGAAAGGAGGAAAGAAAGAACGACGACCCTAGCAGGGCGCGACAGCCATGAATTGGAGGCAACACAACAACAACAAAACGAACACGCACTCGACCAACTAGACAGAGAGAGGAGATTCTAGATGATGGGGAGGAAAGGTTGGGGTAAAGTGCAGCGCAGTAACTGTCTCTCAGCAGAACCTAGACAGAAAGATTGCATGAAGGAGGATGAAAGAAAGAGAGAGTAAGACAGGTAGGTTAGCCACTGTAAGTACCGGCTGGCTACCATGGGCTGGCCAAAGGGTATACTTGCATGAAGAATCATAAATACAATACTAAAGAAACAAATGTGTGTGTGTATATATATATATATATATATATATATATATATATATATATATATATATATATATATATATATATATATATGTGTGTGTGTGTGTGTGTGTGTGTGTGTGTGTGTGTGTGTGTGTGTGTGTGTGTGTGTGTGTGTGTGTGTTGAATGAAAGGCAGATATTTTAGCCGGCGTATAGAAATTGCTGACATACTACTCTGAGTGGGGAAGGGCATTGGAGAGAGAAGGAGAGAGGCGCGAAAGAAAGAAATAAGTTAGCAAAAATTTGAGCGCCGAGTTTTCTGACTCATGGACAGCGTGCAATGGTAGAATCCTCCAGTGTGTGCACCGTCCTACAATGAGGTGACAGAATTCGCCGCGTGAAAGGTGCATGAGGGTGACAGAGTAGAACTAAAGTTTGTCGAGTTGGCCAATGTTTTCTAAGTATGTAAATAAAAAGTTCATCGCACGTCTCTGTTGCGTGAGGCAAATTAAAGGACCTCAGATACAGTCAAACGACAAAGGTCTCTGTGTAAGCGAATGCATGCAACGTTCATAGAACGCACGCTCGTCGGCATACGCTTGACGCTCAAACAGGATATGCTTCACGGTTTCAATTGAGCCGCAGTTGTTACAGTGTGGACTTGTCACTTGACCGAAGCGGTACCGTAAGCCGTTTCCATAGGCGGTGTTCAGGCGAAGACGATGATATAGTTTCCAAATGGCGAGGGGTGCTGGTTGGGAGTCTAAATCTGAGGTTTGGGTCGATTGAGTAAAGGAAAGGGTAATGTTGGGTCGGCAAGCTCCAGAGCCCATATTTTTCTTCGGAAGCAAATGTTTTATCTAGTTCGGAGGCATCAGATCTAGTGAAATAAATCCGCTTATAGTTTTGTTGTTGAAGACCTTTCCGTGCCGCTTCATCTGCTTTTTCGTTGGCCACAATGCCACAATGAGCCTTTATCTACTGATATGTGATACAGTGGCGTGATGCAATGGCCAAGTGATGTAAGTACGCAATGTCGAAAGAAACAGGCTGATGATTCCTTCTTTTTAACAGACTGTACAATGTTTGTAGTGCTCCCTTAGAGTCAGTGAAAATCGCCCATTGGTCCGGCGCACGGCTCAATATATAGAGGACAGCTTCTTTGATGCCGTGAAGCTCTGCTGTCGTTGAGGTTGTCCTCCACTGCAGCCGATAAGAAAGCATTTGTCTTATTGAGGGCACATAAAGGCCACAGGAGCAAGTATCCCGAGTGGTTGGGGCATCAGTGTGCATGTGAGTGTGCTGAGTATATTTCTCGGCTAAGTAGAGGAGAGTGGTCTGCAGCAGCGCAGTCTGTGGCATGCGACTCTTTGTCCCATTTACACCGGGTACAAACTGGTTTATATCTAGAGGCGAGAAGTGTCCGGGGAGTAAAGGTCGGAGGCAGTAATTTCTGTGGCAGAATAATCGGAGGAAGGTGCAGGATTTACACAGCTTGGCCAAAGCCAGAATTACTGTGGATTACGTGGACACAGTACATGAAGTGCTTCTTCCCTTGGAGCACATGCCGAAGATGGGTACGCATTGTTTCTTGGGAAGCGATGACATCTAGCGGTAGACATCTTGCTTCCGCTACTCTTCCCGAGGCTGAAAAGCCCTTCGGGAGGCCCAGGCAAATCCGCAGGCAGATGTTCAGCGCAGCTTCTAGAGTCCTCTTGTTTGCTGGTGATTATCTCTGAAGCACCGGTAGGCAATAGCGCAATGTGCCTGCAATATAGGCTTTTTCAAGCAGTACCATTGAGCGGCAGTTGCAGCCCCATCATGTTCCCGCCATGAATTTTAAAACTTACGATGCTGCAGCAATCCTCGCACGTAGTTTTTTAACCTGAGGTCACCAAGAGAGATTTTTGTCTATCACAATTCCAAGGAATCGCTGTGACCGTACATACGGCAGCGGTCGTCTACCGAGTAGGAGCGAATATTCGGTCGTTTTCTTTTTTGTGAAAGCCATGGCTGTGCTTTTTTCTGGTGAGAGGTGAAGACCTCAGGGAGCCAAATACAGGGAGAGGTTCAGTAATGCGTTTGGACGTCGTTGTTGGGTGATATAGCGCGATCTTGATGCGCCCCAGATGTAGATATCATCGGCATAGATTGTGATGTGTACTCCTCGCGGCAGGTTCCTCGTTATGTGTATCAGGGTGAGATTGAATAGTACGGGCTGAGCGTGCACAGCACCCTGGGGCACGCTCTTTTCCACAGCGCAGGACTGTGTAGGACCGCTCGGAATATTCATAAATATTTTCCGCTCTGTTAAATAGTTTTCTATCCACTTGTATAGCTTTCCTCCGAGGTCAAGGCTAGCCAAAGCTGCGAGAATGGCGTGGTGAAAAACAGACTCAAAAGCTGCCTTGAAAATGGCTGTCGGGATGCGCCCAGCGTGAATGTCCTCCTCAAGTGGGGGTATAAGCTATTCGTTGTCTTTACGTGACGGACAAATTTCTCGTTGGGCAGGCATAGAGATGCTTACGCATTTCTGCTGGCTGCGCTCGCGCATGGCAGCAGCAGCGATCGCAGGAACGCAGCGAATGTGTCATAACGTTGAGCAAGGCATCGGCTCGTGGGTACCGAAACCAGTCCTGGATAGGGCGCATGCAGGTGACGTCATGGACGCTGTGTAGGACGATGAGCTTCAGATAAACAGGAAGTAAGCGAATCGAATTGGGACGAAGGTCTTCACGGTGACGACATTACTGTTATTTCCCCATTGAGGGGGGGGGGGGGGGGGGGAAGGGTATTGCGTGCCCAAACCATGATATGATTATGAGGCACGCCGAAATGAGAGATTCCGAATTAATTTTGCCCACCCCGGGTTCTCTAGCGTACGCACAATGCACGGTAAACGGACGTTTTTGCATTTCGCCCCGCATAGAAATGCGACCGCCGCGGCCGGGATCACCGTCGAGCTTAGCAGCGCAACGACAAAACCCCTGCGCAACAACGGCGCGTACTGTTAACTTCTGTTAAGAATGGCCGTACGGGGTGGCAACGTGCCAGCTTTCAGCCCGCTGCACGTGTTCCAAGCCCACCAGACGGGGCGCCCTTCGGAGAACTGCGAAAGGCCGGCACCCACGTGGCGCGCGATCAACTCAGGAAATTGGTACTTGGCCGAGCCACCCGGGACAAAGCAGTTCTACGAAGCCCTCTGACGTCGGCACTGAAAGCTGGGCGGTACCGAGAACTGCGGATGACCGGCAGCCACGTGGCGCGCGGTCAGCTCAGGAATGTGGTACTCCGCCGCGCCACCCGAGACGGAGCACAGTTCTACGAAGCCCTCGGTCGTCGACTCCGGAGCCTTTGTGTGTATGGGCTCGAACTTGTGTGCATTAGTGTGTGTGAGCCATAGTGCGGGGCGGCGGCAAGTTTACAATGCTTGGACGAACCTTCCCGACCATTCCTGCTCCGTCCACGCCGAACGATGACGTCGAACTATGACGTCAAGCGGAGAGCTTATAAGCAGCGTTTGCCGGCTGCTAGGGTGTGCTCGTGTCGTGCTCGTTGTCGGAGCTGAGTGCTCCTTGTTATGCTAGAAATGAACTAGTGAGCTGTGTGCTCGTAAGCTGTTTGCTGTATGTTAGTTTTGCGGGCTCCATATGGGAGTCGCGCTAGACTGCCAGTGTATCTTGCTTAAACTGTTAATATGTAAATAAATCCTGTTCACCGAGTTCCTGTCTACGAACTTCATCTCCTTCAAATGGTGGCAGCGGCGAGATAGTCCGACGACTCCTACATCTGGTCGACAGCGGTAGGACCGTCCGACGAATCTGACACTTCTTACACACTGTCCACCCCAACAGAGCTCTGCATATATCCCGAATAATGAAATGAACTTGTTTCACTGCTGTATGTAGTTCCACTAACGGCTACACCAAGGACTGACTGTTGGACGCCCGCCGGCACACACGGTAAATATTTTCGTCCCGCTAAGCGTCGCATGTAGAAGGCAAGAAATTACAGTACATCACCCTTTACGTTTTATACGGAGATGTGGCAGCGATAACAGTTCTCATATTTTCCGTGGCTACCTTGTTTTGGAAACCTCCTGTCAACTTCCTGTCAAACCACTGTCAAATTACGCCATGTTGGCATTTGTAGCCAATCAGAGCTGCCTTTTCAACCAGTCAGAGCTGACAAGGTGGGGAATTTGAAAATAAGGAGGAATTCGACAATTTCCGGAATAGCAACCTCGTTGTGCACAGGTAGTGTTGTGTATGCAGGTGTCCGTCGAGGAAATGTCGGTCGAGGCAGTTTCCAGATCATTTTATCAGCTGTGGGAAATGATTTGGAATTTCAACTCCGTTCCTATTACCCCTGGTATAACCCCATCGCTTCCTCTAACCCTCTGCCTAGATATAGTGTCTGCTTTCGTTCTTCATCGTCCTTTTTGTTTTTTTTGTTTTGCCCACTAGCGTTCTTGAAGTAGCTCGGCATCAAAGAAACAGCGTTATCTCGGTGGCTTGGCCAAGCCGGTATACGGGTGGCGAATACGGTTCAGCCGACACGGTGGAAAGAGGGTCGGCACATATCCCGTGCACATGTGCGGACTGTCGACGAACGAGTCCTTTCTAGGGCTAAGCGATTGACCGATCAACTAGACGCCTTTATCGCGACTTAATTGCTCTGTAACCTGTTGCCGTAACGCGTCCCAAATTAAACACGCGCGCCTTTGCAAAATTCTGCGTCGTGCGACAGTTCCTTGACTGAGGCGACCCGCGCCTTCTGTCGCAGTGGAATGTCGGTCATATATTCTTTGTTAGCCGCCAGAGCGCTGGGAAAATGCCAAGATGAAATACCGCTCTGCAACGAACGCTTGTAGACACCATGTGAGCGTCGTGAGGAAGAGAAAAAATTGGCAGTGGCTTAGCTCGGCTGTGCCAGGATATACGTAGCGAAAACTAAGGCATAGCATGGTTATCCTTGGTTAATCTTGATTGCAAGTCCAGGTTAGTGTGGCTGTCTAGCTATGTTGCGGCTTTAACCAGTCGTTCGGCGCGCTATTCGTCTGTTTCCCGGGCGATTCGTTTCATCTTCATCTCGTTCCGATGTCGATTCCAGGCCTCCTCTTGCTTATCAGAATAGTCGCCGTCCTTACTGCCGCCTCAGC
This sequence comes from Dermacentor andersoni, assembly GCF_023375885.2. Classification (NCBI taxonomy): domain Eukaryota; kingdom Metazoa; phylum Arthropoda; class Arachnida; order Ixodida; family Ixodidae; genus Dermacentor; species Dermacentor andersoni. The sequence continues at coordinate 82,099,619 of NC_092815.1, read as the reverse complement.
TGTGGTTGCGGCGCACGCGAGCTCTCCTTTTCAAACCTCCGACATGTTATCAGGCATGTGACGCAGCTGGCGATGCGAGCGGAGGCGAGCGCAACGACGAGGAACGCGGTGTGACATCATACCAAACGGCGGCGGCAAGTGGGCGCGGCGCTGCGCAGCGGCGGAACACCTGTGGCTCGGTGCTAATTGTGGCGCATGCGCAGTAGTGACTAAGGACCGAGAGAGAGAGAAATATCCGCGGCGAGGTGGGCGTTGTGACGTCGTGTGCCTCCTCGGAGCACCGCCACGGCGAAATCGCAAGTTCGCGGCCAGTAAAGCTTTCGCTTTTAAAAAGAAAAGTCGCAATTTCGCCCGAAAGGCGAAGCATCGATTGCAATGGCAAATTAGTGGATAGTTATAGGAAGTAAAGATAGTTTTATTATCAGCCATAAAAACTTGTGAACACAGGCGCATTAACTAAATTAGCAAGCGTGGTGTCGCGCGCGTATAAGCAAGCATGAGCTCATCTCACTCGATGACTGTAGAAACTGTCGAAACGCTGGAGGGAGGAAGCGCGGCAGCAGCAGCGAGTGAATTGACCTTCGTGCTGCGTCTCGCATCAACGCGAACTAAGCCACGGAAGGATCGAGAGCACGCGGCGGACTTCGTCCCCGGCGCAGATGGCTTGCAGGATAGCGCCGCCCGGCCACGCCGCCCGGAGTACCCCTCCCCCTGTCGTACCTTCCCTCCAGAGCTTTGCGCTCGACGGAAGACGGCGCGCTTGCTCCCCGATTCTCCCCTTTGCGTTCTCTCCCTTGCGTGCGCGAGATTGAGCCGCGATCGCCGGCTCACCCTCGCAACGCTTTCACTCGCATATGCAGCATACGGCGCGCGCCGACGATTTTATCGCCCTTGGACTTTATACGGAGCCTCACGGTGACGCCGACGGCAGAAATGCGCCTGGAGTGTCCATATAATTGCTGGCACAATAAAACTATAGTATAGGATATCTGTAATTCCCCCGATTAGAAAGGTTAGCGCGAGCGTCAGTAATTTGCGTCTCAGTCATAGTTGTTGAGTTAGTGTCCCTGTGAGCCATACGCAGTGACTAGATCTAGCTTTCTTTACGTGAACTCGGCGCGATCAGCTTGAGTCTGAAGACGAGTTCGCCCATCCCGACCCGACCGCGTTTGCGTGCCTCTTGCAAAGCGGTTGCGGCGAGTCAACCCACATTTAGCATATAAACGTGGTGAGTTGTCGAGCTAGGGTTCCTGTGAGCATATGCTGTGACTCTGTGTCGAGAGACGAAGGACGTCATGCCAGACAAAATTTATTCTTCGTCCCTCGAAAGTTTACTGTGCAGCAGTTTGCAGTCACTCGCGCGTAGTTAGTCTATACCCCCCTCGCGGATAAAATGCTTCGTGCGAATGGTGCCTGACTCATCTCTGACCGACTTCTTGTGCGTCAGTAGCGAGATGGGATTTCTCGGTAGTGTACGGAAATGCAGATAAAGAGGACACCTGGAGTACTGTACTTCACCGAGGCGCTGAGTCGTCGCGTTCGTGGTGGGAACACACAGGTCGATATGAAAGCGCGTCATTTTTTATGGTGAAAGAGATATACTTGCACATAATGAACGTCTTTGTGGAACCTTATCCCGTATCGTCATGCCGCAGAGGCCACGTGCCTTGTGCGTTCGCATCGCTTCTGTGTGTTTGAATCTTTTACGACTGCTGTGTCACAAAACCCTTGTTTCTCCTGCTGGTTGAAACTCGTCTTTTTCATTTTCGTTTTCTTTGCAATAAAAAGTTACACTTAGCAACAGAAGTTATTATGGAAGGCTTGGGGCGCTCTGATAGTGTTCTGATTGAAAGCAATGATTTGACCCTGCATTAAGCACCTTCATCTTTCTTCTTTACTAATATGGGCGAGTGTCTCGCGCCCGCTGTTAAAATGCATGCGCTCTTGACCTAGGCATGTCACATCACGAATGGAAGTGCCCGGATCTCCTGCTTTCCAGCATGTGTCGCCTTGAGCCTCTCCCCGTTAGGGTTCCTGCATGCTCTCCCTCTCCCCCGCATTCAGGCACCATACACCTTGTCATCTCGGTCGTTTAACTGCTCCCGTTTTAATGAGGTCACTTCCGGCATCTTTCGTTTCCCCCTCGGCCTTCTCTCCATGCCCCCTCTAATGATGATTCACGATGAGACGATGGAATCTAAAATCATAATTGCGTCGTCGTTGTGCTTGCGGGTTGCGTTCTCAAAGCGTCGAGAGTTTCTAGAGCTTCCCTTTAGTGCGCAGTTGTTTTTTTCTCGAACATATGCTTATACCGAGTATACTGTTGTTGTTTAGCGTGCTTTCGACGCGATATCGTTGTATGCATCAAAGCTTGTTATTCGGCGATGTGCGAAGGTATGTCCTCGGTGGAACAACTGGCAAGCTGAGAGCGACGAAGCGGCCGAGGTGGATCAGTGTAGTGGCACGAAGCGAAGGCGTGCGACAGGAGCAGCAGATAACGATTAGCAGTAGTGTGCGAGATCATAATAACTAATGGATGATCATGAGGTATGAGAACTTATTCAGACCCGTCGCGGACTCTCAGTGGCTATAGCGAACTGCTGCTAAGCCCGAGGTCGCAGGTTCGGTTCCCGGCCGCGGCAGCCGCAGGCCGAAATTGCAAAAGCGTCCATGTACTTAGATTTAGGTGCGCATTAAAGAACACCAGGTGATCGAAATTAATAAAGCCCTCTAATACGGCGTTTCTCATAGCCCTACAGTTGCGTTGGGATGTCAGATCCAATCAATCAATCAATCAATCAATCAATCAATCAATCAATCAATCAATCAATCAATTCAAATGTTGATGTCAGCAAATGATAGGATCTCATAATTTTATCGCGTTACAGTTGCTCGGTAAAGCATGCGCAAATGCGAGTTTTTGTTTGATTTCTCGGCATATCGCGCATATACGAACTGTATCGTTCAGGCCTTGGGCCTCGGGGACAGGAGTTTGAGCTGTTGCGTTTACCGCCGATGCCGGCCTCGTGCTCTTGCTGTTCACTGCAGCTGCTGTCTCGCTAAAGCCTGGGGTGCCACGGGGCTCGACATGCGCACAGGCAAAACATCTGCCTAACAGAAACACTTGCAAACCGCGGCACTTTCTTCAAGCTTCATATCGTCTTGAGACCCTTTGTACATTATAGTGCACATTGCCTTTAATCCAACTGAAAATTAATTGGGAAGCTATTACGTAACGTGTTCACCCCGAATATGATGTCTGACGCATGCCGTACCGCATGAAGGTGGTTTAATAATTTTCTTACCGCCAGCTTTCGAGGAGATTGACGCTCATTTTATGTAAGCTGTTGCTTCGTCACAGACGACAAAAAGCAACCATTATATGCGTTTCGAATACCGCGAAATGATACGAAAATCCAGGATGCAGCGTCAATATGTTGACCTACCTCATGTTGCCTACCTCATGTTGTCTCTTCGGCTCTGTGTTTATGCAAGGAAAATCAGTTTTCATAGTGTATGAAAGGTGAGGCGATGGTTACGTGCATGGAGATGGTGTTTTTGGAATCCAACAGTGGCATCAAAACAATTTTTCTTTTTTTTTTTTGTTCTTTTGGTTCGTAACATACGAGCTAGTAATAAGAACCGACTTGAAAAGCGATTATGTCCCTGAGCTGTTCTTTCTGGTCTCAGACGATATACCCTTTTCGTTTCGTGATATACTATGTCATAACATGCACGCTGATGGTAAAACAAGGCGAAATGCCGTGTGACAAATGGGGCTTTCGCGCTGAAACTTGCCGCTTACGAAATATGTTTTCCTTTAATCGCTCGTCAAAATTCTGTCACGTTCGTTGTGACTATTGAGAATCGCTCTGGGACCGTTGTGAAATAAGAGCTCGACAGAAATCGATGCTCGTGCGGCCGTGTCACGGTATACGTTGCTGCTTTCCCTACTGAGCGCGGCTTTTATTTGCGTGCCTCACTAGCAGCGCCGGAATAAATTTTGAGGAAACTTGTGTTTGCATCTCAATAACAAATCTCACGTTGCAGCACCAGTTTCTATTATCAGAGTTGGCGGTCGTAGCTGTAGAGATGAACTTGGGACGACAGGGCTATGCGAGCAGGATTTAATTGCAGGATTTACATTTAAAAACAGGACATACATTGGCTGACTAGCGCGACTCCCATATGGAGCCCGCAAGACTAACATACAGCAAACAGTTTACGAGCACACAGCTCACTAGTACATTTCTAGTATGACAGAGCACTCAGCTCCCGACAACGAGCACGACACGAGCACACCCTAGCAGCCGGCAAACGCTGCTTATAAGCCCTTGCTCGACGTCATAGTTCGACGTCATTCAAGATGGCCCGCCTTTTTGGAGGATGAGGTGTGCCGACTTGGAGGATGAGGGCTCACATACACGTGCCGCACATACACACAGGTGAAAAGGCCGGACAGTTCTCGGTACCGCCCAGCTTTCAGTGCCGACGTCAGAGGGCTTCGTAGAACTGCTTCTCGGCCAAGTACCAATTTCCTGAGTTGATCGCGCGCCACGTGGCTGCCGGCCCTTCGCAGTTCTCCGAAGGGCGCCCCGTCTGGTGGGCTTGGAACACGTGCAGCGGGCTGAAAGCTGGCACGTTGCCACCCCGTACGGCCATTCTTAACACTATGCGGAAGATCACGCGCTGAGCGCGCCAGTTGAAGACAACTAAAACCTACTGCGACGTGGACACGTCTTCGGCCCACTTTGGTTGGCTTCAATTATATCGCGTGACGTACTGCTAGTTTCTTTCCTTGCTCCATGCTTTTAAAGCGAAGGCTTTTTCTTTGTGGCGTCTGACCGGTTTATGTATGTGCTTTGGTCAGCGGTGGTAGCTATGTACTGCGGAGAAGTGAAAGTGTCGGGCGGTCAGGAGGCGGAGTGGACGCTAAAGCTTCGCTTAACACCGATTCGCCCGGCGCGTGGTATCTGAATGATTTTTTTCGGAGTTGTGCACGCGCACAGTGGCGTTGTCGCTATTTTTCGGCGGGCTACCTGTTGCTTGGTGCGCTGTTTGCAAACATAGTTCTGACCGCTCTTCCGGTTGCTGCGCTCACGGGCGTGCTGATGAGCGAGACACTTTAGTTTGTTGGCACTGCCGGTCCCCGAATTGTCTTCACCCAATCGCAGAACCTTAGCATGGAGCGGATAGGGAGAGCGTGTTTGGGTGGATAACCTATACAGAACCGGTATACGCATACCGTGCCGGTATACACATTCTGTGATCACAGCGAATCGCTGTTCATCTCTCATAGAAGCCACCGTCGATGGTCCCTCGCTGGCACGTTGAACCTGTATGTACTGTACAGCACTCTAAACCGCAACTCTGCGTAGGAAGCCTGCAGCACGTGAGCAGCCCGGATCGCCTCGCCAGAACTCGTCTGAAATCTCGGGCATGTGCTTCGTCGGTTGCTCGTGCGATATCGCAAATTTCGCCGCTGCCCCTTCTGCCAGTTTGCTTTACAGCGATATCTCCAAGGGTGCTTTAGCGTATACTCTCCTGACGTCTGTCGCAGGAGCATAAATATTAGACCACTTCGAGGAGAGATGCTTCAGCAGCTATATACCACTGTTGCTCTACTACTAACTGTGCTGCGAATTCCGCCCACACTGCGGTGTATGATTTTACTCGACCCGCTCACGTCCCCCCATCCCCGATCGCTGTGGGAACAAGTCTGCCTTTCTCCGCACTCCTCGTCCCTGTATCTGGTGCCGCCATCTTGAGCTGTCAGCGAGGAAGCTTCTCGCGACTGCATAAACCCGCGGTGTGTTATTGGCCTCGTGGCCTATTTGCCAACAGAGCAGCCGCTGCAGACGCGTTTGGCGTTGCGCTCCTAACGTGTCTTACTTTCGTTTACCCAAGCACTGGCGCGTTTACATGCCCGGAGACCGAAATGATATACGCGCACCGTGCCGGCGCGCTCGCGGTGCGATACGCAGAAAGCGCGGTCCAATCTGATACGCACTAACAAGTCTGCAGGGCCGCAGCCGTCCCCGCACCCATGCGAACGAAGGAGAAAAATCAAAAGCAAATCAAAAAAGGAGAAAGGAAATGAACAGATATGGGCGACGACGGCGGCGGCGTCCTTCTGCTAACCAACACGTCCTCATTTCGGCGCACTGAGCTTTGATCGTATGCACCGGTGCGAGTCGTATGGTATACGTGTGCCTCCGACGCAGAGCGTCATGGCCGCAGTCTACTGGCTGCATGGCTGGCTGCGAGTGTCGGCGTCTTGTTTTTGTTTGCGCGCGTCATCCGAGCAGCGCCCCGTATACTATATTTGTGCGTACTACACCGAGTGCGTCGTCGCGTCTCCGCTGCGCTTTTGTTTTGAGATCGCGTGCGCGTGACTCGCTGGGGACCTGCTGCTGACGTTTTGTTTGCTTCGCCGACCCAGCGACGGCTCTCTCCTCTTTCTTCCCGTGGTCCCCCCCGATCTCTTCTTGCGCGTCTGTAAAAGAAGGCCGCCGCCGAGGTGGAAGGAGGTCCGCTTGTCGACGACGCGTGGCTTCTCTGAATGCTCTTGTCTCCATTTTCGCCGCCTTCCTGTTGTCTTGCCTTGTGCGCGCTCCGTCTGCTCTGTCGCATTTCCTCCCCACACCAACCCCTTATGTGCGCCGCCGCCGCCGCCGCTTTCGTCTGCTTGCCGGTCGTCGTCGTCAGCCTGCTATAATAGGAGCCGCCATTGACTCACCGTTGCTACACGTCTGCGTTGCATAGCTTATTCATCTTCTTGCTTTCCGTCGTGTCTCTCTCGCTCGCTTGCTCGCGCCACACACACACACACACACACACACACACACACACACACACACACACACACACACACACACACACACACACACACACACACACACACACACACACACACACACACACACACACACACACACACACACACACACACACACACACACACACACACACACACACACACACACACACACACACACACACACACACACACACACACACACACACACACACACACACACACACACACACACACACACACACACACACACACACACACACACACACACACACACACACACACACACACACACACACACACACACACACACACACACACACACACACACACACACACACACACACACACACACACACACACACACACACACACACACACACACACACACACACACACACACACACACACACACACACACACACACACACACACACACACACACACACACACACACACACACACACACACACACACACACACACACACACACACACACACACACACACACACACACACACACACACACACACACACACACACACACACACACACACACACACACACACACACACACACACACACACACACACACACACACACACACACAGAGAGAGAGAGAGAGAGAGAAATGCACTCTCTCTCCGTGTCTGTGTGTTCCTGATATTTTTCTTGGGGGGGGGGGGGGACCGCCGACGCGCTTTGGGACACCGGCAAATATTGTCGAGTTGTCGAGGACAACTTGCAAGTGCGCGCGCTGACGAGGAGGGCACCGACCTGCGGTCAGCGCTACGCGGAAGAGAACAACGGACCTCGAGGTCGCGTTCGTGATTTCCGGATAGGAAGAAATGGAAGGAATGGCGTGTGTATACTGAAGAATGACGTATTTACACACGCGAGCAGTATCAGGGGAAACGTGTAATTTTGTTTTCGAGCAGCGATTACTTATCTCGTGTCGGGGTTACAAGTTAGAAGGGTGAATGTATGTGTGTTCTCGATATATGAGTACCTTGCTTAACACATATGCGCGGAATTTCGGTGGATCCCTGTACACATTCAGTGGCTTATCAATAGCATATTTTTACGTGTGGCATGATTAGCGCGTAATGGCGCGCGATGGGATTCGGTTCCGCTAGGCTACGTCCACGCTAGCGAAACCGCCTTCGGCCGGGGAGCGGCAAACGTCGTGCGGCAATGCCGTGCGGCAATGCCGTGCGGTTGCCGTGCGGCTGATGTGAACGGGCCTTACAGCGCTCGATCCGCGAGGTGGAACCGGCGGTTCAGTACGCCGTGTGAATCAGCGGTTTTGCGGCGTTCCCCTTCGCCATATGTGCGGAAATTCGGGCACCTTGTGAACCCATAATCGTGCCGTCAATCGTGCTAATCGTGCCGTCAGCTGCCGCCTCGCTTGCACGATCCACGGCGTACGTCTTGCTGCTGGGGTATATGTATAGTAATGCCGCGGTGGGTGGCCCGTTGATTCAAACGACAGCAACGACAGACCGTTGCGAGAGAATTACGTCGGAAGCATTCGCAGACGCTTTGCAAACTTGTGTTTTCATTGTTTACACTCCTATACCTTCCTAGACTTTGCGATTCCATTGTTCTGCTTTCCCATAACACTACGTTTCCCCTCCTCCTTAGAGGTTGGCGGATGATGCGCTTCTTCTGTAGTTAGTTGCCAGTGTTTCCTTGAGTCATATTTTTAGCTTAAAATAGCACTAATGATGAAGTAACCTTCCAGAGGCCGCATGTAGATGGCTATGATAGATGCTTCATGATGGCTGCATGGTGGGCCAGGGTTAATATTGATCACCTTAGGTTCTAAGATTAACTTGAAGCCAAAGCATGGTACAAAGTGTGCGCAAGTGCTTTTTTTTCTCATTTTTTTTTGCATTATGCGGTCGGAATTCGAACCTGGCCGATCTCGTGCTCTGCATCTCTAAGAACACCAGTCAGTGAACCGCCGCAGCAGTTTCGCGCCACGACCGATCGCTCATTACACCGCGCGCGCGTGTCTCTCTCTCTCTCTCCACACACACACACACACACACACACACACACACACACACACACACACACACACACACACACACACACACACACACACACACACACACACACACACACACACGCACGCACGCACGCACGCACGCACGCACGCACGCACGCACGCACGCACGCACGCACGCACGCACGCACGCACGCACGCACGCACGCACGCACACACACACACACACACACGCACGCACGCACACACACACACACACACACACACACACACACACACACACACACACACGCACGCACGCACGCACGCACGCACGCACGCACGCGCACGCACGCACGCACGCACGCACACACTATTCACCCATTGCTGCTGCTGCTGTTGTAATCGACCATTATTATTTGGCGGTTTATGTGTTCTCGCGGAATGAAATGAACGCGCTGCACAAACTCGGCTGCACCCTCCGGACCATGCCGGCTTCGCGCGGTGCAGCACTCACAGTTTTTCTCATCGCCAGGTGCATCTTGCCGCGCGGCTTCCCCCGCGCTGAGCGCGTGGTAATGGCGGGGTACGGAGGATAAGAGTCGAACGAACGCGGAGCTTCTGTTCGTAGCTCGCCGATTTGTGTGTTTGTTACATTATCGAGCGTTATTGCCTATTGCGTGCACGCACCTCGCTCGTTCATTTCTCCTGTCGCGACGCGCCAAGTCGCGAGGGCCTTGTGTACGGCTGGGCCTGTTTCTATTCTGAGTGAGTCCTTCCTCGTTATCGCAAGATACCGGAACACTCTGCCGATTCGGCGCACTCCAGTGTCGTAGGAGTGAAATCAAGCGCTCGCGTTCTTTGTAGCGCTGGTTTCACTATCTATGCAGGCACATAAAGGTTGGTGGCGGTTGCACTAGAGCTAGTGCGCTTGATAGTCTCGACAGCAGCAAATTCTTGGCGACTATACTTTGGCGGCTATACTCCGCAAGTTTTGCGCCGCCATATATCAGTTGCAGAAAGTCGGAAAGGGCGATGGTTGTGGGCATAGTTGTGAGGCTGGAGGCTGTTTGCAATTTCCTGTCTCCAATACTTCCACGATTGTTCTCAGCAATCGTGTAATTTGTCGCCATTCAGGCGGGAGTTCACGTTAACCTTAACCTCCGAATGCTGATCCTGTCGTCGAACACTTCACGACGGCGAATTATCTATGGGCTACTGGGCACATGTTAGAAAACGTGTTTTAAAAGAATTGACGAAGGGGGCGCCACAACTCTATGTGCTGGAGCGTTTTTTTCTTCTTAAACGGACAGATACAGCTGTCACTGCGCAGGGAAGATGAGTCCTTGGTGCAGTATCAAGCCGCGCATTGATCTATATGCTTGTGGCACAACTGCGTTTGTAAGGGCACATCGGACTCGTAAATGGTCTTTGTGCAGGACAATCTTTTTTCTTTACGCGATTTCCTTCTTGTCCCATAGTTATCGCTCTCATCGTACTGAAAGGGGAAGTAAATTGAATTTTATTTTCGGAGGTACAGGGGCCTGACAATTTGGCTACGTGAGATAAAAAAAAAAAAAAAATTGCACTCACCGCTGCACTGTTCGTGCTCAAATTTTGCAGAACGATCGCATTGTGTTGTCGGCTTCGTTTAGTATAACACTTGGCACGATTAGTCGCCTGCTTTTTAAGACAAAAATGAGAAGCTGTTTTCGCCTAAGTGAAAAATGGCGTCTGAAAAGCCGGCCCTGGCAGACTCGTGTCGCCGCCTGCCGGCAGCAGCAGGAAGGAGATGCTGTCGCTAAAGGTGCCGTTTCGTCTGCGAAGCAGCTCCTTCCTACAGCTGCCGGCAGGCGGCGACACAAGTCTGTGCCAGGGTCGGCTTTTCAGACGCTATTTCTTCCATAGGCGAAAACAGTTTGTCATTTTTGACTTTAAAAACAGGCGACTAATCGTGCCAAGTGTTATACTAAACGAAGTAGACAACAAAATGCGATCGTTCTGCAATATTTGAGCCAGAACGGCGCAGCGGTGAGTGCAAAATCCTTTTTTTGAACACATGCAGCCAAATGTTCAGGACCCTGTATGCTGTAAACTGCGCCGCATGATGATCACTCGTACGCCCCTTTCCACGGTCTAGAGTCATAATTTATTTCTGAAACGCCGAAAGAGGAGACGACTAGCGGCCCTCATTGGCGCTGACGTGAACTGCTAAGAAGCACGAGTCATATAACACGTCATATGGTTGGTTGATGCCTTCGTATATTTTGTTTGACAGCACCGAAATTCGATGCGAATCGTGTTTCATTCCATTTTTATGCAAGTCATACGTATACCATGTTTGCATCTGTGAAAAAAAAAAAGAAAAAAGAAGCGGCAGTCAGCTTTCGGTATCGGCGTTCTCGCGTTGCCCACTGATGAGCGGCCTCGTGTGAAACTCGGCTGGGCTCCTTTAGTATACATGACCTCCTGCGGTGTACAATCCGGGTCCTACATGGCGCCTCAATTCCGGTTAGCGTTTAGCTTAGCGCCGGGTAGTGTTTTCATAAACATATAAGGAGCCCCGCGACATGGAACGACGCGCACAGAAGCATGCATTCGTACGCGTTATACATTATAATCATTTTCTGAGCTTGCGTCTTCAGTGGTTAGCAGTGTGCAGGTTAGCAGACACCGGTTAGCAGGGTGCGTTCTGGTCAGACAGGCATCAAAGCCATGGATCGAATGCTTCCTGTGTAGCTGTTTCCTCGACGACCTGGGAATATGGGTCGCGAGAGTATAGCTAGCGGACCCAACGTAATGAACTTGCGTAAAGGCAAAGTCACCACGCGTGTACGTAGCGCTGTAGTGAACTGTGGTGCTATTCTCAACTACGGCCGAGCTATAGGGGAGACCTCTGGCTCGGCCGTGACTTTGCATTGTCGAATTCCGCCATGTTTTTCGGTTTCGCCACCTTCTCAGCTTTGATTGGCCCCGAGGGCTGCTATGGCCTCTCTGATTGGCTCAAAACGCCGTCATCACAGAATTTGACACTATGGCGGAATTCTATCATGTCCAGCGTAGCACTCCTGGTTTACTATAGGAAACACGTATCGCAATAAATATTACTGGCAGCTCGCTCCCTATAATGGCTTACATTCAAGCGACATTGGGAGCGCGGGAGGTACAAACGGGCTTTCGTTATAGGAGCAGCATTAAATTCTCAAGAAGTCGTGCTGGTGGTGACATCCTGCGACGCTTTCATCGCAGTAGCCGACTGTATGCCGCATACATGCTGGCGTAATGAAGCGATGTGAAAAATAAAATTAAATTGTGGGGTTTTACGTTCCAAAACCACGATCTGATTATGAGGCACGCCTTGGTGGGAGACTTCGGAAATTGGAACCGCCTGAGGTTCTTTAACGTGCACCTAAATCTAAGTACACGGGTGTTTTTCGCATTTCGCCCCCATCGAAATGCGGAAATTAAAGCCCGCCTTTCTTTTTCGATCGAACTCATTTTTTTGCAGGCCCTTTAATCGAATCAGATCATTGAGATGAAAAAGTATATTTTAGAAAGAAGTCTCTGGCTTGCTTTGTGTTGTCAGCAAAATTGACATCACAAGAAAAGCATGCAATCACAAAGTTAGATGATGAGGCAAAAAACACGTGTTTCACAACAGTAACATACAGCACTAATGAACGTATTTATTGCGACACCAAGTTTTCACACAACAGCAGGCATTCGACTGTAAAAACAACAATATAGCCCGATGGCTGTGTTTATTTTAACACTACAACTACGGAGTTAATTGTGGGCAAACAAGGGAAGCCTCAGCCTAGAGTCAATGGTTCGACAAGGGGACATGGGGGTCTTGAAGCGTCAGGAGCTCCTTGGCTCCCTGTTCCTTGTGGTGTGTCACCCGAACCTTCTGGGTTATCAGCTGTCGGCATTTGCTTGCAATGAGTATCAGAGTCAATGTTTACGCACTAGGCATTTTTACTCACGCTGAGAGTTTATTGCTAGTGAATAAGACATAAATGAAAAAGAACTCACGCACGCGCAACTTAACAAATTTGAGTGGCCCCCAAAAAACCGCAAGACGTAATAACGTCGCACTATAAACAAGATAGCGGGTTCATCTAAGTATGCATCCAGGGAGTGTATTTCTCCAGTGGTTAGCGCTATGGTGCCTCGGTTATGCATTTGTCGTCCCTTTCCCAAATCACACTCGCGTTGTTGACGCGGTTGTGGCGTCGCCTTTGCGTCGCGCTGCATGGGGCGTCGCCCATGTCGCTGCGGGATCGAGCGACACCACGCGAAAGCCTGTGCGCGCGCGCTAAAAGTTGCGTTTCCTTTTATTTACTTACATTTTTTGTATTTTTTTTTTTTCCGCGGCCGACGCCGCAAGCGATGACGTGACGCGCATGCTACGTGAAGCGTGCGCGGACAAGTTCACTCAGCCTGTTCCAGGTGGTCAGCGGAATTCCGCGCAAGCTTAATGCAACAGTGTTGTAGCTCCTCGGAAGCGCGATTCGGAGAAGCGTGCGTCACCGTCCAGCAATGCTCGTCGCAGGCGCGCCTTTAGCGAGAAGTTCGTGAACGCGTACCTTTTGATTAATTTATTTTCCCTCTAGCAACCTGCACGTGTAGCTTTGTGTGCGTCAAAAACGGTGCGTGCAGTTTTCGTGAGCAGCGATCCGATCACTGCCGGATATAGAGCACGAATAAAGCGTGGATCCAGTGGAGTGTCGAAACTCTTGCAAGAAAGAAAGGACGAATGTATGAGGGCCGGACTGGATTAATCCCACTGCTGTGAACATTCGCGAGATTTCAGGTGGGCAGCCCTTTAATGCTTTAGTACAAACTGTTTTTTTTTTTTCATACCGGTGCTGCCATGGATTAGGAGTGGCGCCCTCTCGCGAGTGACGTCACGGCCAGGACGCCGCTCGCTCCAACTCGCTCGACTGCCGCGCGCGCTCGTTCCCGTATGGGTGGTTCGAGCCGCACGTATTGAAGGATACGCCGGCTTCTTTCAGCTGCCATGCCTTAACCACAGTTTCTTCTTCAAAAGCGCGTGAGTCGAGAAACTTTGTGGCTTGGATATCGCAAGCTATGGCGTTAAAGGGGTCTACTGGTTTTGCATTGCATATATGCGCCGTGTCTATCGGTAAATTTTGCGTAAAAAGAATGTCTGCAAATTCAACACGCGAAGTTGTGTATGATGCCTCGCTAAACACTTAACATTCCCTTAGTATTTAGCAATGAGAGGCATTGCATTTTACATGGAAGAAAAATCTTGGTAATTGGCGTCAGCATGTTATCCAATGTTAGAAAGACACTGCCCAGCGAAGCTGTCATCATGATTATTTTTACTCTGGTGTGTTGTTCCATTCAAATATGGCCATTCATTAATGCATAAAAAAATAGGCGCGCATTTCTTATGAAAAAGTTTGCTGCTACTTTCATCCCCCTCTGAAACAGGCCTCCAAAAAACTAATTGCTCATGGCTGCTAACACGACGGCGCGCCATGTAGAGTATTTACATAGTTAATTCACAAACGCCATAGTAGCAATCACCTGAGAGAAAAGTTTCGTTGTTAAGATCGAGAGCCAATCAATTGAAAGTGATGAAATGTTTCATAGTGGCCCTCAGTAGCCTTTATCGACAATGTGGCACACCCCTGATCACGTAACGGTAGCAATCGACTGTCGGTATGGCGAGGCACGCTTTGTTCGCGAAACTCATCAGTTCACTACAACTTCGAATTGAAACCATAAGGCATTTTTTTTTACAGCGCCATCTGGAATGGCTAAAGTATTCTCGAGCTACTACAGCGCAGCTTAGATTGCCTAGAAAAGGAAAATTCAAGCACCTTCTGTCTCACCATGTCTCGATCCAGCGTTCTTTAATTATACGAACGGATAACTATTCGCTTCGTCGGTACATAAAAGAGAACCTTGCCCAACTGTAGGCTAAATAAAGTTTACTCCAATCCAATCGCAAACATTCATAAAGAGAGCACCACAAGCTTTGCATATACTTTCACTTGATTTCTGACCCTCCACCGGGGGGGGGGGGGGAATTTCGATATCTTCAATATGTCCCATACTACTAATGATTGACGCTTCGACTTCTTTTTGGCTGCAGCCATGCGGTCCAACAGGCATACTTCACTCAAAAAATTGAGCCGAGCAGCCTGTGTCAGTTCGCCAAACAGATTCGTCATGTATATTTCTCAAGCAACAAGCACCAGTAAATTTCTCAAGTGAGTTGAACGTGTAGCACGGAAAAGGGAATATATATTGGTACATTCCTATTTGTATTCTGTAAATAGCTGTGAGGCTTCATTAACTTTACATCAAATTTCCGCAGCTTGAAATAAGCACGTGAACAACGGCCTAATGTTGACAAGCAGTTAAAGAAGCAAGGGGTGCTTGTAGAATCTAAACTCCAGTATTAGTTAAGTCCCCGTGTTACTGCCGAGCGTTTCTGTGAAGAAATGCAAAAATTCTATATTATACCATGAACTACTCGCCGTGAGCAAACCTGTTTTAGCGGATTAAAATCAACATAACTGTTGTAGAAGTCATATATAGGCAGCGTTTATGACATACTTGTTACACCGTGGCAGGTATAGTATCATAACTGGATTCCTATATGCTATGTTTTTGCGATTGTCCATCCGCGCATGAAAAACCCGCAATGGGCTGGTCTGCGCTCCTTCGACTGGCACTGTAACGTTGCCTTCGAGAGCTGCATTGTTGTATAAGAAATTAGCTCTTTGAATAAATGCTCGCAAAGGAAGACGTCGTAAAAATATATTTGAGACGACCACCATAAGTGTACAAGCAGAGAGAACGAGGGCGAACAAACGAAAACACCGCAGAAAGCGCCCGGACAACGCCCGAACTACAGTGAACTAGATTCTAGTACACTGTACCCGAACTGTAGCAGATGGCAGGCGCGAGTCCGTGCCCTGACGTCACGCGAGCGGCGCTCGCAGCGCCCCTGTAGTTCGTTCTCGGGGCTAATAATGGTCAGGCGGCGCAGCGATCGGCTCGCCCGGCAGCGCCACCGTGTCAGCTCCGCGAAACACCCAGAGAAGAGAAGCGCGCGCACCCCTCGAGACCGGCCGTGGTGGCCACTGCAATGGAGGCATGCTGTTGCGGCGCTCGTTTGAAACGTGTCGGTCCTTCTAAATTGCGGTTTTAAGGCAATCGAAGATATCGAGGCCCATTTTGGACCACCGACGCTTGAGTAAGGACGTCAAATTTATCGACCATGTATATCGTTTCAAAAGAAGTGAACAGCACAGACATCGCAGCGAAGTGCTAAAATTAAATTATGGGGGTTTTAGGGGCCAGAACCAGGATATGATTATGAGGTACGCCGTAATGGGGGACTCCGGAATAATTTGCACCACCAGGCGTTCTTTAACGTGGACCTAAATCTAAGTACACGGGTATTTTCGATCGCATTTCGCGCCCATTGAAATTCAGCCGCCATGGCCGGGATTGATCCCGCGACCTCGTGCTTAGCAGCACAACACCGCAGGTCGCTAAGTGCTTGTCACAACAAAGCAAGCATGCTTACGACGTCAAACAAAAGTAAGTTAACAAATAATTATTTTGTGCCACCTAAGTGAGGAAATACGGCCGTGGACGTTTCTCAAATGTCTTTTGTAGCTTCATTACTTGGAGCGTGCCTTGCACCTCACAATTGTAGAGGTTTTGGCGAATTGGCAGGTAAATGCTTTTTTTTTTTCGTCGACAAAGTGCCTCGAGCACATTCTGTCTGGTATTGTCGTTCGGGCTTGAATGTGAGGGGTCATCATCGCTGAAACATAATAGAGAGCATTCAGCTGAGGCTAAACAACGTGAAGGCTGAACGAATGTGCACTAGCGTGCGTGAGAGAAATCCTAATTTGCAAATACTCGTCGTGTGCTGCGGTGTACTCCAACCTTTGTTCTGTTGTTCTAAGCGCGAGAAAACATCGGCATGAATGAGCCCGGTTCCAGCAGTCGCGTCTTGATCTTGGCGCAGAAAGAAGCTGCACGCTGGCTTATTAATGCACAACAACAAAAAATTGGCTGAAGGCTTAGCTTGGTTAAGCCTGGAAGATTGCGAAAGCAATACCCTTGGCTGCGCCTTGGTTCGGCTGATGGTGTGGACATGGTTGCCCTTTGTTAAAGGGACCCTGAAACGATTTTGGCGATTTTCTACAAACGTACTGAGTCGTTAGAGTAGGTCCTTCTGATCATTAATTGACACATCTAAGTGCTCTGCGTAAAGCGTGTAATTTATTATAAGGTTTTAAAAATGCACATCGCTGTCGATCGCAGCGCACTGCTCGGCGGAATTTTAAGCCGCCCCTACCCATATGATGCAAATAACCCATATGACGTCACGTGGGCGAGCTATCTGATTGGCTGACCAGGGCGCGTGATCGATAATTTCTCCAACTTTATGGTAAACAAATGATCTTCGTAATAGTTGGAATGTTAGTTAATTTGTTTTTATAAAGAGAAAGTAGCAGAAAGAGAATGCACAAGAACAATTTTTCAGTACACTTAAGCACTTCCGGTACACAGCAAGTGTCGTCTGCTTGTGTTACAACGTACTCCATTTTGACGAGAGCTCCGCGGTCAGAGCACTATGATTCGACTTTGTTGCCTTGTGGACTGCAAACGTAGTGACTGGCAATATGTCAAGCTGCGACATCGTGTCCCTCTGCAGGGCAGCGTACGAGCGAACTGGCTGCTGCGCATCGGACTGCCGCTATCCGATCGGCGCCAGGATTTGTGCGTTTGTGGCCGTCACTTTACACCGGAAGATTACTAAGGCGCTAGCGTTTCGCGAGTCCCATATTAGGGCAAACGTAAGCGCAAGGTATATAGCGCAAGGGGACAGGGTCTGGCCGCTTGACTGTGCCGTAACGGGATGAGCCGAGATGAGCAGAAGGGCAAATGTGAATGGTCTGCACGGTGCAGCCACCTGGTGGCATAGAGCTCAACCATACACAGTAGCAGCAACAAAGCGTATTCTTTTTTGCTGCTGGTGCGTATTTTTCGCGGGAGTGTAATCATCAACACATTGTTTTTATAAATGTTTAAAATGTTTTACACTTGGTTAGAGCAATATTAGCGCTGTGTTTGGCTGGTTAAGCGCTGCGCCAACAAGTGTCTGGACCGTGCAGACCGATCAGGCCGCTCACGTACGTCTGCGCCAAAGTTCCTTCATCAGCTTGAGTTTATGCCTCCAGTCATTTGCCGATATGACCAGCTTGCCTGTGGCTAACGGAATACCAGACACGTTCGGCGCTGCGACAGAATGCTCGCAACGCACGCTGCTTCGATAGCTCTCGCTTGGGGTCGACAGCCAAGCGGCTAGCGGAGAGGTTTCGCGCAGGCGGGGGCGGGCTTCAAAACAACCGGAAGTGGACGATGTGACGTCGCATCGTGACGCAGGACCAGTGAAGGCGGAGCTTAGCCCCGCTCGCTCGGCGAACGAGTTGAGGAGGAAAAGCATGGCTGGGGAGGAGGGTAACTTCTAATCGCTTGTAGCTCCATTAATACGTAACGCTTCACTTAAATTGTGGTGCGAATGTTCTACTTAAGCTGTACCCTACGCGTCTACAAAATTTGTCCGAACCGTTTCAGGGGCCCTTTAAACTTATGGCTATACATCATCCGACATAGCCCAAGACAGCGCGCCGACCACTGCGAGGAGCCGAGCTGTAGCAAAGCCACCTAGGCTGTAGCCACATTTATCCTCCTAGCGTGACGTCACACCAGCGGGCGCCCTCTCTCGGTAGCGCCGCAGCAGCGGCGCGCAAGGCTTCGCCTCCACCATTGATGCCGCGAGCTGGGGCCCCGTCTCTCGGTCTGGCGTTACGTCACACGGTCACGTGACGCGCAGCTGTGTAAGGAGGCGTCACGATCACCGATGGGCCGAAAGTGCGAGCAGTATTGCTTTCGCAATAAAAACACGCACACACACACAGCGCGTACAAATCTCCAGCACAGAGCGCTTACGAAGCTAGATTTGACACGTAACAACTGCGCGTTTGCTTTGGAGCGAGACGAGCTAAACAACTATCTAAACCAATTTACAATAGCGAGAATCAGTTCACGCTTTTTTTACGGATTTGCCGCTTTATTGTGCGTTTTTACGGATGCCGCTGCTGGATTCTTTATTTTAATTTAAAATTTTTCATTAACATCTTAGTTCGTTTAGCAGTAATTCGCAAGAGCGACAGGAACCGCGACGATCCACTTCAGCCGCCGGGTTGCTTCCCACGGTTTTCAAGGGAAGCGGCACAATTTGATGCCGACATCCCCTTCGCGGTTGTGACAACCCTTAACGCAGCAGTATCTGCGCTTGTTCTTTTTGTTCACACTTGTCACGGAGGAGCAGCCAAGAGGCCGCGGTGAATCCATTCGAAAATTGGAAATGCAGGCATGCAGGTGGGCCTGAGCCAACACCCTCTTGACTAGAGGGTGTTGCCTGAGCGCACCACGGACAATTGTGAAATGGCGGGGAGGGCCTACTCGCGGGTGCTGACCGCCGCTGTTGGGTGGTGCGACATGTACAGACAAGCTTCGTTGCCGGGTGATGTGTGACAGCCAAGCGTTTTTTTTTTTTTAAACACGGTTTCTACCATTCTGTAACAAATGTTATGACGTCACTAACGGCTTGCAATCACGTGCATTTGTAGAGTACTGCCTTTATATAGGAAATAATGTGGGGACGGGTTGCGGAGGTGGGGGGGTTCTAACTTATTCGAAACGAGCAGGCCAAGTACTGCGAAGCAAACGCACACAGCCCTCACCATTTCTGGTGAACCTGCATGGTCCCGACAAAGGCATCGGTCCTGGATCGGGGGCCGTGTAGTAACCTTGGTCGCCGTTTCCCCGTTTCGTTGATTATGCGAAATGAACTGACGACGCATAGCGTTCTGTGTTGCCCGCTCGGTTTTTGTACTTTTCTTATTTCTATAAATATGTATAACTTCCCTTGAACGGACATAGGTGGTCGGGATTACCCGACGGAGATGTCACAGTAAGAGCAAAGCGCGGAGCGTACTTTCGTGCCCGATCACCTTGCAGCATCGGGAGCTGGAAGGCGGTTGGTTAGCCAGGGGAGTGAGCAAGCTCTCCCCTTCTCGTTAGGCACGGTTTGTTTGCGATGTTCTCTCTTTTTTCTTCCCAAGGATTAAAGTTCACACAGGGGGAAAGCGTTGTTGCAAAGGCCGTGGCGTGACCGGGATGCGTTGGTTCGGCGGGTCCGTCGTGTGTGCGCCCCGCGCCGCAGAGTTTATTCCTGGAATATCGATCGACCGATGTTTCTCTTTTTTCCCTTCACACAGTCCTCATTGTTGTTCAGTCGCGGAAGGGGCCGGATGAGAAACCGGCTCGCGCTCTATAGCGTCGCTGCGAGCACGATGCAATAATTCTCGGGAGTTGCTGCAATGATTCGGCGCGCATATCTTTATCGGCGGCCAGAAGCATTTAATGCGTGCGCGAGTCTCTGTTTTTCAGGGGCTGTTTATCGCACCCATCGACTCGCGCTCTTATATCGCGTGGGCGGGCTCCCCGTTTTCTTTGAACGCCGCATTTCCTAGAACAACTACCGGGGGGAGAGAGGCGGGGGGCAACATTTCTGCAATGTTCTTTTTTCTTCCTGTTATAACCCACCGAGAAATGTGGTTGGAGAGCGTTATTAGCATATAGAAAAGGACAGATCCGGAACCGGCAGCGCTATGGTGGTTGCGTCTTGCCGCGCTGTGATCAGCGGAGGAACACTTTGAAGGAGCACTTCAGCACCTGGTTCCCCCGATCTCACAATAACGAACCGCTCCTTCGACTCGTGCAGCACAGCGAAAGGACTTGTCAGCCAACAAGAATAGAGGCCACGTAAGAAGGGCTGCTTCGTTGTCCGCCTATTTGTCTCCGCGCGACTCTGACTGAATGGATGTTTTACGGAATGATTAGAAGCGCACAATGGGCGAAGCCGGTCTCTATTCTCTGCAACACGAATCCGGCTGTCGTTACTGATTGTGTAGCGTGTAATGACTGTGTTACTGTCGTGACACGGCCCCTACGTAGATTTAGCTGTACTGCATGGAATTAGTCGACATCCTCATTTCTTGGCCATTTTTTTTTTTTTCAACTCGAGTAACTTGTCCCGGGAAGAATGCTCACGATCGGAGTTGATCCCGGTAATTTTCGTTTCTCCTGTCGTTGATTTTCAGTCCTTTAAAACATGGCACATATATCCGGGAGAGGGATTGGATAGACTGGCGCATAGTTATACCTGCGAGAAATGAGACTGCGAATGAACGCCTGTCGCCGTGGAAGTGGTGGCGAGTTTTCTTTTTCTGCTTTCCCTTTAGCTGTGTGCTTGGCCGTATACAAGATTGTGATAACTGTGTCAGGCATAGTATTGCTCGCAGACCGCTTGTCAGTTCTTATGTCGCCATAAAGCACAAATAATTCACTATTGCACCGATCGCTACACTTTTTATTCCACATCATGTTAAATAAATTCTGTTTTTGTGGATATACCTGGACATTGTGGACTTGCACTTAATGAGCTGGCAGACAGCATGGTAGAGGCAGCGCTTTGTGAGCCAGTGAGTTTCTTTATACCAAGCATCACTCTGCTAGCGGTAACAAGATTTCGAAGGCGACAGAAAGTCTTAGGTATAAAAAAAAAAAGAGCCGGGCCTCCTTGCTGCACCGGATTACGAACTCTTAGCGTTCCCTTGGAATGTGCGGTCTTGTCCCTCTCGACAGCACGAATTTTCCATTATACTATTACGATGTCGGATACCGCAACTAAATCTGTACAAGAGTAGGTGTGGGTTCGCACCATCGAACCTTCTTGCGTCATGTGGGGATATATAATCACTGGACCATTTCCTCCTATTTTGCCGGAAATATAATTCTGAAAGAAAGACCTATTTAGAGCAGCCCCTATCGCGCAGGGGTCTTCCTCTCTCGTTGATTTAACCTTTCATCTTTTTTTCAACTACCCTTGGCCGAGCCCGAAAGGAAGTGTGTCAGATCGTACGTGAGTACGTCATTGCGACTGGGAGACTCTCATGTTAAAGCACACCTTAAGCTCATGTCGAGCACAGCTCTATTTCATGGGTCTTATCGCTGCGATGAGGTTGCATTGCACAATGCCTTGCCTTGACCTTGTCCTGATACTATAACCGAGACGTACCACTGTTCCCGCTCAAGTCTCGGGGCTGGCGGGCCCGACTCGACAGGCATATTCCAGCCCGACAAGGCGCCTTAACCCATTTCTGTCGGGTCCATGTAAAACGCCCTGAAAGACGAGAAAAACATGGTGCCAAGCGGCCTATAGGTCGAGAGTATTGTGCAGCAGCAAGCATAACTGTTTGCTGAATTGTGCTTGGACATTTATTTATTTCAATAGAAGCATTCTAAACACACGCTACATTACTTTTAATGCAAAGAATAATTAAATTAACATTTTTACAACGATAAGTATGGGCACGAAAGTACTCCCTCAGTGGAAGGGCGACCGTGTGACAACGAGTGCATCTCGCTCGAGATAAAGACGACGGAGTTAAAACGAGTTTGCGGGTGCCCGTGTGACAGGGGTATTACACACGGAGAGGGAACAACAACACATCAATGGATAAGAAACATTTCCCTCATGCCACCGCACTTCCCTACAAAATAATTCACAATCCAGGCAATCACCAGACACTGCGTATATTTCCAAACTACCTCTTAACATCCAACAAAACTGACCACAACTCTTGCAAATGCGGAAAACCTGCACAAGAGATCGATGACCAGCTCATAGACTGCCCCCTAACAAGAAAGGAAAGACTACTCCTGACACGCAAATTTCCAAACACTACAGATTACAAACCTGAAATAGTCAAACACTACGGTACATACCATGCCCTTGAAGAACTTGTGAAAAAAATCAACCAGATCAGTGACCTTGGCTCCACGGCAGCCAGCCTTCGGTAACGCTACTGAACGGAAGCGTATCAGTCAGGTGTTCCATTTCTTTCGTTAAAAGCTCTTCTTTCTTTTTATTTTACATTTCCTCTTGTTTATTCTTTTTTTTCAACTCTTCTTGCCTATTAGTAATTATTCACTGATCTATTTTATTTATTTCACCAACAATTTAGTTACACACATATGCCGATTTATAGACGAGCTATAAATCGGCTGTTTCAACCAAAAATTTCATATATAGCCTTTTAACGATATCGCGATGGCTTCTCCAGCACGTTATTACCTGCGCTATCGGACATGGTCAATATTTGTTCACTGCAGTAACCACTGCCTAGACTTGGCACTGCAGGAGGTCGCAAGAAACTGCGATGTCGTCGGCGGCGCTCTGAGCATTGTAAAGGATGTTTCCAATGCAATCTTCGAATCGAATAACATGAAGACTTCATTCGAGCGTTGTACTTCCTCCGGGTAATGATGCCGGTGAGCAGCATTATTCCAGTCCCAACACCCTACTGCTACCACTGTGTCCAACGAGGTGTACAGTAGGAGTGAAATCAATGGACAGGTTCGTTGAGAACTATGAAAGGGTGCAGGTGACTTTGCGGGAACTGGTACAAGTTCAAAGCTCCTTCAGTGGCACCAGGAAGACAGCCATAAAAGGATATAAGAAAGTATTAAAAAAGTTCGAAACTTTATTGGATATCAACCTTTCTATAGCCTTGTTTGGCCCATGCGAGGAATCAGCGAGGATGCTTCAATGCCGTTTACCGCGCTGCAGGAGCAATAGAAGCAGCAGATGCTCTTTGTGACCGCTTGTCAAGGCTACGGTCTGACGCATCATTTGACGTCCTATGACAGCGGACGAACTCAAGAGCAACAGAGTTCGACCTAAAGGAACCTCGTGTGCCCAGAGTTCCGCAGCCGCCCAGAAGGCTTCAATTCACATAGAAGCCTGCGGAGCCTGCAGCGCTTGACGGGAAGTCGTCACAGAGAAAATAGTTTTTTTTTTTTTTTTTGCCGCTATTGATGGTATTACTAGCGAGATCCGACGGCGATTTGAACAGCCTGGCATGGAGCAGCCGATAGCATTGAGCGCATTTTGACTGACGCTGCTGAAGGTCGAAACTTCGCGGCAAACGACATCAATGAGCTTTTAGGAGCACACGCTGCATATTTTGACATCAGCAGGCTTTCCGCGCAACTCATGATTCTCCCGGCGCTCCTCCGTGACGAGGGTCCGGCCCCAAGTGAGCGCATTTTACAAATTCTGCAGGGGACGTCTGCAGATGTGCGTAAGATGATGGACCAGGTTGTCCGGTACCTGCAACTAGTGTTTTTCTTTGCCTGCGTCAGCTGCTTCGGGAGAGAGATCTTTCAGTGCTGCGAGGCGCGTAAAAACATTTTTGCGCAATCGAATGACGCAGAGGAGGCCGACACACCTCATCCTCCTCCACGTGCAGAAGAAGATAGCTGCGGAACTGCACTTGGTTGCCGTTATGAAAGAGTTCGTGTCTAGAATGGCAGAACGAACAGCGACCTTCGGCATCCTTTGACAACCTCTCGAGACTACCCTACGCCCTCTTGTCGTGCGAGCCACGAAGCTCGTCAATGTGCGATAATAGCTTTGTACCTAGTGCCTACTTTAGCTGTCTACTTGTATCACACCTGTGTGCTTGTGTCAGTTCACGTCTGCTTCACAACGGGAGCGAATGTGATTTCTCGCAGCTTTCGAACCCGTTTTGTCATTTGCGTGGTCTGCGCAGGTTTTCCGTACTTCTGAAACTTCCAACCATTATTAAAGTGTATACCAATGCAGAATAAACGAGGATGCAAATATGTAAAATCTAATACGGCTAAAATGAGTTAAAACATTAATAATTGATGTCATTAAAATTATACTAATTATTAAACTAATAAAATGTAATGTAACTAAATAAGATTTGCCAAATATTGAGAAGAAAATAAATTACAAACACAACATACAAAGACGACAATACATGCCCCCCCCCCCCACTCCCAAAAACGTTCCGGAGTCCCTAGTTGCCCCTTCTAGAAATCCGCAAGAGCTAAGGGGGGTTAGTTGTCTGGTAAACATTCAGAAACTGCACACACATGCAGGCTACCCGACTCGGTTCCCTAAAACTGTAGCACAGGGACCCGCCGTGGTTGCTCAGTAGCTATGGTGTTGGGCTGCTGAGCACGAGATCGCGGGATCGAATCCCGGCCGCGGCGGCCGCATTTCGATGGGGGCGAAATGCGAAAACGCCCGTCTACTCAGATAAAGAAGCCCAGGTGGTCGAAATTTCCGGAGTCCTCCACTACGGCATGCCTCATAATCATAGAGTGGTTTTGGCGCGTTAAACCCCATATTTTTTTTTTTTTTTTTAGAGTACAGGGACGCACTCGCATTGCAGTCTACGTTTGCTTCTTTTTTTTTTTTTCCCCATCTCAGCTGCACCACGAGGATCGCCGGAACGGCCGTGACTTGTATATGTGTATTGTGACACTGTGTTACTTTGCACGTTGCCACCTTTCTGTCTCCCTTCCGGGCTCTTTCTGTATGTGCCCCCCCCCCCCCCCCGTCGACTATTTCAACTTTCCTTCTCTCTCCCGCTACAACGGCGACACGCGCACTGGTGCTGCGCAGCGACCGCTCTCTCCTTCCCTGCCTCGTGTCTAGGCGAACCGCTTCTCTCCGCCCGCCTGCCCTTCTCCGAATCATTCTCCCCGGCCCCCTCCCTTTTCCTTCTTTTTTCTTAGTGGCCTCCTTGCCCTGCATCGTTGCCAATAAGGCTGCTGTAAATATGTCAAAGTGCCTAGGAACTGTCAGTCACTGGCACCACTGTCCCTTTTCATTTGCACGTTTGTAGGAGCGACCAGGCACGCTGTCTGCTGTCTTCACCATCAGTTCCAAAGCGAAATTTTTTTAAAAACCCTTGTGAAGACCAGTCCACTGGCCGAAACTGTCGAAATTAAACACTTGTTCTGCTTACTTTGTATCGTCGCTCAAGTTATGTACGTTTGAAAGGTAGTCTGAATAATTCCTCACACACACACACACACACACACACACACACACACCACGTGACCGGCTTCCCACGCTTCGCACACATACACTTTTTCCCACTTTGACACTCCGAATGCTAACGCATTAAAAGAAAAAGCACGTTTTTTTGCAAAAGTGGAACTGTATCTTCGTTCCAAAGCCGGCTGTGCGTCACATTGCTCGTATTTACTAAGATGTCTTAGGCACACACCACGGTTCCTGGAGTAGCCATCACCAAGACAACTCGTGCTTGGCATTGCGGTGTTTCATGCTGAAGGAAGCCAGAATTTACCGCACTGCGTTGCTTAGAAGAGAATAACGTGACGTCACTTCCTCGAAGAATTTTGAGATGACAGACGGCTGGGGCGGTGCCTGTCGTTTTCTGCGGACAATATGCAAACTCGAGGCACCCTTTTCTGTGCTTCGTGCGCAGTTTAAATAAAGAGACCTGACGTGACCAGGTGCCGATGTCACGTTCTGTTTTTACGGTGTACGTTATAAAATCCCAATTATGGCTGCTGCCCAAGTCTATGCAGAAGTAGAGAAACACTGCGGCACTGCGTACGCATGCTGTCAGACAGACACATACATCTGAGGACGGTGCAGGTCCTGTCCGATTCGAAAATAGTATAATACATACATACATACATACATACATACATACATACATACATACATACAAATATACATACATACATACTCTACGTACGTACTGCTTCTTTCAAAGAAAGCACTTGTCGTTCGCGAGGTACGGGGCACTTTTGAAGGGAGAATCCATAATTAGCCCATTGATTACAGCTATGACATAACTTTTGCAGCCTCTGTCTATATATTTTGATTGTCTGCCGGACGCTTAAAATGCGAGGTACTTTCCGTTAGAGTTCACAGACTGTTTCGGTTATCTTGCATTTATTACAATCTGGGCCGGTGCTCACTCTATACGGGGACCATATTTCACACGCCTTCTGTCCCCCCAAGATTATGAAGTAGACATTGGGTATTTGGTGTGTAGATCTCGGTCGGTGATGTTTTGTGGTCGGGTTGCGCGAGTGTGCTATTGACCGCACTCCTAGAGACCTAGTAGTGTGCTTGGTATGCTGGCTGTGCGAGCGGCTCATTATGTAAGCAACACAGTGGACGGGTCTGTTTCGCATACACGGAAGTGCGAGAGATGGCAATCGATGCACTTCTTGCACATTTCGGCGCGCTGCCGTTACCGCATGCTGCCCGTCGGACGTAAGCTGCGCTTTCGTTGCCTGCTTGTGCTGCGATACCCTAGCACACATCTGCGCAGTTAGCGCTTCGCGTGGACGGTAGCAGTTAAGCGGTGACGCGATAACGGAAAGCTATAAAAGGGAACGCCGAGGTCACCGCTGGTACCACCATTACAGGCGATCAGGGCTCAAGAGGCGGCGGGTGAGAGAGATACGGAGACGGCCTGGAGAGAGAGAGAGAGTCGATATAAGGAAGTATATTACTGCGCGATGGCAAA
The DNA here is from genome assembly GCF_023375885.2 of Dermacentor andersoni. Lineage (NCBI taxonomy): Eukaryota > Metazoa > Arthropoda > Arachnida > Ixodida > Ixodidae > Dermacentor > Dermacentor andersoni. The sequence goes on along the minus strand of NC_092815.1, from coordinate 82,072,285 downwards.
TTGGACCGCTCACATTTGACATTTCGTGCGAGCGCGTGGTGCTGCCGCTAGCAGGCCGTACACGGCCTGTAGTACCCACTCGTAGGACTCGTCCCTAAGACCCAACGGACATCGGAACCGAGCGTACCTACCATCTGGTACTACTGTCAGTTCTGCGCGTTCTCCTCGCTTCGATGCCTTGCGATCAGATAAGCGGGCGGAACAACAACAAGGCCGTCGTCCCTTCGCGGCCCCGTTTCCTATCGGGAAGTGCGCATTCGGCGCCGTGCGCGCGGGCCCTGCCCAATGTCTCGTTGTTCCCGCGATCGAGCGAAAGCGCCGGTATGTTTCGGCTGGCGCCGGCTGCGCTTTCCCCTCCCCGGGCGTGTTTTGGTCCGGCGAGGCTGTTTGGTGACCCGTTTGTTTACCTACGGACGTTTACCTCGGGCGTTTCTTTCCCGGCGCGGCCTTGCGACTCGGCCCGGTGCGCATTGCGGTTCTGCGCAGGCGCGCTGTCTGATTTGTTTTGTTCTTTTGGGAGGATGGACGGAGGAGGCGTGTTGTCACGTGGTGCGAGGGCGCGAGGGGGCAGCAACCTTGGCGAGAGGTAAGCAAACGCTCGGTTCGGGAGGCTCACCCTCCCCCGCACGCTACTGTCGGGCAAGGAAGCGGGGTTGGGTGGGCTTGGTCGAACCAAGGGGCCCTTGGGAAGTCACTCTGCGTCGTCGCGTGCGTGCGAAATTACACGGGCGCTTTGCGAATGGTTGAATGGTATTTGCTCAAAGTGGTTTTGGTTGGGGTTGACGTTTGCGCGCATCACACAAAAGAAGGGGTGCACGTGATAGCATAAAGGCCTTTCTTTCTTTTTATGTAACCCGCACGCACACGTGCCCGCACACCTCACACACTCGCGTGCACGCGCGCGTAGTTACGCTTAATGGTATAATTTCGCGCATCTGCAATTGCAAACATTTGTTGCATAAATGATTTGTATGCTTAATCTGATTCATTTTACATGCATCATATTAGTCTCGTGTAATCCCAATGCACACGTTTCATATTTCTTAGTCTCGCACCATGGCGATGACTAGATGATCGTCACCTTTTCGAATCCAAACACAAGAGTACACAATCATGCTTCTGTTTGACGCATAGTTCGGAGAGAATGATCGTGGTTTTCTTGGCTTTATTTGTCTTTTCGTTCACTTTATTCGTGCTTGTTCGAAACCCCTTACTAGAGCACTGCACGGGCCGGGTAAAGCAATTTTTGGCGTGCCCGGGCTCGGCCCGGGCCTGATGCCTTCAGGCCTGCACCAGACACGCTTGAAGCAGCGGGCCTGGGCCGGGCCCATTCACTGATAAGCCTAGGTCGGACCTTCGAGTACATGCGGGGGGTCAGCATAGATCCGAGGTATTCTGTGCAAAGCGTGAGTGAGAAAAATTGCGTGGTAATTTGCAAACAAAATCAAAATGAGCTTTATTATTTTTTGTTTGATTTCTCTCTGTAAAAGGTCTTTTAATTATTTTTGTTGCCACAAAAACAAGCTTTGTTGTTGCAAAAGAAAAAAAAAGGTATGCTACAAAACTCTCGTGCTGCTTTTTGAAATTGCACTATTTATTTGCTCTCTATACAATTATTTTATTGCAGTTGCATCATTTTGCTGCTTTTCATTTATTGCACCACATTGATGATTGCTTTCTGGTCACCACAGTACACATATATAGCTTCCGCCTTAACAGTATTTGCGGTGTTCTTTGTGAGCTTTAAATTTGTGCATGGTAATTGTTTTGTCATGGAGTCGGCTGGTTTGGCATGGCAATGCATTTCCCACCTTAATTTTTTTCATGCCCAAATTAGAATATGTGCGTTTGAACATTCAGCTCCTTCTGCTCCGAATAAATTTTAAGCTTTTTCTTGCTGTAAGAACTATTTACAAAAGCCATTTTATTGCGATAGCAATTAGGACTCCGAACGAGCATTTGCACCGCTGCCATTGTGCTGTCACGGTATTGGCGCACCTGTGTAGCACGCACATGAAGGCTTGCGTTTAGTTGCAAACGGTTCGGATGCCAAGTCACCCTCTTGCAGGATATGAGACTGAGCTAGGTAACGCTCCATCTTGTTCCACTCTGCGTAACAAAACGAATCACCCCCACGCTCCGTTTATTCGGCTCTGCCGTAGCATTGTGCACTCGCACACTGTAGCGCTTGCACTGGTCTGGGTGGAATAAACAGTAAACGGTCAAGCTAAATCTAGCGTGGCCAAACTTTAAACGCTTTCCCAATTTTCCGTCTGTCTCTTGTCATGCACCATGAGGTGTGATGCCAGTAATGCCGTTGCCAACATTCCTCTCACTACAGCGTGTAGTGACATGGTAGGTATCTGTCGGGGCGCTGTTATTGCTGTGCAGCAGGAACATTCTCGCTTGTAGTGCCATGCCGCTTCCGCATATTGTTACAACACTGTGCGAGGAGGTAGAGTGCAATGTTAAACCTCGTTATCGCTGTCAATGCATCGCCTTCTCGCAAAACTGTCGCACATTTTACTAGCGTGTATAATTATTGGCGTTTACAGCATACATTGTGCACAATTGTACACTTGTGTGCCATAAAATGCTTTGCCAGAAATTTTTAACGCAGGTTTTCCCTATGTCGGCCCTTTCATGTTAGCTGTGCAAGTGCTTTGTAGGAAACAGTTGTTCACAATCTCCTATTCTTACTGCATGCAGTGCTATTGTAATGTCTTGGAATACACCACTGAGGCAATGACAGTTTTAAAGGGCCCCCTCACTAGGTCTAGCCATTTTGAGCTGACAAGCGTAGAGCATACATTGAGTGATAACGATCGGGTCCGCAAACTATTACATCGCTACGCACCGCGGAAAGATCTGAAATTTCAAACCGAATGCCGCGTTCCCTTCTCCCCGCAGCCGCGGCGCTCCAAGCTAGATGATGACGTGCACGTGCTAGTTAGAGTGTACTAGTACACTCTAGTGCTAGTGCGCCTACGTACACATGTTCACGCTGTGACGTAACTCATGGTGACACGTGACTTCGAGAATTATTCAAGGCAACATCTGTTATTCGTGTAATATGTTGCTGGACTAGATGAATTAGAGCTTAGAGAAATAATAAACCACACAAACTGAATGTCTGCATGTTTTTGTTTTACTTTGCACTGTATCAAGGAAGATGTACTTCTGTTTCGTCTGCTTGTTCCCACATCATGCAGTCATACGTGCAGACACCGAAACTATGCCACTTTCTACCTTGTTCCAGCGCGGGATCATGCTCTGTGATCCACTTGTATCTGCCTCAGTATTCGTGAAGCATAGACTTGTACCGTTAGCCAGGTGTTGTTGGAATCGCACCGCTGGCACGAGTTGTTGGAACCTCAGTGCTGACACCCGTTGTTGCAAACAGGTCGCAAGCCCCAAGGGTAGCGTTGGCCTGGCGGCCTGGGGCACTGGAAGCATCCGAAGGTCCCGGCAAAGCATGAGTCGACTGGTAACAGAACAACTGGTTTATTCTAACATCGCAAAAGAGCGCGCGGTCAGGTCGACCGAAGTGGAGAGACGGGAGAGCACGTAACTCAACGGATGAAATCGGAGCCTCTCTCTTGGCGTCCGGGGGCAGCTGCTCTTATACTTTCGCAGTTGAGGGCAAGAAGGAAGGCCTCGTGACGAGACCACGTGACGGCGGGTACGGACAGACTGAGAGACACGTTGAGACGAGTGTAGTGACTCAGCCGCCGAGCAGGCGCCGAACAGACCTCCTCGCTTCACACTTGGGGAGCTCCTCTCCCCGGCTGCCGCGCTTTGACAAGCGTGGGCACACACACACACACGCACACACGAAGACACGTGGCACTGAAACACGCCTGGACGCGCTTGGCGGGGAGACTGCGGGAGCTCCGAACGGGCCAAAATGTCCGCCGCTTTGAACGAAGCCCCGGCGTCCGTTGCATCCGCGCCGGCTATACCGCGCGTTGTAGGCGAAACGTAACAGACCGCCCCGCCGGGGGAAGGAGATCCCGATGGTCAGGGGACTGCATCCGCTGTCCGGAGGGATGTCGCTCGATGATGCTCATAACCGAAGTCGGTCGTCCTTCGGCGTTTCTTGAGCGCAGCGCACAGAGAAGGCCTCGTTCTCTCGTTCAGGTTCACCCAGGACACTGCAAAGTGACTTCGGGAGAGTTGACATTTTTGTTCTCGTTCCCGGCAAGCGTTAGAACTACGCCGAAACTCAACCGCTCAGTCAGCAAGCACGGCACAACCCTCAGTAAGCCCTGCCAGGCTCTTTCCCCTTTTATACTACTGCCTAGTTCCTTACAGTAGTTTAGCAGCACTCAGAACACGTCCACAAATTGGAAAATTGCACTAGAAAGCACATCATCACTTTGAAACACTACACAAAAGCAATATGTTAAAAATCCTGCCTCAGGAAGAAAAACATCAGTAACAAACAACTTTGAGGCTGATTCCTACGTTAGGGGCTTCGATTTAAGCCATCGGCGTTACCGTTGAGACTCCCCTTTTTGTAACGCACCTCAAAGGAATATTGTTGCAAAGCGAGGCTCCAGCGCAGGAGGCGGCCATTTGTGGAAGAGATGGTCTTCAGCCATTGGAGAGGGCAGTGATCCGTCTCGAAGCATGCGAAGCGGAGAACGCAGCGAGCGACCGTACACTAGCTCAGCTGGCGAAAACCCCGTAGCCGCATGCGGCGCGGTCCTTAATGCAAACATCACCCCAGGCAGACACAGCTCCCAGTCAGTTTGATGTTCAAAACACAATGCTCTCAACACGCGCTTCATGACGGAGTGGAGCTTCTCAACGGAATTCGACTGTGGGTGGTACACTGAGCTGTGTAACAGCTTTACCCCGCACCTTTCGAGAAAGGCTGTCGTCAAAGCGCTAGTAAACACTGTGCCCTGATCTGATTGGATTTATGCAGGAAAACCAACTCGCGCAAATATGGACAGTAGTGCATTGACTATCTCAACTGAGCTGAGTTCCTTAAGCGGTACTGCTTCAGGGAACTTTGTCGCTGGGCAGATCACAGTCAAAATGTGTCTGTACCCCGTGGTTGTTACCGGCAGAGGTCCCACTGTATCAATAACGAGCCGTCTAAAAGGCTCCGAAATGATAGGTACCAACTTCAACGGCGCCCTCGATTTGTCCCCTGGTTTGCCCACCCGCTGACAGGTGTCGCATGTCTTCACAAAGTGGTCTGCGTCCCGAAAACACCCTGGCCAATAGTACTCTTGCAAGAGACGGTCCTTAGTTTTCTTAACTCCTAGGTGTCCGGACCACGAACCCCCATGCGACAAGCGCAACAGATCCTGACGATAGCATTGAGGCACGATCAGCTGATCGAACTCCACTCCTCTGCGGTCTAGATACTTTCGGTACAGGACCCCACCTCTTTCCACAAAGCGAGCATTTTTCTTGGCGATACCTTCCTTGACAATGCAGCGTATGTTTTCTAGGCTGCCATCCTTCTTTTGCTCGGCTATCAAAGCCGCCCGGCTGACTTTTAGCAACCTATTAAGTCCGTCTGACGTAGGCGCGATGAGCAAATCTGCAGATAGCTCTTCTAACTTTCCCGCATCGGGAATTTCCTCTCCAGTATCTGGTGCCTTTAACGCTACAGGCTCAATTTTATTCAGTTCGGACGTGCTCTGAATATCAGCTTGCTGCACCTCTGACCCTTTCTCATTGTTCGACAACGTCGGCCCCGCAACTACCGCCTTTGCAGCGAGCTCCCGAACCTTCGATCTGGTTAAGGCCTGAACGCTAGCCTCACCAAACAAAAGCCCCTTCTCGCGCAGGAGGTGATCGGACCTGTTCGAAAATAGGTACGGGTACTGGGGGGGCAGCATAGATGACACTGCCGCCTCCGTCTCAAGTGCTCCGAAAGGTCCTTCAATAAGCACTTTTGCTACGGGCAGACACACGCTATGAGCTTCCACGGCTTGCTTGATCCATGCACACTCGCCCGTGAACATATCGGGTTCTACGTAAGAGGGGTGAACTACATCCATCGTAGCTGCGGAATCGCGAAGCACTCGGCACTCTTTCCCGTTCACGAGGAGGTCTCGCATGTAAGGCTCGAGAAGCTTCATGTTCTCGTCAGTGCTGCATAATGACAAAAACACGACTTTTGTTTTTGTTTCTGGACACTGCGCCGAAAAGTGACGCGGCTTCTGACACGTATAACACACGCGCACTTGCCTCGTCTCGAACCGCTTTCTGCGTTCGGCTTCGGTTGCCGCCGTCTCCTTACGTTCAGTCGGACACTGCGCCGAAACGTGACCCGGCTTCTGGCACGTATAACACACGCGCGCTTGCCTCGTCTCGAACCGCTTTCTCATGGGCGTGAACTTCGGCCTCTCAAACTTGGAGCCAAATTCACCCTTTTGACCGTCCTTAGCTCCGCGAGCCCGACGCGTCACAATCTCCTCGGCTAGCTCAGCGGCTCGAGCCACCGTACTAACGTCTGGCCTATCGAAGACCCAGTACCGCACGTTCTCAGGTAACCGACTATAAAACTGTTCTAGCCCGAAACACTGCAGAACTTTCTCGTGGTCACCAAACGCTTTCTCTTCTTTGAGCCACTCCTCCATGTTTGACATAAGCCTGTACGCAAACTCTGTATATGACTCACTTCTGCCTTTCTCGTTTTCCCGAAACTTCCGACGGAAAGCCTCCGCTGACAGCCTGTACTTTTTTAGCAGACTCGATTTCACTTTGTCGAAATCCTCTGCCTCCTCTCTATTCAAGCGAGCGACTACGTCGGCCGCCTCGCCGGGTAACAAAGTGAGCAAGCGCTGTGGCCACGTTTCCCGAGAGAACCCCTGCTTCTCGCACGTTCGCTCAAAGTTAACCAGGAACAAACCAATGTCCTCTCCAAGCTTAAACGGCCGCATCAGGTCAGTCATTTTGAACAATACTCGTTCTCCTGCACCGTGTGCCTGACTTCCATTACGAGCGCGTTCCATCTCAATCTCGAGACGCTTCATTTCCAAAGCGTGTTGACGGTCGCGCTCTTCTTTTTTCTCTTGTTGCTCCCGTTCTATCTGTTCTTTACGTTCACGCTCTTCTTTTTCTTTCTGTTCTTTAAGTTCACGCTCCTGTCTCTCTTTCTGTTCTTTAAGTTCGCGCTCCTGTCTTTTTGCCGTCTCCCTCTCCGAGGCTCGTCATCCTCAGCTTCTAACTCAAGAATAGCCCTTAGCAGTTCTGGTTTTCTGAGTTTGTCTGAGACATCCAGACCCAACTCTCTTGCAAGCTCCAGCAATTTCGGTTTGCGCAACGACTTCAAATCCATGGCTGCTCTGAATGCTGTTTTCTCTACTGCCTACTATTGTCTTGCCGCAAACTAACCCGGCAGCAACGACAACCACAATTACCAGCTCTGTTTCTGCAACTAACAAAAGCCTGGCAAAACTCAGAAGAAGAAAGTCCCGCACTCACCAAACCTCGCAGCCAAGAATTCAGCGCAGTCGTTCCGCTGCAGGCAACCAGTCATCACACAGGGCTCGTTGCACTGCTCCCGGATGGTAGTTGTGCTGCTCAGCATACAGTCAACCGCATCTCTTCGCTGCTGGCCTCCGTTGTCGCGATCTCACCGCTGGCAACCAGCTGTTGGTGAATCGCACCGCTGGCACGAGTTGTTGGAACCTCAGTGCTGACACCCGTTGTTGCAAACAGGTCGCAAGCCCCAAGGGTAGCGTTGGCCTGGCGGCCTGGGGCACTGGAAGCATCCGAAGGTCCCGGCAAAGCCCTGAGTCGACTGGTAACAGAACAACTGGTTTATTCTAACATCGCAAAAGAGCGCGCGGTCAGGTCGACCGAAGTGGAGAGACGGGAGAGCACGTAACTCAACGGATGAAATCGGAGCCTCTCTCTTGGCGTCCGGGGGCAGCTGCTCTTATACTTTCGCAGTTGAGGGCAAGAAGGAAGGCCTCGTGACGAGACCACGTGACGGCGGGTACGGACAGACTGAGAGACACGTTGAGACGAGTGTAGTGACTCAGCCGCCGAGCAGGCGCCGAACAGACCTCCTCGCTTCACACTTGGGGAGCTCCTCTCCCCGGCTGCCGCGCTTTGACAAGCGTGGGCACACACACACACACGCACACACGAAGACACGTGGCACTGAAACACGCCTGGACGCGCTTGGCGGGGAGACTGCGGGAGCTCCGAACGGGCCAAAATGTCCGCCGCTTTGAACGAAGCCCCGGCGTCCGTTGCATCCGCGCCGGCTATACCGCGCGTTGTAGGCGAAACGTAACAGTGTCCTCGTGCACAGCATGCAAAATCATGTGCAGCATGAAACGGAACAATTGCTACGCCTCGCACGTGACACCATCAGCGGAAGTGCGGCATGCCGCAAAAAAGCGAGGAGAAAAAGAAATGAAGGCAAGGCCCGTGACGTATGCGTCACACGATCCTTGATGTCCGGAGTGTGAGAACACAGGGAAGGAATTCCGCTTGTGGAGGCTTGACGGGGCAAGTGGAGAGGCTATTAATGAGCCGATTTGAAAATCTTTTGTGGCAGAACGCTCCCTAGAGGACACCTGACAACTTCCAGCATACAATCAAAATTTGCTATGGGGTCTGGTAGGGGCCCTTTAAGGCATATATAAATTCCTGTGGTGGGCCTGGGCTGGGCCTGGTCATGCAGGCCTGGACTTGGAGCCACAGGTGCAGTTCAGGCCCGGGCCAAAAAATTCGGCCTGTGCAATGCTCTACTCATTACACGATGCTTTGTTTTCAATTGTTATTATTGCTGTTATTTGCGTGCATCGCTTGCTCTAACAATGGGATGTTTTCTGCCTGTTGAACTGTGTCTGGATGAAAAGCTGCTGTCAAGCTAATATTGTCTTCAGCTTCCTCCTCCGGTTTTCTGTACTGAGACCTTTGTCTGTCAAAGAAATGCTTAATAAAATGAAATAAAAATAAGCAACTTCCATGGAGTGCTGGTCCTTGACGTGCCAGAAGATGACATAAAGGCAAAAGACAGGTGGCTGAGTCAAGGTCACACTAGCTTCCTGTGACTGTCATCAGCATTCATGATGTGTAATCCAAGCCAGGTAATTATTCAATATTTAAGATAGTTATGCCTCATTCAAAAGTAAATGATAGCTGAAGTGACCTTGTACCGAAAACTGCAAAAAAAAAAAAAAAAAATGCTGTGAAATCCGTGACATCTGAACATTGTGATTGGCGTCAAGAATTGGGCTGACCAGTAGGAGCAGAGAAATTCTACTGTGTAGCAAAAATGGGAGGATCAAACAGGGTGCTAATGGTATAAAGAAAAAAGAAATTTTGGCCAGCATGAAATGTCGTGTAAAACTGCACGACATGGCACTCTACTGTGAAATTATGGTACTAAAGTTGGAGCTCCCAGCGGGTCCACAAATTGCTGTGCGTAAGTTGTGTCATTAAATGCACCATATGTTTTCTTGTGAAAAGCATTGATCACATTGTGTGCGCATCTTTTTTTTTTTTTTAGTTTATGATGATGTAAAGAATGTTCACAATTGCAAGCGGTGCGGCTATGGTACATGCACAGCCATGCTACATGGCTATGAGTGGAACTGCAGAGCAGTGATGTCCTGCAGTGTCTTTCAATGCATGACAGTGCACATAAACGCATTTTACCTTGTGTGAGTTAGCGAGTCCACTAGTTATTTGTGGTCTGCCTGTGAGATGCAGCATACCGTCAACTCTGTGGGTGAAAAGGCTTCTTAGATAAAGGGTTTGTCAGCAGTGCCAGAATGTCCCAACCTTTCTTTAGCTTCTAAATGATTGGTGTTCACTTTGACAGAAAATATTGAAAGGGCATATATGCAACTGTATGAATTATTCAGCAGGTTCTGGCTCGCACTTGTCGGCTTCTCTGTCACGCTGACATACAATTGCTTTCGTGCTTACTTATCAGAGTTTCCAGCATAGAACTTCATGAACACAAATGATTGTATAAATAAATGTGTAAAGTGTTCCCCGGTGGTCCTTACGTAAATGGTAAGCCCTGCATTGCATTGAAGAAGACGGGTGCTACATCAGCTGTCAATCCTTGCAAAGAGCTTGGTTCTCTAATAACAAGCCTTTCTTTCTTTTGTTTTACCCCCACTGAACAAATGTACTGAGACGTCTGAGAAGAGTACTAGCTAGATTAGTGTTTCCATTTGAGTTAGTGCTCAAGGACGCAGAGCCGCCTACACCCAGAAAAGTTGTGCAACACTTCATTGGGTGAGAATTTTAAGCTTGAGAAAAAAAAAAGCATTTGTGCTGCACTTAAATAAATTTGTATATGATTTTACAACATCCAAAATTGCTTTCACACCATTTGCTATCTGATGTTAAAATTTGAAGGTTTCTTACCAATAAGTATAACAGGCATATAATGCAAAAGAACACTACTGTAATGACATGTTTTCTCACTGTATGTCCTCTGAATTGGATGGCAAACTGCCTTGCACCTTATGGTAGCATGTATAATGCCTGGTGTTGAAGAGGTGGCACCTCCTCTTATTTGTACTCCTGAATCAATGCAGAAATCTGAGTTTCTTGGGAGTATTCAAGCTCATTGGAAAATACATGTACAATTTTTTATGTGAGAGATAATGACATTCCGACATGTTATCATTGGACAACTACACATGACTCCAGAATCTAGCTTTGTCTCGCTTATACATACCGTTCCAATTTGGCTGCTCAGAACCAGTTTGTCGTGAAATCGTGAGAACAACCTAGATGGTGTTAAACAAATGTTCTAGATGCTTTAGCAACTTTCAGCAAATGAGATCACCAGCAAAATGAGGTGACATTTGAGCACTTCATGGCATAGCCCACAAACCTGCAATTAATACTATAATGTCCATAGCGCTTGTAATATCTTTCATGATGTCGTCACCAAAGCAGGCCAGCATGAAAACATGGACACCTGAGTCTTCCTCACTGCCTTCATTTTACTTGGATATCTATCTTGACGTAAAGACTCTCATGCAGAAAGCAAAACACTATGTCAATGTTTGAGCATTTTGGTTTAGTACAAAACATTTAGCTAGTGGTATGTCCTCTATGAGTACAGTATGCCCAGCCCCAGCTACCTCTAATAATTATGTTATCCATACTCATTAACATAATTTTAATAGAGGCATGGCATGTCTTTTGGAGGTTTGAAAGCAAGCTGTGCATGTAGTGAGGGCAGCAGTGCAACAGGCATTCGGCTGCTCTCTTCTGAGCTTTGTAGCTATGAATTAATGGACCAACACTGAGTTCTGTGAACTTTGTCTCTGGCCCATAAAATGCACATTTTTCACCTTTATTTTACATCAGCACAAACAGCATTACACAAAAATTGGCTGTTGAATCAGTGCTCTGTAATTAATTAGTGAAACAACATTTCATCTTGAGAAAGGGCATCATGAGAAAAGAGCATGTTAAATACAATATTTATATCTCGTTTCATGTTGAGCACTGAATTGCATTGAGCAGTTTTAACCCAGAATACTCAGACTTATACATCTTTTGCTGTAGACCTAAATGTGTGTTAATGTATTGCACAATGAATTTTGGTCCCCAAATTGCTGAGTTCTTACTCATTTGTATTCAGTATTGGAGTATCCATTTGACCAGACATGTTCACCCAGCTTCCCTGTTGTGTGCAGTGACCACAGATTACTCAATTAGTAATCTTTTTATTCATATCCTCTCTTACCCTAAGGAGGTGCGAATAGGTGGCATTGGTATTTTTATTTATTTATTTACTTATTTTCAATACTGCTGCTCTCCTTCAAGGGCGTGGCAGTTAGGCAGTACAATAATTCGTCTGTACAGTGCAAGGAAAACAAAGTATAGGTTATGCAAAAAAAAAACATTAGTGCAAGTTATACGTACTATACAATTAATACCATGTCAACATCAAATGGAATAGTAAATAAAAAAAAAGAGTTTCATAGAGTTTTCATCGCCATCATCTTTACATCATCGCTTTACATCATCGCATAAAATGAAGGCATAAAAACCAATAACTTACTGTGCTTCTAGTTTTGTATGTGACAAGTGTGTATGCCTGTGCCTATTTTTCATATTCATACATGGGTCATGTGGTTGCACCTGACTGGTCGCTCTGTTGTCCTAGCCTCTGAATGCGATTAACTGTGCCTGTATGATGAGGTACAGTTCACTTCAACATCTCTTAGTTATGTTTGCTGGCCACTTGTAGCCTGAATGTATATTAAGAATTAGCATAGTGTCTGTGCACTTTGTATGATATTGTGGTCATAGTGACTTTTCAGTGAATTCATTCTAGTGTATGTAATGGCATTTTTAACACTATTTCATTTTCTTCCACAACAGGCATTTCAGCGTTGGTGAAGCGGAGTGCCACGCAGCTGGCCCCGTATCCGGCCAGCCGTTACTCTAGGAACCCAAATCGCACGAGTAAGTTCTCCAACAGATTTTGTCGCTTTTGTTTTGAGCTTTGCACCCCTTAAAGGGCTGTGGGACTGTTTCACTTATTCCTTTATTTCTTTTCACATCATTGTGTTCCATCAGGAGCCGTTTTAACAGGACTGGGTGAAATTAAAGAAACAGGGTTTGATCGTTTACTGCTGAAAAATAATGCTGAAGCAGGAATGGCATTCGAATTTGCCAATCACTGAAACAAGTTTGACGCAGGTACTAGCGGTGTACCTATATCATCTAATGTTGGCTTACATTCGAGAAAAACATGTAGAAGCTCAAAGGAAAGTGTGCAAATTTAGGCCACTAGAAAAAAAGGTACATTTTCTGCGAGGACAGCAGCAGCACCGTGCATAATGCTGACGTTGTTAAAGTGTAAGGACTTGTAGAAGCATTAAAAGTTGATCTAATCAAATGAACTCATTGTGGCTAAATAATGCAAGGAAACACATGTGTCTGGAAGACGAGACAAGGACAGCCACCTTGTTGTTTCTTATGTTTCTAGGTGATAATGGTGATATCCTGCATGTACTATATTTGTTCATGTACCAACTCTAGTTGAAAGTCAGCCCCTTCTCTTGTTCCTTCACCTCTGTACGTGTGTTTCCTTTAGATGTTTAGCTGCACGTACAGAATTGCTGTGTTTGTTTAAGCTCTTCTTGAGTCGTATAATGTCGATATAAGTATGTCATAAACCTCAACGGATCTGCATTGTTTCTGTGTGAAAGTGTTTCACTATAGTAAGTGCCTCCTGTCACTCAAATTTCTTGGCATGGCACTACCACCTTAATATTACCATCCCATATACACACAGTGCATAGCAATCACATCAGTAGTGATAAGGTGATAATGGTATGCTAGAACAGTCTATTTAACCAGATTGGTTCCTCCTAGAAGCAACTTATTATCCTTGACATAGCTGCAGATCTCAACATATCAGCTGCTCATTCTCCAAATTTGTGAAGGTATTATTATTATTATTATTATTATTATTATTATTATTATTATTATTACAAGGGCTTACAACTTAAGTTGAGTGCTTTCTTTCTCTCAAACTTGTTTCAATAGCCTATGTGCTCAAAGTTACCTGCATTATTTGTTTGTGTTATACCATGCATCTATCTAAGCTCAGAAGTTGAATAGCTGTTATTATTTATTAAATGATTTTTTTTTTTTAATATCCAGCATTCGTAATGCCATCAATTTTCCATAGTGCTTGATCCAAAGGGCTTGATGCCCTATTACATTATAATAATTTGGGGGTGCTGTCACACTATGATCTAGGCTTTTCTATTAGTAAATGAGTCTCTCTAGTCTTCTGCACTGAGAAAATATGCCAGAATCCATCAGTATTGTAACATTGCTTTTGGGCTGTTGCCTGCAAGTGGTTTAGAGTGGGAACTTTTGCAGCAGATGGTAATTAAGGCTGTGGGCATTGCGAAGCTTCTACGTGCAACCTTGTATACAGCTTAGAAAAAAAAAAGTGATAGAAATAACAGGAACATTTTCTCTTTTACAGCCATCTACAAATATTGCAAATCCTCTTGCAAATTAAAGCGTAAAAATGTCTGTAGCGCTGTCTTGTCGTGTCCACAACTTTTTTGTGGAAATGCACGTGTTGCTTTATGAGTTGCCACATTGTGGCGGCCGAATTTATCATTCTGGTGTGTCACAGTGCCCGAATTCATTGGGTCCAGCAGACGTAAATGTGCAACACAATCATGGGGACTGATGGGTGCGTGGTGTCTGACAGATCGGGTCAACTTTCTGGACTGTCTGTGTGTTGGCACTTCTTTCCTTACAGGCAGCCTTTGAGGTAATCTGCCTTGGTTGGCAGCCAAGTGTTGGTGACACAGAGAAAGGCTCTGGGCCTGCCTGTGGCGTGGGCGACTGGCATCTCTCGGGGGAGTTAAATTTAGAGCACTGTGTCACAGAGCCAAAAGCTCCCGTCATGCTTGCTTAAATGTCCTTTGTCTAGCCCCGTGCATGCTTCTCATCTTGTTGTGACTTTATATTTCCTTGTTGCTCTCGTGCTTCTTGATGAGGGATTTTGATGACACGTCAGGGCATCCTGCTGTTATGACTGGTGTGGTGTACCCTTTGCCAAGCTTGTCTCAGTGTGGCTGAAGGTGTAGGGTATTGTAAACTGTGCAAAAGACTTGGTGGTTTTGTTCTACCATTGACCCCTGCTATATCTTTTTTTTTTTTAACAAATTCCTCTTTGTTAAGAATCTTCCTGGAAAACACGTGTCTGACTCAAGAGGGCTGGCATTTGTGCAGTCATGTTGGTTTGAAGACTCGCTGCCAACTTCCATTTGTAAAGCACTTACTCATTTCCGCTTGCCTGTGCAATTTGTTTCTTTCAGTTCGGGGCAGTGACCCAGCATAGCAACAGTCCCACCATGTATATCCGAGCTGTAGCAAATTATGGAAAATTAATTGTAAAGGTGTTGCCTTTGAAAATTAAATATGACACCAAGGTACTCTGCATGTTGCTGGTGGCATTTGTTTTTTATAGTGGTGCATGTGTAAAGGATGCATCTGGGTTTCTTACATAAATACACTTTGATGTAAACATAAGCTTGTCAACACATTTTCTATTGCTTCGCAATTCAAAAGACAGTTGTTGCCTATCCATGGTCCTAGGCTCACCTTAGAACATGCAGAAAAAGAAAAGCTTGTAGACAGCATTGTAATGAATTTACTTTCATTTTGTGGCTTTTGACACCAACAATTTGATGATGGCCTTTATGGAGAGTGTTCAGGATTACTTGTAAGATTTACCGAAAGGTCTGTCAGTAACTAGAAGGTTAAAGAAACCAGCCGGAAGCCACATAATGCTATTCGTCATATTTTTTTTCGTATGTTTTGTCTAGTTTGATGCTTTAATGCAAACAAAAACCTGCTCCGATTGTCCTCCGTCTGACTCCTTGCATTAATATTCTTTCCCTTGCGTGTTCCTTAAGCTGTCGCCTTTAAAATACCAGGACACCTCACGAAGCTAGGGTGAAAATTAGGGGCACATCACCAATGAGGACTGTCTGTTGATAGAAAAGTGAAATGTCTGCTAAAGTACAGCATTTGTCTACTTTGTGTTCAAACAACCTGATGCTGTACTGTACACTCTTAAACAAATGTACACCCTTTGGGTCATATCTTGCCACACAACAATAATTGGCGTCTGTCTTGCTTGTGTTTCCTTTCTTGAAAACGCTGCGCTCGCTACTTTCCTGTTGAGAATGCTCTGTCATGCTGATAACATGCATGCCGTTCGTGACTTGGAAGTACCGAGCTCACAGCGTTGAAGAAAGGAAATGCAGACAAGCCAGACGACAATTATTTTTTTGCGGCAAGATACGACCCAGCGGGTGTGATTTTGTTTAAGAGTGTATGACACCACGTCAGTAATTTCAGAGGCCAGGCTCTGCTGTGCACTGCTGCCTTCCTTGAATCAGGCAGTTTCATGGAGAGGGTGCCACAGTCCCACCTAGTATCATATAAAATATTTAAGTACACAGCAGAAGTGTAAAACAAATGTGTTTGGTACCCTGCTCAACCACCCTGTTGCAAGAGTGGTGCCCTTATCACCACCATTACTACAACTGTCATCAATAATGCAAATAACAACAGCACTGTAAACAATGACCATAAAAAAGCTTGCAAGCTGACTCTCATGCACTGTTGTGACCCGTGCTGTAATGATGGTATAAGCATGCAGAGCCATCCCGTGCTTGGACACACACCTGATATTGTTACTATATATATATATATACAGTCTAGCCTGGTTATAACGAAGCCAATTATAGCGAAATAGCGGTTATAACGAAGGCATTTCAATTTCCCATTCTCATTTTTGCATTTTCAATACATTTTAGGTCCAGTTTTAACGAAGTAAATAAGAGCGCGTCAGCGGATATAACGAAGACATTTAATACCAACTGAAAGATAATCTGTCAATCAACACATTTTTGCGTCCTGAGGCGATTTTTTCTGCGAGAATAAGAGCAAAATTCGGCTGACAGCGTCCTTTCGTGGCGTCGTCTGCTCTCCTGCGGAGCGAAAGGTTGCTTCACTCCGACAGCGCCTCCGACAGCGAATACGACGATGCTAGTTGTGCCCCTAGCCGGTCACCTCCGCAGCGGCCATCGCAGCTGTTGACACGCTACGGATGTACCTCGGGAGTCTGGAGTTCGACCAGATCTTTGGTTCGCAGTTGGATGGTATGGAAGCCGCAATCCTGAAGTCCGCACTCGCGAAACGTGTTCAGGGGACGCTGGACCACTTCTTTCAGCGGCAATAAATTGGTATGCCCATGTTTGCATTTTTTTTTCATAGTCCACATATTACGAAATAGTGGATATAGCGAAGTGATTTCCGATTCCCGCTGACTTCGTTATAACCGGGCTAGACTGTATATATATATATATATATATATATATATATATATATATATATATATAATCTCTTAGGATGGGAGGAATCGAAACAAAGAAATAGCCCATATCTCTGTATGTTTTGCTCCAGGTGACTGCTGTTGTTAGTGACAGAAAAAGAACACTGGAAACATAGTCGTACCAGCTCAAATTGTAGCATGCTTTTGTTGTCATGGCTGTTTGTTGGCGTCTGTTTTCCTGCATATGCATAAGAGACAGCACACTCTGGGAAGTAGTGGAATGATGAGCAAGAAAGTCCAGACGATCTTGGAAGCCAAGTGCTCGATAGCCACTTTCCTAAGGCAGCGATCCATCACTGGTGTGTTGCAGTATGTGGCCACATCGAGGTGCGCAACTGGGTGAGCAGCCTAGTGGCACAGTTGGGCAACTGCTCAGTGGTGGAAGGCTCACTCATGGTCATGCTGACGCGTCCGAACGAAGTCTGGGCAAACGTGAGCTTCCCCCACCTGACGGAGATCACAGGATTCCTGTTCTTCTACCGAGCCATGGGACTTCAGTCGCTGGGACGGCTGTTCCCAAACCTGGCTGTCATCCGGGGAAATCAGCTGTTTGAGGTACCCATTCTTTTCTTTTCTTCATTGATTTATTTACTCACTTGTTCATTTCCATTGCAGTCTCTACAAGAAATTAAGCTGAGTGTAAATACAAGCACATACAACCAGGAATAGAAGTCTAAATATCTTTTTAACTGAACTGCTTTGCAGTGCAATATTATGGTCTATAGCTTTTATTGCTTGTAGGGACGCAAATATGAGTGAACATAGTCTTTGTCACTTCACTGTAAACTGCCTAGCGCTATGTGGGATAATAATTGCGCATGTTTATGTAGTAGTAACAGTTTATTGTGGCATTTTGGACATTTCAGTAGCTGCAGAGAAAGCAGCTACAACTTGCTGTCAAAAATTTTGTCTGAAAGTCTTAAAGGTAACACTGAGAGGTAACAACATCTCACCTACCCCTCACCCCTGTGTCGCACTTACTGTAGAGTTTCCTACAAAGTTACTAGAGGGAGCGCTGGTGGCCATGATTGTCTAATATTCGTCTTGTGGCTTCAGGCATTCTTGTGGAATTATTACATGCTGCATTTGAAATTTTCAAGCCATCATCTTTTTCTTGAAGGCAATAAGACTGCATGCATGCACAATCAAGGAAGATTTTTCCATTTATAAAACAATATTTTGTTTGAAAATGATCAACTTGCAAAGTCACAAAGTCATTTGAAGACTGAAAGACAAAGTTTAGGCAAATCCATATACAGCCCATCATTCCCACGCTGGCCGAACTACCGCACTTGAAGCTCCCATTAGCAATAGTGCCCGAGCTCCCTCAACTAATTTTTGTGGGAAGCACTTCCATTTCAATACATCACTGTGAGGTTTACAAGTACAGTGTGTGATGGATTAAAGGCTAAGCTGCATTGCCTGTCTCTGTGGCTCCAGAATTATGCCCTGGTAGTATACGAAGTGGAGTCGCTGGTGGAGCTGGGGCTGTCGCGGCTGACGGACATCCAGAGGGGGGCTGTGCGCATTGAGAAGAATCCCAACCTGTGCCACGCAAATACGGTGGACTGGAACCGGATAGCTCCACACGCGGCTGACGTCCACCACATTGTGGACAACCGGGACCCCACGGAGTGCACGCCCTGTCCCGAGCACTGCCCCTTCAGAGATGGTCGGGTGGGCGTGGGCAGCCGCCTCTGCTGGAACCGTGAGCGGTGTCAGAAAGGCGAGTCTTTATTCTTGTGGAATACTTCTGTTAATATCTTCACGAACACCATTCGCAAGAAATTCAGGCTTGTTGGTACAGTTGCCTTATCCAAAACATTATTTGAGTGCAGAACAAATGATAAAAAAAAAAGAAAGTAGCAGTGAACAGCACAGATTGCTAGATTTAACTCCCCTGAACAGAATCTTGACTCTCCTGATCTAGATATAGGTCCTGGTTCATCAACCATGCATTGAACTATGCTTGCAGGTGATTGACATCATATTCTAACAGTGCAACCAATACACTGTTGTGAGTAGCATTGGGGCTAAGTTGCAACGAAATTTAGCTATCAGAGAGGGAAGCCATCACAATTAATCAAGGATATTCTATCACAGTTAATCAAGGATATTTCAAATGTTCTAAGGTGCCAAGGTGCGTAAATGATGGTCAGCAACTGAGCAAGCGCACCATCGTCATATCTCCTACAATTCTTGTGTTGCAGTGTGCCCTTCGATTTGCGACCGGAACCACACCACCTGTGACAATGAGGCTGGCACGCGCTGCTGCGACCCCAAGTGCCTTGGAGGCTGTGGTGCTGGCTCAGAACGGGAGCTGTCAGTCTGCACAGCCTGCCTACACTATACCTATGAGAATGGCTGTGTCAACACCTGTCCACCAAATACTTATGTGGTGAGTAAGCAGAGACTTTGTGTGTTTGCTTCTTGCGCTCGAAACACTAAGGTTCCTTCAAAGGTGCAAAACAGTATATTCCACTGCCATTTCCATTATGCTTGCCTTACACATGTGCTTGGACTCAAGATTGTGATTCCAGTATGCTGCTTTGACTAGCATTAATTGCACCCTTATTCTTGTTATCACCATTTCCATCCTCCTTTTGTTCCTTTTTCCATTTCTCCAGCACAGAGTAGCAGGTTAGAGGGCATAAGCTCAGTGTAACCCGTCTGCCTTTCTGTAAATAATTTGCCTCCTCCTTCTGACACGTACTGCTGACTTGGGATGTTGTTATGTGCAATTGAAATGCATTCTGGTGATATTGCAGTGTGCATCAAATTGTTTGTGCAGGTGTGCAATGCTTGCTGAATTTTCTGTAGTAGTTGCCATCACAATCCCAGTGTGCACGCAACTTGTCTCTTCTTATGTTCTATAAGAGCTTACAGTGGCCTTTTGAAATTTATGGAACTTGCACGTAAACCACGAATCTCCTGAGCGACATGCTCTCCCATCATTGCGTGTTACCGACAGAGTGAAAATGATTTTTAAAGAAATTCACGAGCAAGCTACCATGCAGTGTGTCATCGTATTGTGATTGAAAAGTACAAACTGTTCTGCCATCTGTCCACGGTGCGTAGAGCCCTACAAATGCAACAATGGTGTATTAAGTACTTGGGCTGTGTTGCCTGGTGGTTGAATTCATTTGCTTAAATTCATGTTGATTGGCTGCAGTTCATGGGACGCCGCTGTGTAGATGAGGCATACTGTCGACGCCAAGAGGCGACAGTGGAAGGCACCATCTGGACCTTCATTCCCTTCAATGGTTCCTGTACGCTTGAGTGCCCACCCAACTATGTCCGTGAGGGCCAAACATGTCGCCAATGCCACGGAATTTGTCCCAAAGGTAAATTGTACTTCTTTTGTACATCCTAATGTTCACGTCCCATCATTCATGTCCGGTCTTTAGGAAGAACTTAGTACCACAGGTACAACTGTCTCTTCATTCATTTGTGAAACACTGTCCAGAATGCACGATGGGACAGTGATCACCAACTAGATCGTCATCATCATCATTTATTATCTTTAAAGACCTTTTTAATTAAGGGAGAAGCAAACACATTAGTAAAACACAAGTGTCACCACTATAAACAAAAATAAAACAGCAACGGTGAACTTGGAACCTGTCATTGGCTCATAGATTTTGTGATTGGTGGTGCGTCCTATCCTGCGTGATATCACTACTTGAATACCGCAAAATTAGTGTGCCAAAGCTATGGTAAGGCTAGTCAGACACAGGTAGGTCTGCCAATTGAAATGTCAGCCTGCCAACACTGAATCAAGTTGAAATGTGCTAAAAAGCATATTTCGATGAATCAGTCTTGCTTCCGCCATGTCACGGGTTTGATCACTCTGCCTCAAATTGCAGCCATATATATTTAAAAAATTTTTTTTTTTTTTTTGGTGCGAAAGCATCAAATGGCCCATTGAGCGAAAAAGCTGGCAGCGTCTGTAACAGCAAA
The DNA here is from genome assembly GCF_023375885.2 of Dermacentor andersoni. Taxonomy (NCBI): domain Eukaryota; kingdom Metazoa; phylum Arthropoda; class Arachnida; order Ixodida; family Ixodidae; genus Dermacentor; species Dermacentor andersoni. Next base: position 82,051,419 of record NC_092815.1, on the reverse strand, counting down.
AAAAAGACGGCACCAAACTTCCCATTGGCTGTGACGCCACATCACGAGCATGCAAGGCGCACTCATGATGCTGGCTCACGCTTGCTGGCTCGAGCCTGGAAAGGGAACACTTGCTGGCGCGTTATTGCATGAGGGGAGAGGGCATCGCCGTGATGCCACATTACCCTTGCTCTTGCTCTCGGAAGTCTATGTTATTCGGGGGTTCCTCGTCTGCGCAAGCTCTCACCTGCATTCTAACTTCTCATCGGTAAGGCTGAATAAAAATGTGCCAACATGTCAATGTGCTGACTTGCCTGTGAGGAGTTGATAACTTGGAGGACCGCTCAGCAGCGTTCAATTGGACATTAATGCTTCTGCATTCACAACTCGCAAGAAACGCTTAGGTGTCATCCGATTTCTTTCTTTCTTTCTTTTTCTTTCTTCTTTTGCAGCTTTAGTTGTTTTCATGGTGTAGCTATAGCACCATGGGCCCACTTGGCGAACAATGCAGAATGCCTAGCATAACTTGAGTTCTAAGCTTTAAGGTAAAAAAGACATCTCTTTTTTTAATTACCGTATTTTCGCGATTCTAAGCACCCCCCGATTCTAAGCACCCCCCTCTATTTTCGCGAAAAAATTTGGAAAAAAGTTTGCATGCGAATCTAAGCACCCCCCTATTAGTTAGAAGGAGCACATAGCCAAGGCTGCCAGGCGCGCTTGTTCACTCTGTCATCGAGCCGGAGCCGTAGGATAGTCAGAGTCCCGAGGTGGCACGGCGTCCGCGGCGCGAGTACGCCGTACAACCGGACTGTACGGCTGTACGGCGAAAGCTGCAGAAAGCGTCCCCATCAACCATTGCAAAGTGGATTTTGGATGCTTGGAAGCGGGTCCAAGTGGACGTTGTGGTCAAATCATTTAAGAACTGCTCGATCACAAACCACTTTGGCGGAATGCAAGACGGCCTGCTGTGGGGCACCGAGAACGGCGGTTCAAGCGTTGCGACGAACTCGAGTGGCAGTGATAGTAACGGAGCATCCGACACAAGCGGTGGGTTCACTGTCTGCACTGATTTTTCTTTTGGATGTCTGCAGAATAAAATTTTATTTCTCACACCCGTCTCGTCATGATGTTGCAGCGAAAAGAGCAAGGGGGGGGGGGGGGGGCGCATTCTAGATTTTTTGAATATAAGCACCCCCCCTCACTTTGGGCATCGCTATCGTGAAATAAAGGGGGTGCTTAGAATCGAGTGAATACGGTATATATTGAGCACCACTCTCACATAAACAAAAAAATTACCGACGATTACGTTACTTCCTAATGCGAAATTTGAGCGCAGCAAATAAGCTGTTTCACCTTTTCGATAGATTGAGGCAAAGAAATCGAGCAACACATGTATGCGCTATCACATAATTTTTTTTTTATTTTTCACACGTATTCCTTTAACAAAGACTCCACTAACAGTTCTTGACAGTCATGAAGGAAGCTTTGTGGTCGGAGAAATAGACTGATATATGTTCGACTTGGTACACCAATGCTTGATTCTCAAAGACGAGATCTATACAAGTGCCTCGCGAGGTTGTCACAGCCGTGGGACGCGTTACGAGCGAGAGGAACGGGATGTTCTCCCGCATAAGTGTTAGGAAATTGCTGTTTGTCTTTATGTCAACATTAAAGTCCCCCACTACTAACATCGGTGTGGATCGATGGACGGTTAATGCGAGTTGCAGGATGTGCACGACGTCTTTCGTGAGTGCGGTAGGGGCGAAGTAGGCAGCTACTACCAGCAAGATAATTTCGCAGTGGCGAACGGCAGCGGCAATTTCGGCTCGGGCGGTGCACATATACAGATCCGCCGCCACCGATCTGGCTCTCTGATTGCCACCGCACAGGGCGAACGGCAGCGGCAATTTCGGCTCGGGCGGTGCACATATACACATCCGCCGCCACCGATCTGGCTCTCTGATTGCCACCGCACAGGGGTTGCATTGGAGGAGGAGCGAAGAAAGGAATTAAGTTCGAGCCGGCGCTTTGACAACTGGAGACTCGCAGGAAGAGGGGGGAGGGGGGCGGCGTGTACACCCAGCGGCAAACGATGGGGGCAGAAGCGCGCGCAGCAAGCGGACAACACGATAAAGGGAGGAGGGAAGAGATAGCAGCGACTGACTGATGCCGCTGACGCCGATAGTGAGTCAACCCCAGCTGCGGAGTTGGTTTCAGGGACAACGCCGCCGATGCCGACACAAACAATATGATACCCTCGCTTCCGCAGCGCTAAGAACCAGGTCTAGCCGTGGGAAGGTGGTCACGTATTCGTCGACGTGCCGGGGCCTACGTTAAATAACCGGCGCGTCGGCAACTGAAGAGCACCCTATCCGCCACACAAGAACAGGGGGGGGGGACCCTTTCCTCCTCTTTCTGCATGGCGGCGACGGTGTTCTATGCAGTCACGTTATCTTGACTCTCTAGCGGCGTCAGCGGCATCCAGCGGTATCAGTCGGTCGCTGCTAGCGCTGGGGGGATGAAAGGGGGGCGGAGCTGGTTACGAGGCCGACGACAACGCCGACGACGACGCGAAACCCAGGAACGGACGCCAAAGAGCTGCGCTCTAAAACAACTTGCAGTCGAACTTTGAATTGAATAACTCATACTTGCGGCTGCAAGATTTCTAAAATTGGGAATGTAGTTGAAATGGTAGCTTCCTATGTTTCATTACAGCAAGAGCAATCGTTCTGGTTACCGTGTTGTGAATGAACATTTCTTTACTAATATCTAATCAATCAATAGTTGTGTAATTGAACGTGTCGGAACTGCCATTATATTTTTATGCGAAAGTGTCAAATGGCCCATTGGCTGCGATGCTACATCACGAGCGTGTGAGGTGCGCTTGTGATGCTGGCTCGCGCTTGCTGGCTCGAGCCTCGACAGAGCAGAGCGGGCGAAAGGGACCACCTACTGCCCCAGTATTGTGTGAGGGGAGAGGGCATCACCGCGATGCCACGTCACCCTCACTCTCGGAAGCCTGTGTAATCCGCACGTTCCTTTTCCGTCCAACCTCTCACCCACGTTCTAACTGCACTTCGGTAAGGCCAAATCAAAACACACCAAGCATTTCAACGCACTCACATGCCCACGAGGAGTTCATAATTCGAAGGACTGCTCAGCGGCGTTTAGTTGGACATTAATGCTTTAGCATTGACAACTCATAAGAAGCGCTTAGGTGTCCTCGGGATTTTTTTTGTTGTCATGTGAGTAATATAATGTAAAGCACATGTGTAATCGTTGTGAGTTAAAGGGAGTGACAAAAAGTTTTCGAGGTACCCATTTTTTTAATGCAGTGGTTAGAGAGTCTAATCAAGAAGTGGGAATGCAGAAAACGCTGTGAAACATTCTTTATCTGAATTTTTCTATCTGCGATGAGGATGTAGATGTCCACTGGAAGCATGCTGAAAATGGTCATAGGTGTGTCTGATAGCAACTATACGCCGGTATTAATGGCAGCCAAATGACAAGTGCGGCCATAGCTGTGAGAAAGTATTGTTTTGCTTATCAAGTCGGTGTTCCTGCGATTCATGCTTTCCTATGGCAGCCAAATGACAAGTGCGGCCATAGCTGTGAGAAAGTATTATTTTGCTTATCAAGTCGGTGTTCCTGCGATTCATGCTTTCCTAAGTGTTAAATTATTTCTGTGATAGTAGCTACGTGTTTTCATGGTTTCCTGTCCAAGAGCTTTGATATTTAACCAGTCAAAAAGAAACCAATCGGATTGGAAACAAAACAACACCTTCACACGTGATAGGCAGTTCAGCCTGTTGCTGTAGCCGTGCTTGCGCTTTTAATTTCCGAAGCATAGAATAAAGCGCAAGTGTCTAATAATATACCAACTGCTATTTTAGGCAATAATTATGCTGCACTTAGTAACAGTTGAGTTACGTACAGTAATCTTGTAGACTACATCCGAAGTACCAAGGTTTCATCGCCAGGCCTGTCCACTTACTGGCGTTTGAGACTTTATTTGCCAATTTCAAAGTATAATTCCTACTTAAATTGCGAAGAGCGTGCTGGATTCTGTCACTATAAATCATGGTCATTTCATTTCCGTCAACGTCTCACGACACATTGTATCACTCTATACAGTAGTCAGTCACTCTATACAATCGGAACTTCATTATAACTAAGTTGCATCAGACACAAAAATACATTAATTCCATTCAGTATTCATTATGAGCATACATTCATGACATGCTGATACCAGTGAGCTTTGCTTCATTACACATATATGATAATTTGTTATATCCATGTTTGTTATATTGAGGTCTGACTGTATTCGCAACAATCTTGACTACCTATGGTTGCTGGCTGTGATGGTCACTGTATTCCTCTGTTTTCTTTTTGTCGTTTTCACAGTGTGCTCGAGTTTTCTGGTTGACAGCATTTCATCTGCCCAGAAGCTCAAGGGGTGCACGTACATCAACGGGTCACTGGTCATCCAGATTCGAGGAGGAGGTGAGCATGCAATGAAAAGTAAAAAAAATGCGGCTGTATTTTCATCAGTTTATGGGAATCAGCCTGTTGGCTAGTTGGTCTCCCTCTTCATTGCAGTCATGCAGAAGTTAATCAAGCGTGTATGCATACACATGTGGTCCCGGAACACACATGCTCATGCATTCTCTTCTGCATCTCCGCACTGCACCGGCTCGATTCGTCTTAGGTGACCTGGCCACCACTGAGTGCTCCTAGGGTCACCCGGTGGCAGCCAGGCCAGATTGCCTGCGAATTCACAGGGATGGGAGTGCTGCGTCAATTGCACCATCTTGCACCAAAATACTAATTTCGAATGAAGTTGCCAAATTTAGTATTATGTGCTTGTTAAGTGGCAACCACACGGCCCGTAGACACGCATTGGCTAGCACTTCGCCTTGCAATTCAAGCCCGAGCAGCCTGTTTCAGCCTTGGCATCTTCAAAGTGTGGGTGTGTTTGGTGGCATAATTGTAACTAGGCCACAGGAAAATGAAAACCGTTTTAAGCTATACAATGCATTACGAATGTTTTATAGAAGTGTTACGCCTTTGCATATATGTGGACCAGCTAAAGATTATTTGAACTGGCACTCATTTCGTAGGGCAGTCGGGAACGAAAGCCGCGCGAATGAATAAGGTCGTACAGTCTGCTTACTGTTTAGCTCATCGGTTTCGTTATACATTCTTGCACTCGGTATTGCTCCCTATTGGTGCATCTACACCGATTAATGGGCAAATGCCGTGCGTGCAACGTTCTAAATCTATTTCGCGCATGTACCTTGTCCACCTACTGGGGTGATAGCATGGCACGTTACCAAATGACCTGCTTGCTTTTATGAAACTTCTTGGTCACAAATATCCAATGGCAACTGCAATCATCACTCAGATTTACACTCAGGCTGCACGATGTTCTTCCCGGCCACACCACACAAAGTCAGGCTGTTTTCCCCATAAGAAGGAAGCCAAAAATGTAATGTTTCATATTTAGTCAATCTTAGCAGACAGATTGTGGTCGTAATGAAATGTTTGGCGAAACCTCAAACCTCAGAAATTTCGTTCGTTACAACAATGTTCACGATGAGATTTGCGCAGATTGAATCCAAAAATTTTAATAAACCATCGTACGACACATAAAATATCGATTGCTGTTTTACACTGGCTTTATGGTGCCTTTGGCGGAACCGCATATAAGCTCGAATATATGAGCTTACCGTATTTACTCGATTCTAAGGCGCCCTCAATTGTAATGCGCACCTGTTTGCCGTGACCTAAAAAAAAGAAAAGTCCTTTACAGTACAGTGCACCTCATTCATTCATACCGAAATACAGCTTTCTCTCATTTGGAAAGAACAAATGTTTACTCGCAATGCACTAAAGTGGTGATAAATAAAAGTAGCAGTTTTGCCCGAAAGGCGAAGCGTCGATTACGATAGCATATTAGTAGACAGCTATACGAAAAGTAAGGATAGTAGTGTTATCGGCTGTATAAACTCTTAAACATTCGCTTACTAACTACCGTGAAAACCGGTGTATAATACAAGGCTTTTCTCTATTATTAGCGTCCCAAATTTTCGCCTCATACTATATGCGGATCCGAATGAAGATTTCAGTCAGAAATTTGGGCTAGAAGTTTTGGTTTCGTTATTGCTGCGTGGCTATGGCTTGACTTCGTTATTGCTGCGTGGCTACGGCTTGGCTTCATTATTGCTGCGTGACTACAGCATCGTTTCTTTATTGTTCAGCGCACACCTTGGCAGCATGCATGTAAACCATGTTTCGTGAAGTGCATCTCTTTTTTAACCACGAAAACAGTACTCGGCTGCTTTCAAGAGACATCGGACATCGGCAACACACAGGACATCGGCAACAGTGCGGCCGGGAGGCAGTTTGGCGTCAACAAGGGAAGCATTCGCAGATGGCGTTGACAGAAGGAAGCCCTTTTCACGTGCAGCGGAACGCGAAGAAGCTTTCGCGGCCCGAAGAGTGGGACATTCCCTGGAAATTGAACTCGCCCTGGCGGAGTTCGTACGCCGACAGCGAGCCGCGCATCTAGCTGTGAGCGTGGAGCTTATGCAGGCAAAAGCTAAGGAGCTTGCAAGTGAAAAAGGGCTACCGAGCTCCGAGTTCAAAGCGAGCAAGCACTGGATTTATCGCTGCATGTGCCGTGATGGTATTTCCTCACGCTGCCGAATTTCGATTTCACGAAAGCTATCCGAATCATTCGAAGAGCTGCTTGTGGATTTCCAGCGCCACATTATTCTGCTGCGCAAGTTTAAGAACTTCCAGCTAGGGCAAATAGAAAATGCTGACCAAACGCCGGTTTATCTGGACGTGCCATCGCCCCTCACCGTGCCCTCACCGCCCCTCACAAGTTTATGTCCGGTCCACCGGCAACGAGAAAACACAAGTTACCGTCATGTTCTCATGCACGGCAGACAGACTCAAGCTTCCGCCCTATGTCATCTTCAAGCGCAAGACAGTGCCTAAAGGTGAGGAGCTGCCAAAAAAATGTGTTCATGAGATGCCATGAGAAAGGCTGGATGAACGAGAATCTTGTGCTCGACTGGATAAAGTCCGTCTGGTGTAGGCGGCCCGGCGCACTGTTGTCATTCCTGTCCATCCTCGTGCTGGACGCATTTCGTTGCCATTTGGTCTACCCAGTGAAGAGGCTGTTGCGTGAATCCGGCACTGAACTCGTCGTTATCTCGGGTGGCATGATGTCTCAGCTGCAGCCTTTGGATGTTTGCATGAACAAGCCGTTCAAGGACGCAGTCAAGCGGTGTTTTGCAGATTGGATGCACTCAGCTGAGCCTGCAGTGACGCCGACTGGGCGGCTAAAGCGGGCTTCGCCAGCCGCGCTATGCAAGTGTGATTGTGAACGCTTGGGCCAGCATATGCTACCAGAGGACCTTGTGCGTCACGCATTCAAGAAGTGCGGCATCTCGAACGCGCTCGATGCAGAGGATGAGTATCTCGGGGAAGATATGTCCGACAAAGAACTATCCGAAGAGAGTGCAGCTGAGGAAGACAGTGATTGAAGTGCGGATTGCAATTTAAATAAACATTTTCTTCGAGTTTTCCTAACTCGTATTATACATCAGCAAAACTTTTTTTTCTTTCATTTTGCGTCCCAATAATTCCACCTCGTACTATACGCGGGTTTTTACGGTAAATTAACAAGCATGGTGTCGTGCGCGCACAAGCAAATATGGACACGTCTCACTCGATGACTGCGGAAACTCTTTTTCAAAACGCTGGAGTGAGGAAGTGCGGTTGCAGGAGCGAGGAAATTGACCTTAGTGCAGCCTCTCGCTTCAATGCAAACTAAGCGATGAGAACACAGCGCGGCACGCCTAGATGCATAGATTCTTGTCTCCATCGCAGATTACTTTCAAGATATGGCCGTGCGGCTGCGTCGTACGTAGCAACCGCCGTAGTGTAGAATGCCTCTCCTGTTTGCACCAGTCCCGCACACAACGTTTCAGGAACTCCGAACGCCTGTGATGTGGCCCGGTTTCCATCCGTCTCCGCACACGTGGTTGCTTCCTTTTAATTGCGGCATCGTGATAAACTTGGCGTGTCTTTGCAGTCGGCACTTCCACAGTGTTAGTGCAGACGCAGAGAATGGGAAGACAGACTTTGCACTAACGTAAGCCAAAGGAAGCATAGCTTAAGCACATGTACTACAGCACATGGAGGAAGGCACGGCAACTAGGCTCGAAATGTGTACGAGGCGGCCATTTTGAAATGCCGATAGTGATATGGTAATGCAAATTTAGGGTCATACTCGATTCTAACGCGCACGCAATTTTTGGACCCATCTTATCAGAAAAAAAGTGCGTGTTAGATTCGAGCAAATGCGGTATTGAATATATATTGGTCAACAGTGCATATTTTTTTTATCCCTTTGTTGTTTTCAAAAATATCTTACAGCTTTTTTCTTGGCAAGCGTTGTGAAATACTGGCAGGCGCGCAATGACTAGTACGTGACTTTACATTTATTCTGTGGTATTCTATAATTATGGGGTTGAAGTGCCAAAACCACAATCTCATTATGAGACATGCCATAATGGAAGACTCCGGAAATTTGGATCACCTGAGGTTCTTTAACGCGCACCTAAATCTGAGTACGCGAGTGTTTTCGCCCCCATTGTAATGCGGCCGCTGTGGCCGAGATTTGATCTCTCGACCTCGTGCTTAGCAGCCCAACACCATAGCCACTAAGCAACCACGATGGGTATTCTGTGGTATTTTATTATCTTGACTGAAGGTCACCAAGAATTAAAATAACCAGAGGGCACTACGCGAACGGTGTTCAATGTACCTTATGGGTGTTGTTCATGGTGGCCACTGTGAATATTTCCCGTTCATTGTGCATGAATGTGTTTAATTAGCTGAATTTATAAATTTACCTAATCACTGAGATGTCATTGAAAAAGTTGTAGGTGATGTTGAGAAATGACCGATATCAGCATTTAAAACAACCTAGGATTCGTGAAGACTTCTTTTTTCATGAGATAGAAAGCCAGGGAAATAAATAAAAAGAATGAAGAGTAACATACACTGTGACAATGCTTCTGCATGCCAAAGATTGCATCCATTTTTATGCAGATCTCATCAAACAGTGGCACTGGGATTGAGCGGGATCAGCAGTGCTTGGCACACATCTTTGTTCCCTATCACACGCTAAGTAGCACGATCTTGTGGCGGTTCGCTTTCTGAACCGTTACCAAGACCGTGACCCAGGTTTGCACTTTCATAATATACACAATGCACTGATGATAGTTAAATCAGAGCCACTTATATTACTGGTGTGGGGATGTGTTGTCATGTGGACTTAAAAAAAAAAAAAATTGCAGGCTTCTTTTTTTTTTTTTGATAACAGGGGCCACGCAAGACCTAGGTCGCCGTATAGACTGTTAATCGGTCATTTCTTGAGGTATTCTGCAACCTTTTCATTGGCACCTTATTGAATAAGGTAATAAATTCTGTTCAAGAGAACAGACCGGTGGGCTAGTTGGTACTGCATAACTTGAGGCAAAGTGCAAAGTAGCAGAAAGGACAACAGAAGGGAACGATTTCACATCGCTCCCAGAGCTGCTCCAAAGCTTTCTTGGCTGCTTTTATCCCTGATTCAGAAGCACATGGCTATTTGAGCTGAGCCTATTAGAGAGTCTCTCATTGCTTGATCAAAGCACCTGTATGTAATGCAGTAGCACCTTCTAATATATATTATGCCTGGTGTATTATGCGCTGTGTCTTCCTTCCCTTCTGTTGTCGTACATTCTGTTTTGCATTTTGCCTCAAGCAATAAATGTTAGTTCTGAAAAATTAAATATTAGTTCCTTGTTCCCAATAAAAAAAAATATGACTGATAACACGAGCCTATGAACAGAAAGCCCTTGGTTGTTTTTTTCTAGGCCACATTTAGTTGGCACGTCCCGCATGTCATTTTATGGTAGTTTCTGAGAAACCTGTATGAGTTTCCTTCTAGCTTCATGCTACAGTCGTTTGGATGACAATTTTTCCCTGTCATGAATTTCGCTCGCCTTGCAGGCTTCCGCAGAACTGATCTGCCATAACCTAACAGTGCTCTGCAAAGTCAGATTAGGAACATCTTTTTTTTCGTATGCCTGTAATTCACTTATATTGAGCTTTACCAAGCTGCTCTAAAACGCATGTTTACTGCTCCAAAATGGATAATTCATGCTCCAAACCTGCACCAGAGCTCAAAATTATCCGCTCCTGGAGCTGCTCCAAAGCTTCCTTGGTCATTTCCATCTCTGATTCAGAAGCACATGGCCATTTGAGCTGAGCCTTTTTGGGGAGTTTCTCATTGCTTGATCAAACTACCTGTAATGTAGTAGCACCTTCTAGTGTGTATTATGCCTGGTGTTCAGCATGATCTATAACTTTGGATTGTGCTGGGTCATCTTAGTTTAAACATTGAATCTGAGTCACTTCTTGCGTCATTTTTCTTTGCAGGGAACATAATGAGGGAACTGGAGGCCAATTTGGATATGATAGAGGAGATCAGAGACTACCTCAAGGTCACACGATCAAACCAACTCATCTCCCTGAACTTTCTGAAGAACCTTCGGATCATCCACGGCAAGGCGCTTGACCGAACATAGTGAGTGAGGTTCTCTTTCCTCCTCTCCATTTGAAAACACCAATAGGGCTCAGTAGTAAAGGCCACATTTTGCAGTATAGTTACTGAAGTCTTTGGGATTGTTAGCACGCATGTGCAGTCCACTCTCATTTAGTGAATGGGTATGTATCGAATTAGAGTTGGCTATATAGAGCTCTTGTGAAGTTTTGATGGAAATTTCAATAAAACCTCGTTATACTGAAGTTGAAAGGGGGAAGCCAAGGCAAGGTACTTTGTTATAACCATTACTTTCAGTCTTCCCACACAGCGAACATTGCATGCAGGGCGAGGGGTTACAGTATTTCAAGGAATTAAACAGACATCATAGATAGAGTTTAAAAACAGCTTAAAGGCTGTTTGTTTTAAATTTATATTTGTTCAGTTCCTTTCGGCCTTTCTATAAGACCCTTGTCATAGCTATAATGTATATGTAGCACCAAGCCGTGTCGTAGATAAATTTTCGATAGATTTGAATGTCAGGTTCTGTGCTGTACTTATGAATGTGTTTTGTATGAGTGAATTCGGTAGTTGCTAATTCAAGATTTTGCACTTTTCGTCTCGTCCTCCGCAGCTACTCTCTCATCGTCCTGGACAACCAGAACCTGCAGCTGCTCTGGGACTGGTCAAGTCGGCCACCCAATCGCACGCTCACCCTGAGCCGCGGCAAGGTGTTCTTTCACATCAATCCCAAGCTGTGCATGAGTGAAATTGTGGAGCTGAAGAACCACACGACCATCACGGGGTGGAGCGACCACGACGTATCACCACACACCAACGGAGACCGGGCAGCATGTGAGCCTCTATATTGCACAAGGGACAGCCTGTGTGTGGGAAGATGCGCAGAGTTTCCAACATGAGTCACTAGAAGGAACTGGTCACTAGTGTCTATGTTGCGAAGGTGTCCATAATGCATGCCTTCCAGAAGCGCTTGGATTTAAAGTGGACGGAAGCATCATCCGGTCAGCAGTCTAGATAAACGGGAGACGCTTGGAATATTGGTGGAAAAAAAAGCAGGAGAGAGGTTGATACGACCAGATCCGTTACAGGCGTAGGTAGTAGTACAAAGGAGATAGAAAAAGTTCTGATTAAGAGAAAACGGATTAAGTAGATGTATACATAGAATGTTAAAATTAACATAAAATTTTAAATGTTAGAGATATGCTATACATGTTAAAGCATGTAGGTGACTATTGCTCACTGCTCATTTCAAAGGAGATGCTTATAAATAATAATAATAATCATCATCATCATATGAGAGCTGCCAGTCTTGCAGTTTATCCAACACGAGAATGATGGGTATTTATAAGATTGGACTGAGCTTCGTCTTCCTGGCTTCAAACTTCCTTGTAACTGGGCAAATTGATCATTTTCAACAAAATATTGCACTGTAATTGCAACAATCTGCAGTTTTTATGCATGTGTTTAAGCATTGCTGTGCTTAGAAAACAGTGAGTGTTATAAGTAACATCACTAGAACATCCAAAGCCACTAGCATGTAGATCAGACAAAATCATGCGCTGCTGATCATTTCCTCAGTAGCTGAATGATCACACTGCCAAAGTTCCCTTTAGTAAATTTTTGTAGGAAACTCTTCCGGAAGATAGCCTTGGAAGGGGGTTCCGGTGGTTTCCGTGTGTGTGCAGCACTTTTTTTGCATGCGAAGGTGCATAAATAGGAAGCAGAGGAGGGCGGTGAAGGAGGCAATATTGTCAGTGTGTACACCTAAGTGTGTGCAGTGGGTATCGCCCGATGCATGCTTCTTATACAGGGAAAACACATGGGAGAGAGGAGCACATGGTGTGTTGGGCGCTGAGGAAAAGTTGTGTCTGCTGGATTTAGGTACGGCAGGCATAAAGAGTCGAGGTGCACATCACTCAATCAATCGTATGGTTTTGCAAGGTTAACAGGCACTTGATCAACACTGAACTTTATTCCATGGCTTTGTCTGGCCATGACATGGGCCAGAAGTCCTTAAAAATCTTGCTTAAACAGGCATGATATGTAGACAAGCCTTTTGAGAACTGAGTGTGACTTGATACACTCTATCACTACTATGGAACAGCCAGAAAAAGCCGGTTACGTAGTCACTGCATACTCAGAGACTTGTTCAGACGATGCTTTAGGGGCAGAAAGTAGCTGAGTAGATCTGGAGTGTGTATTCCTTGATGAATGTTAGTTAAGCTGAATTCCTGGATATGTGATAGTTCTGGTATTTTTGTTTATTTTCTCATAGATGCAGTACACTTCTGACTGAACACATGTCAGGATGAGCAAATTTTCAGCATTCTTTCAAGTCTGCGTTAAAAGGAATCTAGCACAATTATGTGAATGAAGAAGGAAGCCCAACTGAATGTTCATGCTTGAGCTCGCCTTGCCAACATTTGAGCAACAACATATCAACATACTATAGCCTTCAAAACCCTCAGCAGTGTTGAAGTATGTATGGCAGCCAGTGTTATCGGAAAGGTTGTGTGCAGGTGTACCGAAGGCAAGCCTTCACTGATTGAACTCATGTATCTCCTATGTTTTTTGGACACTGCTCAAAACCTGCAATTGCGTGCAGTGCACAGAATCGCAGAAATTGTTGGGTATTTTTATACGATGTTCGCTGCTGCTTTTTGTTGCAGGTGATGTTCACAAGATCAATGCCACACTTAGAAAAGTGGGCAACAAGTTTGCTGTCATCAATTGGTCCCTCCAATTCGAGCAAGAGATCTATGACAAACGGTCTCTTCTTGGCTACGTGGTGTACTATCGCGAGGCGTAAGTGTTAAATTCCTGTACTTTGGCCACGTGTTGGAGAAAGCTACCGTGTTTAGCTGTTACCGATGAACCATGCTTGATAACTTATCACATGAGGAGTTTTAAATGAAGAATTTTCAGTGTCAGACAGTTTGGTTCACATGTTGCCTCATTTTTTGCAGCCCGTTCCAAAACGTCACCCTCTATGATGGTCGGGATGCTTGCAAAGGAGATGTGTGAGTATGGCTGCTAGCCTCCTCCTTTTTGTAATACTGTTTCGCTAAGTTGAAATCTAAGCTGATTGGCAGCTTTGGATTGATGTCACATTTAGATTTTGAAATGTTTGTGTTAGACAGAGATGGACTAAACGCAAACATTGAATAAATTTAGATTGTTTTGTATTGCCCTTCTACAAACCGGAAAATTTGTTTCTTGTTGAAGATGACATAGCTACAGTGAAAATAGCTATGCAAGGAGCCATGCAATCATGCCAGCAATTGTGCCCGCAAGCTAGAATTCCTGTGTGTGTAGTGCCAGTGGTTCCTCAAGCCGTACTCGGTTGGACTCTACTGTCTGCTTTGAGTTGGAGGCTGCACATAAAGGGCAATAGTATTGATTGAGCTGTGTGAACTGGGTGCATCAGTGAGTTCTTTCATGTGTTCCAAATTTAATAAAATTGACACAAACTGCATTTTAAGGTGAAAGCCTTAAGTGGCTCATGGGATGAAAAATCCATTGTCCGGCGTTATTGAAAAATTGACCATAAGGTGTTGTGGCACCAAAATTCAATGGCACCAAAATTTACAGTGCCACCCACGACCATTGGTAAGACTCGAATCCATGACCTTTGGTGGAAGTCGAACCCATGGCCATAGATGGGAATCAAACCCATGACCTTTGGTGTTAATTAAGGCAAAGTTAATTAAAGCACTCGAGCCTATGACCTTTGGTGGGAGTCGAACCCTCGACCTTCGATGGCACCAAAATTCAGTGGTACCAAAATTGATGGTGTCATCATTGATGGTCAAGCCCACGACCTTTGGTGGAAGTCCAAGACACAACCTTAGTTAAGTTAGTTAAGGTACAGTTCACTAGCATAGTTTTAATTAGGGCACTCGAACCCACAACGTTTTATGAGAGAAAACAAGTGACAGGAAGTAGCAACACATTCGAGTGAGAATGTCAAGTAATTTAGTGAATGTCTCGAGAGCACGCAGGCTATCACTTTCATCCTTTTTAAAGTGTATGCTAAAGTGACTGTCATTTTTTTCTTTTTTTTTTTTTTTCTATTGAAACTCAACTTATTGCGTTCCTTATTGTCAGCAGCTGACTACTGTTTATGATTCATAAATGGGTCATGTTACTTCATGGGACAGTAGCGGCACCAATTCTTATCTATGTTCTTGGATGTATGCCTTGTTGCAGCTTTTCTTTAGATGTTTTTAACAGTTCATTCTTTCTTACTGTACTTCAGGTGGAAGATGGTTGATGCAGACGTAGGTGTTGATGTTCAGATCATTGCACACCTCAAGCCATTCACACAGTACGCTGTCTATGTCAAGGCCTACACGCTGTTCACAACAACCTCAACACAAGGAGCACAGAGCGAAATCTTTTACTTCAAGACCCTTCCTGCATGTGAGTAGAGTTCTTAATCACGATGCCCGCCATAATGCTGAACAAAAATTTGGTTCCTTGCTTTTTTAAACATGCATTGCATGGTGCATATTTTTAGTTATTACATTTGTCGCCCCACTAAACCGCATCACTGTTCTTGTGCCTTTTGCATTTCAGCTCCAAGCCAGCCACAGGACTTAAAAGCACATCCTGCTAAAGACTCGAAACTGCTCATCAGCTGGGTACCGCCAAAGTACCCTAATGGGGACGTCCGGTACTACCGGGTGGTGGGCATAGCCCAGCCCAGTGCTCCTCAACACCAGTACTTGGGCGAGAGCCGAGACTACTGCATTGACCGTGAGTAGTACACTCTTTAGGAGAGTTAGCTGTTGGACTAGTTGGCACATATTTCTAAAATAAAAAACAGCGCAAGGAACGGGACAGGAAAGTGTGGCAAACACAACACTGTGTTTGTCCCACTTTGTTGTCCCGTCCCTTGCGCTGTTTTTGATTTAGAAATGGTACACCTTTACTGTGGTGGCCGTTACAGGGCCTTTCCAGTAGTACAGTCGCCAACCATTTATTCGAACCTCACGGGGACTGCGGAAATGTCCGAATAAAGATGTGTTCGAAAAAGCAGATTAAGAAAAAAAAGAAAATACAAATCCTTCATTTCCACTTACTTATTCGGACTCGGCAGTAGGCTTGAAGAAATCGTGAACGCGCCGTTGCACGCTGTTCCGTTTACACGCAGTCAGATAAGCCTGAATCTCGGAGAGGGTCGTATGGTCACTATAGGCGGCTGAAAGCACAGTCACTGCTTGTACATGCTCCGCATGCGACGACAGCGTAGCACATGGTGCGTAATCTTCCGACTCGGAGTCATCGTCCGGCAGTGCAGCAGAAACCTGACGAATGATCTCGCCGTTGTCAAGTTCTGCGCATGTCAGTACAGCAGTGTCAGCACCTGTGAAACTGTCAAATGAGACGGTGTCCGGAATCGCAATGCAACCACTGCGCAGGTCTCAGCAGAACAATTTCAGCGTCAGTAGGGAGCACATCGGAAGGGGACAAATCCTAGGCCTCGCGGCACCCGCTTGCCGGCATTCCCCAGCGCAGTCTGCGCGGGCACTGTCGGCGCCATTAGACACTTGACGCGATGTTTCCGTGTGCCGCGTTGGATCACCGCAACTTCGACATAGCACACAAAGCAAACATCACCACGCTGTCACGCTGACACCAGTCGCACAAACAAAAAAACGTGGCCTACTCGCAGCGTCGCGCACGAAGAAACAAATCAGCTGCTGGATTGTCTTGACATGGCTTACTAAGGTGAGACCGAAACTGCTGTAGCCACGAACCAGGCAGAAACAATGATAATGAGTGGGGATTTGCAGTAGCGCCACTTCAAGGGGCAGTAAGGAGGCTCCGTTCAAAACAAAAATGGCGTTCAGCAAATTGAACCATGCACCGGTCAGAGTCGGTGCATGGTGCTCTCGATCGAGTTGGCCCAAGGAGTGTCCGAAAAATCAGACGAGAGGTTGCAAGGTGTCCAAACTTTCAGCAGTTGTTATACGTTATGGTCTATGGGGAGAACGGCGGTGCCGCGAAGCAGACCGAATAATCGAGCATGTCTGAATTTTTGGACTACGATAAGTCAGTTGGCGACTGTACTCATTAATGTTAAAGGGGCCCTGAATCACTTTTTATCAAAGTCAGAAATGCATTTGAAGTTAAAATCAACTTTTGCATAAATACTTTGCTGCAAAAAGTACTTCAATTAGTTCAGCAGAAGCCGAGTTATTGGCAGTCAAACATCCCCTACGTGGTGCTTCCATTCATTCTTCACTGACTTGCACTGCGAAGGCTATGGCAGAGCGGGGTGTGCCCACAATGCTTCGCTTACTAAATGTCACCGTAGTGTATAGTTCAAAATTCATTTTAGACGTTCATCTAGACTTCCGATTTTGGCACCTACAACATGCCAAGCACGATTGTCCTCAGTGAGCTGCAGTGCGTTCAGCCATCAGACTCGTCACAGCACCTTGCGGCGACCGCGGTTTTATGCTACATAGCAGACCACAGCTACATGCAACTGCAGTGCGTATGCACAGCGTTTGCTTTGTGCACTTCAGGGCTTGAGTATGTGCTCACGCTCATACGCTCCAGTCTGGCCATGCTACGTTGTGCGGACTAGATTTGTCCTGCACCAGATTGACCAGCGGATAGCATCCACATCCAACTTGTGCATTGTGAAGTGCTCTGAGTAGCTCAATATGAAGCAGAGTCTGCCAAGGC
Organism: Dermacentor andersoni; assembly: GCF_023375885.2. NCBI lineage: Eukaryota > Metazoa > Arthropoda > Arachnida > Ixodida > Ixodidae > Dermacentor > Dermacentor andersoni. The sequence goes on along the minus strand of NC_092815.1, from coordinate 82,034,114 downwards.
ATCTCACCAAGAGCAGCCAGGAGGGAACGTATGCTCACAAGCATGCGTGTGGTCTGACATTAAGTTTCACATGGCTTGTGAAGCTAGTTGAGTGTTCAAAACTAGTCGAAATTAATGAGACTCGACGGCTATGACACCGATAAGCACGGTGGCCAAAGTTTAATTCCTACATGGACGACTGCGGCCAAGCGTGAGCAGACAATTTGTAGGCTTCCGATGGAAGTACGTAATTTTTATCGAAATTCAACAGCAGATTTTCACTTACTTAAAGCGGTTCATTAAGCTGCATCAATAAACATACACAGTAACAGTAGGAAGAAGCGCACTGATCTAAACAGCCTTCTTGATCTATGTCAGCTATTAGCCAATAGCAGCTGCATATGGGAATCCGATATATTATGAAATAAAGAGTCCAGAAAATAGTGAGGAGCAGGCTTCTGTTGAAAAGAGTGTGTTTGAGAAAAACATTAATTCACACTCTGCTTGCGAGCTCCACATGCCGCGAATGACTGCAAGATTTGGCTGAGATGTTCACATCAGCGCATGCTATCTGAGGACTGTTTTTTCACCAAGCTCATTGGGTGGTTCAGGACTGCTTTAATGTAAGCATGTAGGTAAATATGCCAGAGGTTGAAATAAACATCTCTTCCTTAGGACAGATGACTAGGTTAACTGTTTCACTGATGACAAATGAATGCTCAAACAAATTTTTGACATTGGTTGAAACTCTGTGTTTAACCAAAAAAGAGTAGTTCAGAAGCCTACAGCAAAGTTTCAGTCTTGATTTAATAAGTAAGTCATATATTTTGAATGAGTAAAAGCATTTGGGCTCTCAATGGGGGAGAAAAAAGAATGTTGGGAATGGCAGTTTTGACATTCCCTCTGGTACTAAGAACTTTTGCAGCAACGCTTTTGTAGGTTGTGTTATTTGACATTCCTAAGCAGTAGGCTGTAACGCACAGCAATACAGTGAGAGCCGGCCAGAATTTGACGCCACCAACACTTGGATTTTGTCTGAAATCACTTATTGGTTCAGGGTAATGTTGAAGTGCTTTTTAAACCAAACATTAAATCTTAAAAATTGTTAAATTATTGGGTTTTGCTTGTCAAAAGCATGATATGATTATGAGGCACGCCATGGTGGCGGACTCCGGTTTAATTTTTACTACTTATAGTTTTTTGATGTGCACCTGATTCACAGTACACAAGCGTTCTTGCATTTTGCCTCCAACGAAATGCGGCCATCGCCACCAGGAATAGAACGCATAGCGTTCTTAGCAGCACAACGCCATAGCCGCTAAGCTGCCCCAGTGGGTTGTACATTGTGGAAGCGAAGGGCACTCTGTTTAAGAGCGCTTATTATTTGAGACCATGTCATTTGCAAGTAAAAAATTAAGTACAAATATATCAACCTCCACAGGGCTGCATCCTGACAACTGCACATTTAGTGTCAAATCACCGTCATCCCATGAAACAATTGAATGACACTCTTGTCTTTTACTTGCCACAATGGCTCGGTGGCTGTGGTGTTCTGCTGGCCGTGGCTGCCATTTCAGCTAGGCAGAACGCAAAAAAAATGTAGTTGCAATTTTGTGGTAAATGTGAGAGAAATACATTAGCATTTTGTTGCACCTCTTCGAGGTCCTGAATCCATGATTTAAGCCACGTTCATCACATTGCAAAATCTTGTTCAGGAGCTTACGTACTCGACACTCCTCCTGCCTCTTTGAGTAATGAAGTTCATCCGACAGTGGTGCGGAGCAGACCACCGTCAGTTTCACTATGTACACACACACGCGACACACGCACGTACCTCTACTACATGATCAGCTTCCCACACTTCACACACTTTTCTCCGCTTTGCACTCCTAATGCTAATGCATTAAAACACCTGTGTACTGTGGGTCCTCACTAAAGAACTCCAGGTTGTTAAAAATAATCCAGACTCCTACACTATAGCGTCTCATGGCCCCAGCATAGCATTGGGACATTGCACCCAACAGTGGAATTTAATTCAATTTCTGTCATTTCTATTGACCACAGCGGCTCTGGGAATTCGAGGCAAGCCAGATGGTAAAGATCCACTAGCCCCTACACCATCAGAGCCTGCTGACAAGCCAGCAGTGAAGCCAATCGACAGTTCACTTCCAAAGCCACCATCGAGTGACACCTGTCCACCTTGCCCAAGTGCGCGGGACCGTGAGGTCAATGAAGAAGAAGTTGAGGAGCGGACAAGCTTTGAGGACGCCGTACACAACGCCGTCTTCCTGAGAAGGTACGTACTTGCTAAAATTGTGGCAATCATGCTTCATGCATTCAACTATTACAGTGCCAGTACCTATGTCACTTTATTATAATTTCAACAAACAGTTAATGGATGGCAGATCCTATGCACACAAGGGTCCCAAAGTCAGAGACTGCAAGGAGACCCTTGCTTAATAACAGAAATGAGAAAACATCTGAAAAAAGTAGCAAACAACAAAGAACAAACATGATTGGGTAAAATATGTTGTAACGAAAATACAACAGCCATGAAGCCAGTATAGAATGTTCTAATTACATACAATAAAGAAATATGAGGGTGGATTAAAAAGTTTTTTCCTCTATTGTTCATTAGTCAAAAGAAGGTGTATACAGGTAATAACAAATATACATACTATTCTGTGTACCTTACACTATTTTTCCACATAGTCCCCACCACACCGGTTCAAACATTTGTCCCACCGCAGCGCTAGATTTGAGATGCCCCTGTCGTCATTCAGCGCTGCACGTGGCCTCTCCAAATGCTCATTGTCATGTAAGTCTTCGTGGCCTTTTGCGAACTTACAACACCACCGCTTCACACTTCTCAAAGTGAGACACCTTTCTCCCTTACGTGGGCTGCATTTCCCTGTGCATTTCAATGGCCGTTGGTCCCTTGCTACATAGAAAACTAACCGCACTGTTCCTTGTACGCCGTGGACGTGTGAAGCGCAACTGCCGTTTTCAACAACTGACAGCAGCGTCGTGCTTCGGAGCTACCGGCAGATAAGGCTGGGCCGGTCCAAAAAAGGTCCACCTCTGGGAATGGATATGTTGACTTCACATTTGCAGCCATAATTCCCCCCCCCCTCAAAGTAAGGGCAAACGCTTTCTGATTCGCCCTTGTATTACGAGAGTGTGATCATTACATGAGTAACTACGGCAAGCATGGTCGAATTAACGAGATTTGACCGCATTACTTTTATTAATGCATTCTGGAAAACCTTGCTCCAATACATCAGTGCAACCTCACGGATTTCAAAACACTCTCGTATTTGGGCCATTGTGATGCAGTAAACGTTCTTGAAGACCTGCTAAGTTCAGTCTTCGGTGGCTGTAGAATGCAATGTAATCAGTCTTTACCGACAAGCGATTAACTGGGCCTGAGCAGACGCTGTCAAAATCTGCAATGTCACTGCGAGATGATGCGGAAACTTCAAGGCTGCCATGTCACCTGTATTTAATTCCTGCATCTTATCTGGCTTACCAAGTCTCTTATGGTAAGAGTGGCTTTTATTATCATCATCATCATCATCATCATCATCATCATTACCATTATTATTATTATTATTATTATTATTATTATTATTATTATTATTATTATTATTATTATTATTATTATTATAGTAGCATAGTCTACCAATTCAGCTCAACTTAATTTTCGCTTTAGTGCATCTTTAAAAAAGGAAGCCTTTGTAGCAGTGGGCCTCTGCCCTCTAAAGAAGGCTTCAACATTGCGATGAGCCTCAAGTGATCTTTCTCTCTTGTTCAGGCCAAAGAAGGACTCGGAACAGACCAGCACAGGAGAACGACACAAGCGCTCCTACCTGCAAGGTGGAAGTGAGGCAGGGCGGGACAACGTCCTGGAGGGGGAGAGTGCGCACACTGTAGAAATCACCACTTCTCCAGCACCGCTGTCCCTGCCCTCCTCAGCTCTTCCACCGACTCCCTTCAGCCTGCCTTCTGCTACAGCTGGCAGTGGAAGTGGAGGCTCCTCTGTCAAGGACATGCTGGATGTCTTCGACGCGTGCAGTTCATCTAGCGGCAACGCATCCTCTGCAGAACACCACTTTTGTTCCTGGGTGTCGAATCAGACGCAGATGCTGCAAGAAGGACTGCATCACTTCACGGAGTACTCAATACGGGTGAGTGGAGCCATGCATGCATCAGAAGTCTTCATGATACATTAGCATTTTTAACGCTTGTCTTTTTCCTAGCAATCTCCTGTCATGTGACAGCGAAAAGTGATACGAAGGAAACAGGATCGAGGGCAGCCGCATTTGTAGTGGCAGCATACTTGGTACAGCATAGATGCTTCGAAGAATGCCATTGTTCTCAGCCAAAGAAGCCAACTTAGTTTAGCTTGCATGCTGTAAAGCATACTGTTATCAGTAAGAAACCGTCTGTCATTGTATAGAACTGACATTATTGGACTCAAATGAAATGTGAACAGAGGAGCTTGTGACAGAAGGTACAGTTTCCACCATTTGCCGATCATTACCAAAGACAGATCAATGTTGCTCACAGAGAATGAGAATGCACACTACACTGCGCCCTTTTTCCTTTTGTTTTCTTTGATGCTTGTTATCTCGCTTTGCTGCTAGAGCACCACATGCCTTGCTTCAACTGGCTGCAACTCATGCAGCACACTATCACCAGCAGCCACTTCTCACTAGGGTAATGACAGGGTGAGCATGCAGATCGTGGGGCAAACCTTGAAAATGTGGTCGCCGGGTGGCTGCTATTTAAATAAGTCTCAGCGATGCGTTTCTGGGGGTGGGGGGGGTGGGGGGGAAGCCCATAAGTTGTCAAAGGACAGGTGCAGCTGTGACGAACATCTCTTCTACCCAATGCAGTGGCTGAGCATGAGGCCACGGGTTCAGTTTCCTACCGTTGCAATAGCATGTGCACATGTGTGCTTGATTTAGGGGCACATTAAAGAACCTCAGGTGTGCAAAATTAATCCAGAGCCCCCAGTGCAGCATCTCTCATAACCCATAACTTTATTTCATAAAAACATCTGTTATGAGAACTCACCCTTGTGCATGAAGCAGATCCTTTTAGGTGTGCTCAGCAATTTTACATTAAAGTTGTCTGTAGTTTGAGGTTGTCACTTCAGGTGTACGAGTAGGGCTGTTTGGCATCTCGTGGCATATTTCTGTTTTCGTGCAGGTCCTTGCGTGTCACAAGAAGTTGCTGAGCCGGGTCAAGCACCCTCTGTACGATTGCGAGACTGATGCTAAGTTTGAAAATGAGCCTATGTGCTGTAGTGTCGAGTCCCTCACACAGATTCGCACACTTCCTCTGGGTAAGTTTCGTCATGTTTTTTGCATGTTTGAGGGAGAATTACTGAAATAAAATTTTAATGATTTTCTTCTTTCTTTACAATACTGCGTACGCAGTAGCTGATCCTTAATTACTGCTCGAAATTCTACCAGCACATAATGTTTATAACACTACCATGTAGTAGTTTTGACTTCTGATTGACCGTAGTGCAGCTTAGAGCAGTTTGATGCCTCAAGGCATAAGAAGGAGCATTGTAAGGTGTGCAAAACTTACTGTTAATGTATACATTGCAGTAGTTGCCGCACAGCATTTCGTTACCATGAAAGATTAATTCAGTTGCCTGCGAACCAAATTATGGAAGTCTTGAGTTCGAACACTGTTTCCTTATTTGCACTGTGTAGCTGACGCAGACGACATCGACAGCTCTTCAGTCGTGGTGCAGTACGAGAACACCACCTCCTCTGACGGAAGCGCCGGCGGACTTTTTGTCAAGTGGGCACGACCACCGGACCCCAATGGTTTCATTGTGTCTTACCAAGTGGAGTACAAAATGGTCAACCAAGAAAAGGTTCGATACACTTCAGTCTTTCTTTTCTTTTTTCAGAGAAACGTAGGTTATTTAGATCAAAATGTTATTTCAAAATTTCAAAATGTTATGATCAAAACTAAATTTTATGGCATACAGCTCTCTCGTATGTACTTGGCCTGTGCAATTTCTGCCAAGACCTTGAAAACAACACCTTGCATGTGCTTTTTTCTTTCTTTTTTTTTTCAATGCACCTTGCATTTTGAAAGAAGGGCACGGCAGCTTTCACCTTTCACTACACCACGCTTTATAGTCATAAATAGAAAGTTCAATAATGTGGACAGTTGTTCGCTGTCTATGATGTGTGGCTGCTAAATGACTCTCAGGTCTCAGAATTTTTCCTCCTTATCCCGGCCAAGGCGGCCACATTTCGATGGGGGCGAAATGCAAAAACACCCGTGTACTTAGATTTCATCATCATCATCATCATCAGCCTGGTTACGCCCACTGCAGGTCAAAGGCCTCTTCCATACTTCTCCAACTTAGCTTTTACTTAGATTTAGGTGCCCATTAAAGAACCCCAGGGGGTCGAAATTTCCGGAGTCCTCCACTGCGGCGTGCCTCATAATCAGAAAGTGGTTTTGGCACATAAAACCCCATAATTTAATTTAATTTTTAATTAATGTTTTCTCCTTACAACATTACATGTGCCAGCACTGGCTAAGAATTGCAACTCGCGACTTTTTGTCATGCTGTAATTTACTGCATTGGCCTGCATACTGAGTGCACCTTCTTAAAAGAAAAGTTGATCCAAAGTGGTGTAAACATTGTGGAGATTTGGAATGCTGAAAGTGAAAAGAACAATTCAACAAGTCAAGCTTGCATGATGATTCAGGTGAATGCCCAGCTTCTAGAAGCCGAAACTACCTAGTAAGAAAGGCCTGATGATAAAAATTGTAGTTCATGTTCTGGAGACTCATTGTGCTCTGTGATTAGCAAGAAAATTGCTGTTTTTGCAGGTAAAATAAAAAAGCAAAGGAGGTGGCTTGTAATTTTAGCAGCTCTTTCTTTTCGTACTTATATCTTGTTTTATGGACAGCCATGGAAATGTAGCCAACTAATAGTGTTTTCATCCCTTCTTGTAATCCTCAAATTTTCTAAAGCATGTGGGAATGCAAGCTTCAGCTTGCTGAGTAAAAAAGGATGACAAAATGTCATTTAGTTGTGCTGATGACAACCCCTGCTTAATAATTGATTCTAATGTTTGTGCCACTGTCATTTATATTTTTCAGGCAAAAATGTGTGCATTAGCATCTAGTAAGTATGCTGATTGCTTTCTGTAGCAAGAAAAAGAAAAATTGCAGTTTGGAACCACTGCACAATACCCTGATAAGTTCACCCTTGCATTTGTATGAATGTGCCGCCTCACTCAACGCTTTGTCAACTTTGACGCTTAACTAATCAAGTGAGGCATAATTTACTGATACTGAATGTTACCTTTTCGTAGACACCGATATTGGAGTAAGGAGATTTTTGTGTGATATACAGTCGAACCCACTTATAACAATATTCAAGTGCCACAAAAATTTAATTGTTATAACCAATAATTGTTATAACTGGGTGGCATGAAAAAAAAATCAAGATAGGGGGATGGCAGAGCTGATCTGAGAAAACTATACAGTAATGGCGGGGAGGCCAGTGCCCCTCCCCACCACCTTCCTCCATCTGGCTGCTGATTGTGTTCACTCGTTTAACTGCTTCCTGGGCGCTTCGATCGCTTGTAGCAAGCCATGGGTGTCGCCGTTAAAGAATGGCACTGCTATAACAACTGCAAAGAGCTGTCACGGGTGTTATGCGATATGTGACCACCGCCAAGTCATTGCTTTGCTGGCCCCAAAAGGAGCCTTTTAAAAATTGCGAGAAGGTGGCCACGGCAGCCTGTTAGCTTGAGAAATCCAGAAGAAACGCTGAGGAGAGATTTCACCGTACTTCACACTGGCTTGTATGAGAAAAGCCTATGTCCGTCAGCTTTGCATGTGTTACGCGAAGCTTGCCGGCATCCTTCTCCAAGGCATCCAAGTGCTCCACGTAGTGCAGCGGAAGGTTCCTCATGAAAACGAAGCCCCGGAGGGACTGAATCATCTGCAGACCTCCTGCGAGGACAATGTTGAGGCAGCCTGCCCTACCGCTGCATTGCTGCCGTCGTCGCCATCACTGTCTGATGCAAGCACATTCGCAACGATCGTCTCATTGGTTAGAAGCACTTAGTTTCCAAATCTATAGCCATGCGCTTTCTTTTCACCAGCAACGTCGTGCATTGCCGATGATCAGCGGGCGGATCGGCCATCTTCCATTTCGGCCGTGAGTCAAGCGAGGCTGAGAAACGCGTGGCCAGGAACGACTTTGACGCAACCAAGAAAAACGAACGCAGGTGGTTAAGCTGTTTGCAGAATAGCTGAATAAGCAGCCAGCGAGCATCATGCGAGCAATCTGCTTGCAGTGCAGTTAGCGCAGTCCATTCGTATTTTGGAGGGTAGGGTGGCGTAGAGCTATGGGAGCAGCCCATTCATGTTCGGTGGGGTGGAAGGGCGATGGGAGAGAGCCGTGCAGAAATGGCTGGAAAATGAGCACACGCGGCGGCTGTTGAAGCAACGGCCTGTCGTGCAGCGGCTCCAATTTCTCGTTTTCTTCTTTCTTTTTCTTTTCAAGGATTTCGCATTTCACTACCTTACGGCTCGAACACCCAGCAGCCAAACTTCATTGTTATGACCAATAATGCGGCATCGGGGCATTGTAGTAAGCGGGTTATTTCATCATGGAAGATATACAAAAGTTGACGGTGCAGCAGCTGCCCATTGTTATAACCAATATATTGTTAAAACCGGTATCGTTATAAGTGGGTTCGACTGTATGAACATTTGGAAGCATTATTCCAGGAATAGCTAAAGATCTGAGCTCTGCAGCCACACTCTGCAGCGATACAATGTATACATTGTAAAATGCCTATGTTGAACTGGGTGGACATTCTTTCTGCTTCTCTTTCCAGTTCAAGCCGTTCCAGTTTTGCGTCTCCCACAGTGAATTCTTAAGACACGGTGGGCGCGTTATTCATGGTCTGGCACCAGGTAACTACTCCTTCCGTGTGATGGCGTCATCGCTGGCTGGACCTGGAAACTGGACGCATCCAGTTTACTTCGTCATTGCTGAACGCACGGGTGAGCCATAGCTCTTTACTGCAATTTCATCGTAACTGGTTTCTGAGAGCTATTAAAACATCATCACATCTATAAGTGATTGTTTCTTTTATTTGGTGATCTGACATAATGACAAATAATGCGAGCCAGACTGCCAGATTGAGAGATTAGCTTGGTCAGAAAGAAGAGGAAATAAGGGTGTTTTAAAAAAGTGGTGGAACTGTTGATGAGTGCCTTGATGCCAAGAAAAGAAAGACGCAGGTAAACTTATTGGCAAACTGTGAGGGGGGAAAAACCCACAAAACTGCGTCTTAAATAAAGGTGTCATGCAAAGGGTAAAAAAAGAAAGTGCAACTGTAATGTGCCTCACTGCTGGCTACTAGAGATGATTGCGCAGAACTAGGCAAAATTATATAACTACAGAACTGAAGTTAACACAAGGTTGCCCTTTTTCTATGATAATGACAATGTCTGCTTGCGGAATGTCGCAATTGCTCATTTGGTGTGCCTGGTATCAAGGTTAATCTGGTAAGTCAATCCTTTTAATATAACCTTATCAGCAGCAACTCAGACTTAAGGAACTCAGTCGACTTACATTACTTTGACCCTGATGTGACTGGTGAAATTGATTGAAATGTCTGATGGGCCAAATTAAGCAAGATGCAGAAAAAGAGGACTAGAACACACCGCTGATTCATTTGGCAATTTGTGCTTGATTCTAGCATGCCCACGAACCAAACGCTTGCCCACTTTCTATGCGTCCAAAGTAGAAAACTTGTGTAGAAATGGCACTAAAGGACCTAAAAATAGTGGAAACCTAATGCTCACCCAATTTTTTTGACAGGAAAAATGGGAAAGGGTCTAATATGTGTAGCACAAGGGCGGCCTGTTTCCTAAAGGCAGCTTCACCGCGATACACCCGTGTTACCAGCTAAAGCATACAAACACCTCGAAGGCGATTTTGGTTTTGTACCCAATCTGTCTCTTTCGTGGCGCAATGGCGCATGCGCCCTGCCCTAGCGGATTAGTCGCGAAACGTTTTGGAAGGGTCGCGCGCGTGGCCGTGCGCCGGAAAGTTCCCTGAAAAAAAAGAAAAGCGCTCGGACGCGCGCTGCTGCCAACACTCGTGCTGTGTACCGCGTTGAAACTCTACTGGTAGTTCGACGTCGGTGCGGTGCCAAAAACGTGCGTAGCATAAGACCGCAACTCCACTTTAAAAGAGAAACCGGCCAGGGCATCGTCCCAGTTGTCCGGACTGCACCGTGAGCCAGGTAGTTGCCGCCTTTCATGAATGGCTCGCTAATTTAACGAAAAAACCGTGCGTTACACTTGGGCATTGCTGACGAAGTCTTTTTGCAGCATCGGTCCTCACTTGCTGGTGGTGGCAGCGCGTTCCATACTGCACGTACTCGTAAGGCCTGGCAACACTGGGTCAATACGAAACTGACAAGACGCTCACTCCAATGATTGACCGACTATTGTGCGTCACTGAAACCTTTTTATTATACCAGGTCGACAACGACGCAACCGACGAGCGCGAGTTGTACTGCGACAGGCTTTCTTGTCCAAGGCACCAGCAAGATCAGCGTGCCCACCATCGTTCGACCGAACCCTGCATGATCGGCCATTGAACCAACAACACAATAGCGACAGCGTCTTCACTTGTATATATAATTAATCGTGCTCAAAATTAGTCAAGCACGCCTACCAAGTTGAAATGCACAAGCTTTAACCCCCTCAAACTGTGCCCAATGTCGATTCTGTTCAGCAAAGTTTAACTTGGCACCGTCGAGTTCGTGCACTCGCTACCGGCGGACCTGAACTGAAATGTAAGCAGTTAGGTCGAATGAAACTGCTTCTATAGTTCAATTCTGGCCTTAGCGATTTGAAATAAGCTACACTTCACTTCGCACGGCGCGTACACGATAAGAGGTAAGCGGCGACACAGCGCTGTGCCAACATCGGTACGTCACCGTGCCTGTACGCTGTCGGCCGCATTCGCTACATTTCGGGCCTGTAGGTGTTGCTTTGCCGACACATTTCTCAATTTCAGAGATGCACCGTTTGCCTCTGCGTAAAGTGGCAAACAAGAGACGGTGTATTCGGTATACAGCAGCATAAAAAACCCCCTCGCTCATTTTTACCAACGCCGTGTGAGCGATGGCATCCGCGCGTTTTCGGGAGAGAACAACGTGGCCTACAAATGAGCAGTTATGCGAGCACAGCTTTCTCTAATAATGCTCTATGGCACGCTAAAACTGTAAGTATGATGGAGTTAAAGAAAAGCAAGAATGAGTTAATTAACAGCCCGTAATATATGTATCTGGATCACAGTTGCCGTTGTTTAAGTGGTTCGGCCGCTCACATTGACTCGTCTTGGGGTGTAACAACATGGCACATATGCCCAGATATGCGTGTTTTGCTACATTTTGACACTATTTCATATCAGCGATGGACCTTTTTCCACAATATTTGACGATAACAATGACCTGTGGCTGTAGATGTCGATGCAAACGAGTGCACCGCTCTAATAAATCCGACGCAGAAGGCTGCGATCTAAGAATTTTTGAATAAGCGAAACATCTAAATAATGTGTAAAAAGAATACAAAAAGTGATGTCCAAGTGCAGAAATCAGTGACAAATTCCAAGGCAGCCGTGCCGCCAAACGGAACTCAGCGTGCCTTTATCGGCCGCACTGGTTGCAGAACAGTGCACTCAGGCCTGCTCACCTAGTAGTCATTGAGTGCTACGTTGCTTCAGGAATGACCTGCTGTCCCGAAGAAGCCATTAATAATGATTCGCGATCCACGACACACACAACTGACGCGTACTCAATGTGGCCGCAGGTACACAAATCAACTGGCGAATGCCCGGGGACCCTTCCAAAACGTTTTCAGCGGCGTGCGGCAGAGGGCAGCACAGGAAAATGAAAGAGGCAGATTGCACCGCGCAGTCAAATTTAGGTTCAATCGTCCTGGAAAAAAAGAAGGTGCGCATTAGAATAGTGTAGATACATACCGTAATCATACATTATGGGCTACGGTTATTGCTTTAGAATGAAGGGTGTGCAAATGCCGAATAGCAAATTTCAAATCAAATATCGAATCGAATCAGGAAAATAAAGCTGAATATTGAATCAAATATTGGAAACATTTTCACAGAATTGAATGCTTAGAAATTTCGGGCAAGAATATACAGTGTTGCACATGCTTGGGAGCCTCCTAGCGTTGCATAACAAAATTTAGATAATCGAAATAATCAGTATGGTCCACTCTTATTTAAGGGGACGCCAAATTAGTAAGCTAGCACTGATTACAGCTCAGTTCTAGTGTATGAAGGTCTGATATATGTGTATATTCTTTTTATTTTAATATATTCTTTTTATCAATAGTACTTGTGTTGAATAGAATCAAGTGATCTTTTTTTTTCTGGAACTAATAAATTAGCGACATTCTGTTGCACTGAATATCAATGAAGTTCTCAGTCTAATACTGCACCTGTGTTTCATGGCAATCTTTTATTTATTGCATAAAGAGTTTTGCTTTCCCGTCTGTCTCCAATATGCAGAAGGGCTATCCCAAATTTACGGCATATTGGTTATCATAAGGCCAATCTGCACGACGAACGAAAGGGCCATGCATCACGGGACTCGATCACCGCTCCGTGCATAGCTTGCGGCAACGGTAAAAGAGCAGGTGCCGTCTGCGTTTCAGGTTCGGTGTGATTTGCCACCTGTCAAAGAACCTGAAATCTGGAGGGCTACAGAAATTTCGCAATGCTTTTTAGAATCAAAATAATGAAAGTTTGGGCCCATAGAGATGTACGAGTGCCATCCAGAACCTTTGGTTGGTATCGAATTAACCAAAAAGTTGCAATTTTGCCTGAAAGGTGAAGCATCAATTACGATAGCAAATTATTAGACAGCTGTACGAAGTTAGGCTAGCAGCTTTATCATTCGTAAAAACTTGTAAACATCTGTTTACTAAATAAATTAGCAATCATGGTGTCACGCTTACATAGGCGAACATTAAGGCATTTCATCCGATGACCGTGGACATTCGCTGTCAAAATGCTGGCGGGAGGAGGAGCAGCAGAGTCAGCGAGCGAATTGACCTTTGTGCTGCATCTCACTTCAATGGGAACGAAGTGGCAAGAACACAGCGCACATGAAGACAGCAGCCCTCAATGAACCTAGACTCTGTTCCTATCGCAGATTACATTAAAGATAGAATCCGCCCAGCCGTGCTCAGCTGCACCAGACACAGCTGCCGCCGGAGTAGAACACTCCCCCACATGCGATGGAAGACGTCAAAGACGTCGTGTTTCCTCCCCGCCTTGTTCTCGAGATCGAGCCACCATCCTCCTCAGCTCAGCGATGCATGCTTTCACTCGCACACACCACACATGGCATGCAGCCACAATGTTATTGCACTTGAACTTTCTGTGGTGCATCACCGGTGCTGATGATGACGGCTGAAATGCGCCTGGAGGGTGCATATAATCGCTCTCGCAATAAAAATCAAATTAACCATAATGGAATTCTCGGAAGTCTATTGTATCTCTGAAAGCTTATAGTGAAGGTTGAAGTGAGAGTGCTTTTATTCATATCTTGAGGAGCTAGTGCACAAACATGGCCCAGTCTCCATGGGTAGGCACTCTTTTTTTTTCTTTTTGTCATTTGGCCTACCACTGTATGTTATTCTGCTTGGTGCAAAGTGCACAATGTTAAGCAGAAGGATTGGGACACTTGCTCTCTTCACTTCATTGCTTACGTTGCACTGAACGTAATAACATAAACACCAACCTGCCCAAGAACAAGCTATTTTGGAATACCAAGCACTGTGCAACTAAATAGTGTCATCATTTGCTTCCCTTTCTTGTGTTTAGTGCTGTGCCTCGAGAATAAATGCCCCCAATTTTTCCCTTTATTCTTTAAAGTGATCATTCTCTTTCTCTTTGTCCACCCCCTCCTTCTTTCTTTCTACATTTTCTCCCTCTCTCGTGTGCTTCCTGGTAGAAGTCATCTCTCAGGGAGCCATTATTGCCATCTGCCTCGTGGTCGTGGCCATCGTAGCCGCAGCTGCTGCTGTCATGTGCTTCATCTACCAGAAGAAAAAGTGAGCAGCTTGCACTGTTTTCCATTGTGTGCAGTTCTTGTTTTGCATCTCTTTTCCAGCCTCGATCAAGCTCAGCTTCAATCTCATCCATCAGCCATCATGTCGAGGAAGCATTCACCTCATCAAGCTGCTAAATGTAGTAGCTTTTAGTGAATGCTCCTTCCTGTCATTTAAAGGAATGTAATTGAATTGAATCTATGACAGGTTCAGCCAGGGAAAATGCTGCTGCAGTGGAACCTTGTTAAACTGTACCTGGTGAGGATGAATAATAGTACACCTGAACTGGTAATATGGCTTAACAGGCCGACGTTGCACCAAGCCAAGATGCGGCCGGCCCTAGCCGCGCTCGATCAAGGCCAACGGCACTACGGCTGCAAATTCGTCACCTGTCCGTTTCAGACTCCAGCTTTAACTTGCGCTTTTAAGAAGAATACGCTGTTTCCATCCGCATTGTTTTGAATATCTCCCACTACGAAAGGAAGAGCTACGCGTTCACCGACAGGTATGCGATAAATTGCCACAGTTTAGGCGGTAATTAACTTCATTGAGTTCATTGGCAGCACTGTCCGTGATCCAGTTTGGCTACTGTTCAACCGAAGCTATGGCTTAACTGGGTGCGTCTTAATGAGGTTCCACTGTATAGCACAGTTGTTTGACTGTTTTAACTCGTATAACTTTCTCCAGGCACCACCTGCACAAAGTGTTTTAACTGTGAGCAAATTTGCACATAAGTAAAAAAAATACTTTCATGCAGGTGGCAGTAAAGTTGTGGCAGGGTAACCTGTTGAGTGACTAACTCGTGACAATTGAACTAACTATTCTACATTGGTCTCTCGACAACTTTCCAGACAGGTTTAGCTGATCTTTGCTAACGGTTCACTCCACCACCGTCTGATGCCGTCGCACATTCCACTGAACGTTGATTTCACATTCCACAGAAATGACAATGCGCTGTCAGGTTGGCTGCAAAACAACTGAAAACCAAAGTGGATGCACCATTACACTCTGCTCAAATGGCTATGGCTCTGCAACAGAATGAGGGCAGCATTTCGCCTTCTGCCGCAAGCATGAGCATTGTGTAGTCATGTGCACTCATTCCCATTGAGCGACTGCAGGAAAATTCTGAATATGCACCAATATGAGTGAAGAGGGTTGTAAGCACCAAGAAAAATTTGTGTAGAAACCATCGACGATGATTGTCAGTCTAAGCAAATGGTTATACCCTTCTAGAAAAGTACTCACTTTATTAAAGGAAGGATGTGCTTGACGACATACATTTGTTGCAGTGCGGATGTCATTTCATTGTGTAATTCTGTAGAGGGAAGAACCCGTTCACCAGCACATCTGTAGCTATAATGTATAGATGCCATGAGCGCCTTAAAGGGACACTAAAGGCAAATATTAAGTCATGCAGAACAGCACTCTCTTCACTCGGTCTTTATTGTCGTCCCTTCATTATTTTTTCACCCCATTACATAAGTTACAAGCTTAAGTGATATCTTATTGCTCAAGAACATCTGAGATGTCACTGTTATCACGAACAAAGCTTTATTAATTGAGAAATTGAGGTCAAGACAGGACATGATTTGCGACTAACCCGAGACATTCAAGTACTTGATGACATAGTCACTCCCTCATTATGATTCTGTCACTAGTACTCACCCTCTCATAATAAAGAGATCATTGCATAGCCTTATAAGACGGAAAAAAATGCTGCTTGTCCAGTTCTGTTTGATTTTTAAGTAAAAGCTCCCTGACATTACCCTTGACAACAACACGGGTGGTCGAAAGGTTTCATTTTCTACACTCTGCACCATCGCGCTTTCACGTTTCAGTAGTTTCGTTATCAATTGGTGCCGTGCTGGTTTTGCTGGCTCGTGAAACTTGCACAAATTGCAAGTAGCAGAGAATGTTATGTCGATGTGATGTTGTGGGATTCCCGATGGTCCACGCCACTTGACCAAAAGCTGCTGTAGTGGTGAATCCAACGCTCTGTCTTAGCTTAGTTTCTCCATGGCCGTGTGTTTGTATATTGTGCAAAAAACTGTATCGCTGTCTGTCAGTCACCGTTTTGCACACCGACGGCAGAAAGGGCAGTGATGACATTTGCAGCATTTCCGCTCTAGCGATTATTCTGATTATTCTTTTAATAAAGTTTTATCTATCTTATCCTATCCTCGCTTGGGGGCAGGCAATTTGAGTTTGGCTAAACGCATGCGGACCCTTCAGATGCGATTTTCTTGTAAACTAAGTATTTTCTTGGCACAAAACAAGTGCTGCGAGGTTTCTGGGATGCTATTCTAACTGTCTACATCAACTTAGTATTTGCCTAGGGTGTCCCTTTAAAGGGCTATAATATTTGGTGTTCGGCGATGAGCATCCCTGGCAACTCAATTACGCGAGCGCATGTGCTCTTTGCATCGGTGCCTTTGTATCAGTGCTGAATGTTCAACCAACAATCATAAAACAGGCAAAATAGCCAAAGAACGGCATTTGCCTTGAAATTCTCTCGTGTGTAGCAACTGAATGTTGCTTGCATGCACAGTGATTTTCACCCGTCAGAAAGTTTACCTGCTGGTAAAATATAGCATGAACACAGGAAGGTATGAACCAGTAAAAAATTCGTCCAAGACACTTAAGACTGCTTACGTGTGGGAATGCGAAAGCATTATGGTTCCTTTGATGAAGTGTTTCTTTCCACGCGTTCCTTGTTCGCACAAGCTCTTGCCTTCATTCTAACTGCGCCTCAGTTAAGCTAAATAAATGCGCACCAAGCCTCGAATGCGCTTGCTTTCCCGTGAGGAATTCGTAACTCGAAGGATCGCTCAGCAGCATTCAATTGGTCATTAGCGCTTTTTATTTTATACACTCATGACATGGCGGCATCTCCTCCCCATTGGCTGCGGCGTCACGTGCCCAATGACTCGCGCACTAGGCACGCGTTTAGTCAACCAGAACTGCGGAGCTGCCGTGACGTTAGGGAAGTGTGCTCGTCTTGCACCCCGGAGGACCGGGTTCACTTCCCACCCAGACCGAAACTTAGCGAATATTATTTTCAAAGCCATTGATTTTCTTTGTTTACAGGAACCCCCCTGGGAAATTTGACGTCAATCTGAGCATTCTCGACGTGTGTTTACTCTTTGCCCATTTTTGGTACCACTGCTTGGTGGCGCTGCTAACGCCACTGAATTTTCGCGTGATAGGGCGCATATTGCATTTGCATTGAAGAAAGTGAAATAATCTTTTTTTTACCGGTCCATGCGTTCCTGGAAAACATAATCTTTCTTCACCACTGTTCAGTATGTGGCCAAACTGCGATCGTACAATGCGTTTTCTGGGCCGCTAGATCTCACATGAACAAGACAAGGTGTACTAAGGCACGCAGCACATTTGAGAGCAGTAGGCGCTTGCCACGGCAACTTCCCAACGATACTCGCCCTCCCATGTCATGTGAAAATACTGTCACCTACTCAATTTCTTCTACCGGTGCCAGCAAATCTAGTGGCGGGTCTTTGCAAATTGCATTCACAGCTATTGCTGCCAATCCTGTTGCGATAAACATCTTCACCCATCCATTCCACAGCACGTTTGGCGTAAATCCTGTTGGAAGCGTACTGCACACTTTTAATAAGCACTAACCCAAACATGCCATTGTTTGCTGCTGCATGCAGCGCCAAGTGAGCATCATGTTTCGCTTTGGTGGCATCGTAGGCATCAAATTTTGGCGTTGCACGCCAGCTTGATTTCATTTCTATTTCGCATTGCCGTCTTAATTAAAACACTACGCAATATGAGAATGACAACATGCGTCTCTGGTCGCTGGCACCGCTAGTGGGCACGTAAAAGTTCTCGCGAAAATTCTGTGTTTGAAAAAGCTGCGGACTCGGGCTGAATTTGAGGAGCGCAAGCGTAAGCTTGCTGCAAATGGGACAATGCGCACCAGGGCTGCTCTGGCCCCACCAGCTCTGCGTGCGTCGGCATCTCGTGCTGCAGCAATTTGCACAACATGTGACGTTACGTAGATGTCAACTACAGCAGAGTCTGTCAAATTTTTAGGGACTGTTTATCATATGTTTTCCCAGTTAGTCCATATTTTCTTGCATTTCTTTCCAGAATGTGTGAATGAGCTTCTATTGTATTGCAGTAGACACTGTTTCAGATGAACACAAAGCAGTGTTGGAAATTTGTCTTGTCGAATGTTCAGCCTAGCAGAGGTGGGATACAGTCGCCGACTGTTTATTCGGACCTCACAGGGCTGCGGAAATGTCCGAATAAACCGGTGTCCGGAAAACTAGATTAAGAAAAAAAAATGAAATCCCTTATTTCCACGCACTTATTCGGGCTCGGCAGTAGGCTTGAAGAAATCGTGAATGCGCCGTTGCACGCTGTTCCGTTTACGCGCAATCAGATAAGCCTGAATCTCTGAGAGGGTCGTACGGTCGCTATAGGCGGCTGAAAGCACAGTCACAGCTTGTACACGCTCCGCATGCGATGGCAGCGTAGCACATGGTGCATTATCTTCCGACTCAAGAGTCATCGTCCGGCGGTGCAGCAGAAACCTGACTAATGATCTCGCTGTCGTCGAGTTCTGCGCATGTCAGCACAGCAGTGTCAGCACCTGTGAAACTGTCAAATGAGACGGTGTCCGAAATCGCAATGCAACCACTGCGCAGGTCTCGGCAGAACATTTTCCGCGTCAGTAGGGTGCACATCGGAAGGCGACAAATCTTAGGCCTCCTGACACCCGCTTGCCGGCATTCCCCAGCGCAGTCTGCGCGGGCAGTGTCGGTGCTATAAGACACTTGACGCGATGTTTCTGTATGCCGCGTTGGATCACCGGAACCTAGACACAGCACACAAAGCAAGCACCACCATGCCGACACCAGTCGCACAAACGAAAAACGTGGCCTACTCGCAGCGTCGTGCACGAAGAAACAAATCAGCTGCTGGATTGTCTTGACATGGCTTACTAAGCTGAAACCGGAACTGCTGTAGGGCCACTCTATTGAACCAGGCGACCAGGCAGAAACGATGATGATGAGCGGGGATTTGCAGTAGCGCCACTTTGTGGGGCAGCAAGGAGGCTCCGTTCAAAACAAAAATGGCGTTGAGCAAGTCGAACCATGCACCGGTCAGAATCGGTGCATGGTGCTCTCGATCGAGTTGGCTCAAGGAGCGTACGAAAAATCAGATGAGAGGTTGCAAGGTGTCCGAACTTTCGGCAGTTGTTATACATTATGGTCTATGGGGAGAATGGCAGTGCCGCGAAGCAGACCGAATAATCGAGCATGTCCGAATTTTTGGAGTCCGGAAAATCGGTCGGCGACTGTATATCTATGGTAAAGTAAACAACTGTTCAGCTTGTCAGAGAACTTACCTTAACAGAATTTTAACACCATGGAGCAAGAAACATTTTGTTGAAGAAAGCTCCACTCTCTAGCACGGCCAGACAAGATAACAAGCACTTTGGTGAATTCTGAGCAGCTGCATGTGTGTCTGTAGAACCTTGCTGCCATAGATTGCACTCTGCTAGAATGCCCTGATATCGACATATTTTGGCCATCATTTTATTCTTCAATGCCTAAGGCATCTTCTTACTAGTAGTTAGTCACAGTTCCGGCATTTGCTTCCTTTGCCCTCATAAATACTTCATAATAAAAAACGAAAAAAAAAACAACAACTTGCCCATCAAGAAATACCACCTTGCCATTTCAGTGAAGTGTAGCATGGTTGAACACTGAGCGAGTGTAATTGGTTGTTGCATTGTTGTTCAAGGCTTCAGAGATATGTAAAGTGTGGTAAGCTGTTAAAGGGAACGCTCTAATGTGAACACTGCTAGTGCTGACTGATGCTATGTCAACACTAGCAGTGCTGACAAACCTGTGCACTGCACAGGTTTGTAGAAAGGTGCCAGAGCCACCAATCAAGTATGATCTTCTTCAAAGTTGAGTGATTGTAGACTTACCGGAAGAGAAATTTTTCACATGTGCTTTACACACATGCGTTTCTTCCCTTTAACAGTGGACCACAGCGCACATGCGCTGAAAGTTTTTGTGTATACGTACAGATTTTACAGACCCTGCTTTCATTGTTGTTTTGTTGGGGACCTTCTGTTATGTCTTACTAACATTGTGAAAAAAAAAATCCTTCTTGCAGACGAAACCCAGAGGTTCCCAATGGGCTTCTTTACTCTTCGACAAATCCGGAGTATGTCAGCTCAGGTAGGTACTAAAAATAGTTGTCAAAATATTTAGCAAAGCTTTTGTGCTGCTGACATTGTAAGTCCTTTGTTGCGACTAAAGTATTACCATAGGTACTATGTGATCTATATATGTAGAAGGCCGTAATAACCACAGAATGCACGAAGAGCAAATCAAGTGTGTGTCTAGTGAATAGTGTGCAGGCTACAGTAAGCATTTCTACTGCATGCATCAAAAGGTTTAATTCAATTTATGGAAAATAAAATGAAAATTGTGCGACAGAAAGGTAGCCAGTGTTGCCGTTTGCTCTTTCACTAATATTTGTTGCGGCAGCACACTAAACGAAGTTTAATTTGAATCTCTCATTTTGTCTGCTTTCTTGCTTGTCTTGATGTCTAGTTGAATGTAAGATAATGAATGAAAAGATGCCAGTCATCTGGATCACTAAGTTGACTCTAGTTATAACCCCTGGAGATAGCAACCAAAAAAGACAGTATTATGAACTACTAGGCATGATTTATCGGGAGCGCAGCTCATTCCACTGCTGCGAGGGAAAGTTTCAACAACGGTCGCTGCTTCTTGCAGGATTTGTTCTTTTTGTCCTAACGAGCCGCTGGTTGCCCATAGGGTAATATCATCTGCATATAACACGTACCCCAGCCCGGGTATGACGTCGAGTGTTTTAGACGCTTAGCCAAAACCCTCGATGTCATACCCGGGCTGGGGTACGCGTTATATGCAGACCATATTACCCTATGGGCAACCAGCAGCTCGTTAGGACAAAAAGAACAAATCCTGCAAGGAGCAGCGACCGTTGTTGAAACCTTCGCTCGCAGCAGCAGAATGAGCTGCGCTCCCGATAAATCAAAATTTATCAGGATCCGAGGTCGAGGCTGTCAAACGCACAAGCCGGTCAACCTCTTTCTAGGAGACAGCCAGATAAGGGAGGTCCAGAAAATGCGAGTCCTCGGACTGTGGCTGCAAAGCAACAAACAAGTCGACCACACCATTAAAACCCTTAGGACTATGGTGAAATAGATCTCCCATATGACTCGTAGAGTAACTTATCACCGAAAAGGTTTCAAGGAAACAGAGACGATCCGGTTCATTCAGGCTTTTGTGCTAAGTCGTTTCACATATAGCCTCCCTTTCCAGGACCCCATGAAAACAGAACTAAAGGCCCTAGATGCGTTGATCAGAACGTCATACAAAGCGGCTCTCGGCCTACCACAGGGAACCTCTACTGAACGCCTGCTGGCCCTTGGGATTCACAATCTGCGAGGAGCTACGGGCAGCGACGCTCATACGCTCATATCTCAACGGGAGAGGCTTAGCTTAACCTCCTCTGGCAGAAAATTACTTTGCCACGTAAACTACCCTACTCATCCACAGTATGCGGGAGAAGAACTCGAATCTCTACCCAAAGTCCTTCATGAAAGGATCATAGTAGCCCCAATCCCTAAAAACATGAGTCCGAAATACCACCGGGGTCATAGAAGTGCTCGAGCTCGAAAGTTAATGCAGCAGTTCGGTGGAAACCCGGATACAGTCTACACAGATGTCGCTCAATGTGGTGCTTACAAGTACGCCCTCGCAGTAGTAGGAGCGGCTGCAGATCAAGGGCTTGTGACTTGCGCCACGGCTAGAGTTGCATCTGCAAATACCGCAGAAGCTTTAGCCATCGCGCTAGCTATTAAAACTAAGGACGCTCTGGGACAATCGTCGATAACTCTTACAGATTTCCAAGTCGCATGTAGACTCTTCCTCACCGGGAGGCTACCACACAGCACCACTCACCTATTAGGATCCAACCTAACGCAGAAACACATGATCATCTGGTGCCCGGGTCACGCAAGACTCGAGGGTAATGAGAGAGCGGACGGCACAGCTCGTGCTTTTGTCAACCGAGCGGCCGACCACTCTGACGAAAACCCCTTCTTACCACAAGACATCCTTGAGCACCAACGGCGCAAGCGAAGAAAGTACAGTCCACCACACCCTGACCTATCCAGGCGGGACTCTTATGACTTAGACGAGACACAAGACGAGAGGACGACACCACAAGCGCTGGTGCTGAATACAGACGCACACATTTCCAAACCTTTATTTGAAACATGCCATTCACCCAACGCTGTACAGCATTCACTGTCCTTGGTGCGGAGGCTGGCCAACTCTCGCCCACATTGCGTAGGATTGCCAGAACAGGCCACCCAAAATTAATACACCAAAAATAGCCGGCAAACTTTCCAGGAGGAAGCAGTGGGAGACTTGACTCGCCAGCGAGGATCGGGAGATGCAACTAGCGCTCCTCGACCAGGTACGGCGAACCACTCAAGCCAGTGGGGCCCTGGACTAGGGGCTCCACCCACTCGCTTTCTGCACTTTTTCTTTAATAATCGTTTTGATATATAGGCATGAAAATAAAAAATTCAGGTAATACAGTAAATATGCAAGCAAGATGGCTTGAGTAAAGATAAATGAATTATGAGTGCGTACATAAATATATTTTGAGTAAAAGTCAGTACATAGTGGCACTTAGAGTTATAACCAAATGCATTAGCTGCTGTGCATGTTAACACAGTCAGTGGCAGGTCACATAACAAATTCCTGATATATGGAGCATGGTCTTAAGTACCAGCACTGACTTCACAAAACAAAAGGCTGAAGAAGGGCGAGACCCACCAAGTGCTACACAACTTTCAAATAAAGTGTATTGGAAGAAACAAGAAGCTTTCGTACACAAAAACACAGAATCAGCCAGAAAGCGCCGCGATATATACATTATCATGGGGTTTGCCTAAAATCCATCTCTTCTTTCAACACTGTTACCGACGTCTGGCTTTCGCACATGTCACCATTGCAACGTACAGGGTCCTGAATATTTGGCTGCGCTTATTTAAAAAAAAAAAAAAAGTTTGCGCTCGCTGTTGCACTATTCTTGCTGAAATTTTGCAGAACGATCGAATTTTGGCGTCGACTTCGTTTAGTATAACACTTGGCACGATTAGTCACATGTTTTTTAAAACAAAAATGAGAAACGGTTTTCGTCTGTGGGAAAACTGGCATCTGAAAAGCAGGCCCTAGCACCGACTTGTGTCGCCACCTGCCATCATCTGCAGAAAGCAGCGTTTCAGAGGGGGCTGCCGCATGTTGCCCACTCCTGGAACAGGCGACTGCCCTCCCTGAAATGTGACTTTCTGCAGATGACGACAGGTGGCGACATAAGTTTATGCTTGCACCGCCACGACAGCAGCTCACATCCCCATAAGTGCAGCGAAATTTCCAATTTTTTCCTAGAAACCAGGCAATTAATTAACTGTGCCAATCGTTATACTAAACGAAGTCGATGCCAAAATGCGACCGTTCTGGAACATTTAAGCAAGAACAGGGCAGCGGTGAGCACAAAACCTTTTTTTGAACACGCACAGCCAAATATTCAGGACCTTGTATGCAATATGCCTTGGCTATCTCCCATGTCTTCGTGTCATGATGCCTAACAACAGTGTGGTTCTTTGAAACTGTGATTGGCATTCACATGTGGTGCAATGCTGGACCAGATATGGACAAGGTGGGCGTCTTAAAGAATAGCTGTGTTCCCGTAATCACATGTTTAGACAGTGCCCAGCTTGGCTGATATAAACCAACTGTATCAGACCAGCAATGCTTGTTTTGTGATTGTCCATTATAACGTGGCGTGAGTGAGACATTCACTCATCTTCCCTGCTCTCCCTCTGCAGTGTATGAACCCGATGAATGGGAAGTGCCTCGCGAGTCCATTCAGGTGGTGAAAGCACTGGGCCAGGGCTCCTTTGGCATGGTCTACGAAGGAATTATCTACAACTTGAAACCAGACAAACCAGAAACGAGGTGTGCCATAAAGGTGAGCATCCTTTGCTCCTCTACACGCCATGCTCTTAAAGCAGTGTTTTCAGAGGCAAATATATCTGTCAAATTGGAAGTTCAACTGCAGTAGTGGGTAACATGAGACTGTTTTCGAGTGACACTGAGGCAAATGTTGATTACTTGCTCAAAGGAAAGTTCATTGAGTAATATGTCACCTGTTTTGGTGACTGCTGTATAATAACCTCGTGTGGCCACCATTTACACAATATGAGCATTCTTTGAAGGCCCATCTGTAGGCAGGCTGTAGGTGGAACGCCGTGAAATGAGGCTTTCCTAGGTCTGCATTAATGCTATCAGGGTTCCTCAGAAAGAAGAATGTTTGGGAGTCCTTGAGATATACATGTAATTGCACATGCTGTGTTCAGGTAAATGCTCAGCGGCATTCTGCCAGACGATGGCATGTTCTTAACCTGGGCCCATATTCTCAGCCAATCACCCCCTTTTGATGACGCTTTCACTTCTGGGTGACATGACGTCCGGTCTGCTCTTGGTGCAAAGATGAAAGTGGTTGGGCATCTGCAAAGATGGACTTGTAACCCCACCTTTTGTTCCATTGCCTCGTTTCCAGACGGTCAATGAAAGTGCCACGATGCGTGAACGAATAGAATTCCTCCAGGAGGCATCTGTGATGAAGTGAGTACAGCTATCTTTGCTGCACTTGCTGCTACTTTCTTACATCAACATGTGCATGTAAAACCACTCATTGCGAGAATTTTCTAGCACCATACTCAAGTGACCTAAAGCATATGGCATGGAGATTCTCTATACAATGATAATGCATAAAGATCAAGTCCTCAATGAGATCTATGTAGCATCTTCACTCCCTAGAGGCAAATAAGATGTGTTACCACATTTCCTAATTAGCTTAAAAGTTATTACGGCGGTAGCTGTTATGAGCTCACTCCACTAATATATTCGATGTTTGCCTCTGGCACCAATTTTTGCCACAGGGATCCCGAAGTGTTTCGCAAGAACTCCAGGTTCGAACTCTGGTCCTATAGAGTGGCATTTAGACGTTTTATCTCTTAGACACTGTGCTGATAAGAGTATGGCACCTAGAGAGCAGTCACACTGTCAGCTGTCATAATTGGTTGATGCAACAGCTCCTCAGCTTACCTATAAACCAGCACCAAAGTGAAAGAACTTAAAGGGCTCCTCAAACGGTTCGGACAAATTCTGTAGACGCATAGGGTACAGCTAAAGTTAATCATCCGCACCACAATTTGTGTGAAGCGCCTCATATTAAGAGAGCTACGGACAGTTACAAGTTATCCTCCTCCATAGCCATGCATTTTCTCCTCAATTCTTTCGCCAAGTGGTCGGGGCTAAGCTCCACCTTCACTGGCTCTATGTCATGATGACACATCGTGTCGTCCACATCGGATTGTCTACGAGCAAGTGTGCGAAGCCTCTTCAACCTCTCCACCAGCTACTTGGCAGTCGACCCCACGGTGTAAGCAAGAGCTATGGAAGTCGCGTGTGTTGCGAGCATTCTGTCGCAGTGCCGAATGTGTCTGGTATTGCGGTAACCACAGGCGAGCTGGACGTTTCGATGGATGGGTGGAGGCTTACACTCAAGCTGAAGGAACTTCAACATAGACATACATGAGTGGCCTCATCGGTCTGTACGGTACAGCCACTTGGTGGCGCAGAGCTTAACCAGCCAAACAAAGAGCTAATATTGCTCTAACCAAGTGTAAAACATTTTAACTCTTTCGGGACCGCCCAAAAGAAGGCAATTCTGATACTTGCTAGAAAATATTTTTTTATTCAATGAAATTTTTGCACTATCTTGTTGACATATGCATCAAAATGAAGCTAAGTGATTGGACTTTTATTGTAGAAAAATTGAAATGACTAAATAGTATACATAACAGAAAAAAAATCTCAAAATGCAAATTTTTTCTTCAAGTAAACAAAAAAAAGTTGGAAATTGTTGCATATGAAAGTAAAAAGCAGCACTAAAAAAATTCCAGGATATACAAAATGTGCTAAAATACCTCTATGACAACTTTGAGGCAAAAAAACTTTGCAGGCTTATGTACATTTTTTTTGTGTGCGTGATTTCTCACACCACTGTTCACCCCTCACTTCTGTGCACCCTCTCTGTGCCACTCAAGGAAGCAGTTCCGCGAAGCATTGAAGCACAAATGTGCGTTGCAGTCACTGCAGAAAACAGTAGTCTTGACCTCATTCTTGGTTTGTCGATAGCAAAGTTTACAATTTTTGCGTCTCTTCACTTTTTGGGGCTTGTGAAGTGGAGGCTTTGCAGGTGGTGGTGGAGGAGCACGAGTTTGCTTGGCTCCTTCAAGATGAAGAAGCTGTTGCACCAGTTCCTCCCTGAAAGCTAAATGGTCAAAGGAAGCATTTCTGGCCAGCTCAGGGACGTCTGGATGTAATTTGCGATATTCTTGGAATAGTATGAAACTATTCACGCATGCTATGTCGATGCAGTGGAAGAAGAGAGCCTTCCACCAGCGGACACTGCGCATCAGTACATTGTAGTAGCCAATCATTTGATCTGATTTGTCTACTCCAATCATTCCAGAATTGTATTCGTGAATTAGCAAAGGCTTTGGGATAGAAATTTGGGTCCAGGTACTTCCACTTCTTTGTCTTCTTTTTGCAGTGACTGTCTCGTTGGCTGTGTGCATCGTGCTCATCATGTTCACTACGCGTCGGTCTTTCCATTGAAGAGAGAATTTCTTGGTCGCGCAACCATCTAATTTCACCTCGTTGAGCTTTCTTTTCCCAGCGCGTGTCTTTCAATTCAACAGGGAATCCGCGGCGGTCTTTTCGCGTAGTGCCGCAAGCCAATGTTTTCCGATCGAGGAGGTGACTGAACAGGTGTGTCGAGGTGTAAAAATTATCCATAAAAATTTTGTAGCCCTGATCAAAGTGTTCTGCACACAGCTGGCAAACTACATCGAAAGCCAACCCGTGGGGCCCTGGCTGCTCGCGCTTGCCTGTGTATACAGCAAACTGCACTGTATACCCGGTGACCGGGTCTGCAAGAACCCAAAGCTTATAGCCCCACTTGGTCACTTTATCCTTGATGTACTGCCGTATCCCTGATCTCCCTTTCGACTTCACCATACGCTCATCCACAGAGAGGTCTCGATGAGGCTGAAATAGCTTTGCCGACACTTTATTCATGTGCTGCAGAAGCCACCACACGAAGCGAAGCTTTCCTTTTGACATCTGAGTTACATCGTCCAAGTCGGCGACATGTAGCATCGCAAGCAGTGCTATGAAGCGACGCCGCGGCATAATTCGTGGTGGCAGCAGACCACTATAGATGCTTCCCACATTCCAGTAAAGCTTGATTCGCGGTGCTTTCAAGATGCCCATGTAGATTATGAGGCCAATGAACTTTCTCATTTCACTTGTAGTGACCTCTTCCCAAGACCCATCGGGACGGGCATGAGTGGGCTTCTCCAAGATCTTCGTGTAGGCATATTTATTGGTGTTCTCGCAAACAGTCTGGATAACATCGGCCGAGAAAAAAAGGAAAAAGAAGTCCAGGGCGGTGAGGAATCTCTTTGTGGTGCTTCGGAGTGCCACACCCACATCTTCGGTCAGATGCACACCAGGTTCCCGCTTGGGAGAAAACTGAATACGCTTCTGCCGCAGGGGCAGGACGTCGTTCCCATAGGTTGTGGAAACCCTACCAAACACAGAAAAAAATTGAGAACATATAGTGATCCCGTGTAAATACTCACGAGCGGGCAGAAAGCGAAACTAAATACTCACCTTCGGACACTAGTTGACGGTCCAGGTGATTGCGACGCTGAATCACTCTCTGAACTGAAATCAGAGCTCGAGAATTCATCTTCGGCCTCTTCGCTACTCGTTGTATCAGAAAAATCCGCAGTTGAAACAGCTGAATCGCGCGACAGACGCTTCTTTCTTCGCGCGGCCTGACGCGATGTCGACGCCATGCTTCTCAATCTCCGCCGTCGCCGCGCCCAAGATTAAAATCTCTCCTACGTCGCCGCCTGCCGCGAGAGAGGCGAATTGCACGAAAACAAAAACTAGAGATGTGAAACGACCCCACTAGATGGCGACACGGGTTCCACCGCGAAAACTTCGCGTTTGAGAGCGCGCGCAATTCGATCGTGCATTTTTGCACGATATCCGGACCGCGGTCCCGAAAGAGTTAAACATATACAAAAACGTTTTAATGACTATGCTCCTGCGGAAAATTTACACCAGCAGGAAAGAAGAATAAACGTCGTTACTGCTACTGTGTTTGGTTGAGCTCTGTGCCACCAGGTGGCTGCACAGTGCAGACCATTCGCATTTGTGCTTCTGCTTATCCCATGAAACGGTACGGCTTGCATTTACCCGAATACCGTGCTGACGTTCCGTGAGTACGGTAGTAGTAGTAATCCTGCGGTATAAAGAGACGGCCACAAATGCACAAATCCTGGTGCTGATCGGATAGTGACAGTCCAATGCACTGCAGCCACTCCGCTCGTCTGCTGCCTTGCAGAGGGACACGATGTCACAACTTGACATATTGTCAGTCGCTTCGTTTGCAGCCCACAATGCAACAAAGGCGAATCATGGTGCTCGCGAAAAGACCGAGACCGACACTGACCGCGAAGCTCTCGTCAACACGGAGCACATTGTAACATAAGCCGACGGCACTTGCTTTGTGCCTGAAGTGTTTAAGTGTAGTGAGAAATTGTTCTAGTGCATTCTCTTTCTGTTACTTTCTTTTTATAGAACCAAGTTAACTAACATTCCAACTATTACGAACATCTGTTCACTATTAAGTTGGAAAAGTTATCGATGACGTGCCCTGGGCAGCCAATCAGATAGCTCGCCCCACTAGCATCATTAGGGCAATTTATGTGAAATGGTTAGGGATGGCTGAAAATTCAGCCGAGCGGTATGCTGCGTTCGGCAGCAATGTACATCTTTAAAACCTTATAATAAATTACACTCTTTACGTGGAGCACTTAGATTCGTCAATTAATGATCAGAAGGACCTACTCTAGCGACTCAATACTTTTGTATAAAATCGTCAAAATCGTTTCAGGGTTCCTTTAACCCTTTCGCTGTCACGGACGTACCGGTACGTCATCGCGCTTCCCCCCCACAGTGTCACTGACGTACCGGTACGTTCTCTATCGCGCGTTCAAAATTTCGCGCCTGAGCGCAAAGCTGGCGCTCCCGGACATGGCCACGCCATCTGTTGACTCTTCCTACAAGTTCGTATTTTCGCCCCGACCTGTGTTAATACATGTATTGAAGAGTACGGTGCGACTGCCACGCCCTCCTCTCTTTTTGCTGAGTGGCGCGGTGGCTCCGCATTCGTTGGATCATGCGTCGCGCGCGTGTGGTTATGGGTTCAAGGGTTGTTCTGCCATCTCCGCTGGTTTGAAGGTTTTTATTTTTCTTCTGTTGGTGCGTCTGCTACAGCGCGTCAAGTTCAGGCGCACGCGTCGCCGTTGCCTCTCCGAAAAGGGTGACTCGATTGCTGCTTTCGCTCTCTTGCCGCACCCTCGCTTCCGACTTGCAGCAGTAAACGTAAAGCCCTTCAAACTTTGTTTTAGCCTTTTTCCATCTGCCTCTTCTTGATCACGCAACGTCCCATTTATCTCCGTTGCGCGGGCGACTGAAAGCGCATCCTCCCTGCGCGCGGTTACTTTCGGATAGCTGAGCGGCGCGAGACCTTCGTCTGTTCATTGGAGCGGTGGCTCTTACGATTCAGAATATGAGCCGAGCTCGGATTTGGACTTGGACAGCGTCTAACGCGACGAAGAGATGAGTTCCGCATCGTCAGATTCGGATGTTGAACGAATGTTATAGTCAGGCTGATGATGATGATGATGTTTACTAATAACAGCTGCAGAACATTGAAATGTGCATATTGCATTGACTATGTTATTTGTATACCAATCATAATCAAAAATAAATTGCTATGTTCATTCCCTGTTATGCTCGTTCCCTGAAACCAAGCCGACACTGGGGGTGCGTCACGGCCAGAAAGGTCCGACAGCGAAAGGGTTAAGAGCAGAACGTGATAGCATTCAAGTTCCCCGCCTTCTTCTCACGCTTCCTGGCAACTGCAGTGTATGTAACAGTAATGTTTACTGGGAAACGCTCGTGGTGAACGCTATGCACGAAGGTGGGCTTTCTGGTAGAAACGTGGCCTCTTGTGTGGACCGTGATGCGGTGGAGGTGAGCGCCGTGTGGAAGTGTTTCAAGGAAGTGTTTCAAGGAAGTGGGCGCGCCGCTGCATGGATTTTGAGATATTAACGCGCCGACGCGCGCAAATGGCAGATGCCGTCGGTGGTCTATGAGTTGTAGAAACGCTGGAAAAGCGGTTTGTTTGAGTTTTCATGTAACAGAATTATGTTTTCTCATATATTCACATTACAATCTGAGAGCTATCATGTCTGTAGGTTGTGTGCAAATCATATGATTTTCCTATGTATTTTAGCTTGAGAAATACAATTAGTTCAGTAAGTTCCTTACGCCGCGGGGGGGCCTGGGTATGGGTGGTTCGAAAATCTTTTTGCCGAACCGATGTCTGACGCTGACACCGGATTTTCTGCAATACGAGCTCCTTAATGCTATCACATTAAAACCTTTATTGACTCCACATGTGGTGTTTAAGTAAGGCATTTGATTCATCAGCACAGCAAACAGCACTTTATTCGCCTGCATTTTTCTGCTTTTATTGCCTCTGTAATGCAAACATTGCTTAAGTGTGCATAGTAATACTTGCCTGTGCCTGTTTTCAGGGCCTTCTGTTGCCAGCACGTCGTCAGACTACTAGGCGTGGTGTCTAAAGACCAGCCTGTGTTTGTCATAATGGAACTCATGTCCCACGGTGACCTGAAGAGCTACCTACGCTCACACAGGCCAGACAATGATGTGAGTACTGTCTCTTACGATGGTTGCTGGCTTGTGAAGAACCATGCTTTGCCGCTGCTAGTCATAGCAGCTGAACCATGCCAACGTTCAGGTGCTTTATGTTGGGTTGCACACGTTGTGAGCTCATCGTGTGCTAGATGTGCTTCATGTCAAATGTGTTCAGGTCACACATACTCTCCAAAAGCATGATGCAGACATCTATCAGAGGATGTCTTTAGGATGTGCAAAGTACAGTCTAACCTTGATATGCAGTGAAAGCTCGTTAATTCACAACTCATTAATTTGAAATTTTGGATAATTCGAAGTAGCCGCCATGGTCCATTCAACAATGTGTTGAAAGCAATATGTAACGCATCCCGCTAAGTCACACTGAAATCCGCACCGCCACCGATAATTCGAACTCTGCACCATCATGGATGGGCAGAGTGCTAGTGCTGCACGGGAGCACGTTGACAACGCTGGTGTCGCCGCGTCGTCAACGTTTTCCATCCATTTTGCTTTTTACAATCTGCAGTCCCTTGTTTAGGCCTGACTGGAGAAAGACACGTTCGCACCTGGCCAGCTATAGCCAAGGCCTCTGTTGCAGGTTGCTTCTCTCTCTCTCTCTCTCTCTCAAGAACTTAAAGATAAAAATGCAGACGTGGCACTGCCATTCTTTTTTACATTTTTACATATTTCTGTTACATCTTGTAGGC
The DNA here is from genome assembly GCF_023375885.2 of Dermacentor andersoni. NCBI lineage: Eukaryota > Metazoa > Arthropoda > Arachnida > Ixodida > Ixodidae > Dermacentor > Dermacentor andersoni. The sequence goes on along the minus strand of NC_092815.1, from coordinate 82,002,280 downwards.
TATGCTCTTTCTTTACGAGGTGTTCCGCCGAGTAGCGGCACCAGGTAATGTCTGAAACATGGTGGCTGTGACATTTATCGGCGCTTGCAGTACCAAAAAGCATAGCCTTTGAGATTCGTGGCCATTACGCATACCCCAGCATTGCTGGGATATGTGTGTGGCCACTGCCTGTACATATAGGGGAACTCGGCAGCATGCAGCCGATGCAGCTATGAAAGTACGACAGAGACCAACATCACAGCAGGTTGTGGTGCATTTCGCGAGTGCATTTTAGAGCGTAGCTCTTGTTCCTGTGGCACAAAGGCGTGTTTATAGCCCAACGTTTTCGGCGCGCATCGCTTGCGTCCTGTCATGCTATGCTGCTTGCGCTGTGCCGGCCAAAATGCCGTCCCCTCTAGACTTCGACGCGCATGCCGTCGGCTGCTCTCCTCGGAGTGTGCGCAGAACGATCTCCAAGCTGCACACCGCTTTGAAGACTGAACGGCTGTCTGCGACCGTCAGCTAAGTGGCGTGGGCACCTCTTTTCTCCGCACCGTGCATTGTGGGGTGGCGCAGTCGGCGCAACAGACGCACGGATGAAGCGACAGCCATCTTGACGTCGGGCACGTCGGAGCGTGTTGGCTGCGTCTGGTTACGTTGGCTGCATTAGTGCTTCGAACATAAACATCGTTCTCACCATCGTGACGTAGCAAGTGCGTGCGCAAGCTCATGCTACGTCGGACTATATGTGCGCCTTAACCGGGAGATAATTTTCTCTGACTTTCATTTGAATTTTTTATGATAAGAATTTTCGTAGCATCCCCGCAGAATTCAAATTAACGAGCTTTTACTGTAAAAAACTGATATAATGTAATAAATAAAAAATTTGGTTGGCTTAGCTTTATTTGAATGGAGTACAGGTAAACCTCGATGTAATGAAATCGGTAAAATCAGCATTTTACTTTGTTGTATTGTAATTCAACCTTTTGTGCAAATCATTACAGTTGCCGATAAATTTTTATTACACGGAAGGGGCCGCAAAATTTTCCCAGTCATCAGGCAATCGGAAAAAGCTAATTTGAATGAGAAAAAAATTTATTTTGTTGAATTTGAGAGTTGGCGATGAAAAATGTGGTTTAAGGCCGTGTAGATGATATGCTCACATCAGTGGTATGAAGGGAAGCCAGTTATGCATTCGCATCCACTACGTCCCCGTGACTGATAGTGTCACCTGCAGAGGAACGACGCTATCACGAAAAGCACCGGCAGTGGGGAGTGAATGCTTTGCCTGCCTCGCCTTCAACACATCTCCGGAACTCGACAATACGCAACCACCAGTACTAAATGTACTGGAAGAAAGCCAAGCTGACAGCCATGCGTAGCCACGGCTGCGCTAGAAAAGGAGATGTGCACCAACCTGCCGCCAAGTCCTTCCCCCTCCTCGGATTTCCTCTGGTCCTCAAAGTAGTGAAATCAAATTAAATAAAAACGGGGAAACCCATACCTGCTGAGAAGCAATAACGAGTTAAAAGCCTCTGAAAACTAAAAAATTCACATGTTTGGGATGTCACCAGCATATTCATCAGCCCTTTCACCAGCGCTCTGAGGAACTGAAACTAGCAAAGCGGAGTAGATCTAGTATGCATTCGGTGTATGCAAATTTGGTGTATGCATTTGCTGCATTTTCGTCTATCTGGGCCGGTATTTTGTAGCGATGCCTTTTCCGATTCTATGCTTTTTCAGGCTTTTTGCGCTTGGAAGTGGTCAGAGCGACGGTCTCCCCACATTATCAACGGGATCAGGCGGCCGTGTGTGGTGGATGATAAGAATAGCATAGAATAAGGCATTGTCCACTGTTCGTGGCTAGTTGATCCTGTTAACATGTGTGAGGTGTCACTCTTACCACTGACAAAGCATGAAATGTGCCATGAGAAGGAATAGCATAATAGGCATTGCTAGAAAATCATGAGCATGGAATGTCTACGCCAAGGGCAAGCGCATGTGCGCTCGGCAACACGCATTGAAAAACCTGTGCCGTATTTATGAACGATCACTTTCCAAAGAGACTTTCATTTTCATGGGTATTTCACATGACTAGCACCAGACGTGTCGACGGGTGGCAGCATTTCCGCATAGTGATAAGATAGCATGTTCGGCATTGTGCCAAGAATGATGTCGCTTGTAGACACCAACAAGTCTTGCACTAGTCATATGAAAGATGGCATGCTTGGCACGGGTGCCAAGAAGGCCGTCGCTTGCAGATGCCAATGAGTCTTGCGCTAGTCTTGCGCTCTATGGTCAGGTACAACTTAAGTCTGCAGTGAAGCCCCGCCCTCACCCTCATAACCGCTAGCCACTGTTCCTCCGCGAGGCTGCAAATAGTTTGTACTTAAAACGTTCCCCGTTACCTAAATAAGGAGGCAACCACAAAAATAAAATTGTAAGCGTGTAATTGTATACGTTTTCACACATCCATTATAGTGGAACGGTGAAAGCCTATTTCTTTATTGAACCGAAATAAAATGCTTGCTTCGTTGCAACTATTTACTTTCAAGTTTCGCTTCATTTGGCATTGAAGTTTCGTGAGTAAAACAGGCTCAACAGGGAAGTGAATTGTACTGTGGTCTTTTGAAGAGTGAAGTGCTCAGGCTCCATACACTTTGTCTATGTGTGGTGCGCACCTCATCGCTTCCGTCGATGAAAAGACTCTTCAAAAATGGCAGACGCTCCGGATGTATCTGTACGACGCCATTTTGAAAACGTCACAGGATGATGACTTTGTTTACATCTGTGATTGGCTAGCTGAGTAACCCAGTGCCGCGCAGTCTGTGTGCCTTGATTGCCAACTGCTGTTTCTTTAGGTTGTGTCCTACTATAGTCACGTGACACTGAAGGTATCTCCGATAGTGACAATAGGAATTACGGCACATCTTCTTTGGCCACTTGTGGAATAAAGTCATTTGTTTTTGGCCGAATCAGGTATTTCGGACTCCCAATTTTTTGGATGTTTTTGGGCGTCCCCGTCAAGTCTGACTTATCTGTCAGCAATTGTATCTAATCTGGTAGCAAAAATGTCAAATACAGCCGCTGACTGATTTTTCAGACCTGCACCATTCCTGTGGCACCGCCCCCTACCCCAAGCACCAATTTATGATGGCAGATTAAGAATGATAATTAAGAATGCCACACAGTGTATCAGGCATGAACCACGCGTGCGATGCCGCAAACATGGCAGCCATGAACACATTCCCCGCCTTGTCAACTAGCATCAAACTGCAACTTTGGTTGCCGACTCCCGATGAAGTGGCCCAAGCAGTGTGGCCAGTGGAGTCATTGGTGATAAGCCATTGTGGCAAGCTAGCCGCCAATATGTTTGCACTCGCAGACCTTGTCGGTGATCGAACGTGATACCAGATGTACGGGCTGGACTGATGGCCACGAGTACAGATCCATGTGTGGTCCCCTCCGTGTCCAAAAAGTGTGCCAGAGTTGTGCCCTATTTGGCCGGAGGCTTGGCCTGGATGGACCGTAGTTGGCAAACCAGTGTACCGATCCCGCGAACAACACTTATTGCTTGGTTGTGATTACAAGCATACACATGCATGCTAGCGTGAAAAAAAATTAATATTCATGGTCGTGTATATGCAAAAGAAACACAAGCAGGGTGCCTCTGACAGGCCATCAAAAGGTCTCCAGTGGATTTTGATGACCCATCGATATCTTGCTGTGCCAATACGAAGCATGGGAACAACAATAAAATACATACATGCGCTCTGTACTTTGTAAAGAAGCTGCTTTCGTGTCAAATGCAACTTTGTTATAATGAGGTTCAGCTGTACTACATTTTTGTCATAGGACATAATCTAGTGCTTTAATGTGGATTTGTGTCCTTATGCAGGAAAAGGCCGCAAGGTTCGCTTGTTAAGTTTTTTCTTCAGTGCAAAGCAGTTATTTAACGGTGAGCAATAAACTAGCGTTGGTGGTTATGCGACATCACAGGAAATGCACACAGGAAGCTGAAGATGGCGTTCCCACCTGGTCTTCACTTTTACCTCCTTTTTTTGGCATACCATAAAATTGGAAAAGTGACTTGTTGGCTCTTTCAAAAGTGTAATCTCGCAGTCTGTCTTGTCTTGAAATTCTCTCAGCTCTTTACTTGGTTATACAACAATGTCGCACCAAATTGGAAGCTATTGTTGACATAAGCCAGCTGGGGGTATGGTAACGGGAACGCACGAGGCCTTGCACTAAGTCTCACTTTTGGAGCGGTTTTGATGAGTTGCTCATGTGCAGCCTTGAACACAGCCTCAAGTGCACAGAATGTGCCTCATAGCTTCCCTTTCAGTGCCGCATTATTGCTGGAATGCTATGCAGTTTAATGCGAATGATACAGATCTCTTAGGAGGGGCTCAAGGATTGATATCACCCTAAAACGTAAATATCTGAGAAATTAAGGGGGAACGTGGCAATGAAATGGCTGACTTGAAAATTTCAAATTTTTTTATTAATTCTTTTTTCCTCAACCCTAAGGCCTTCCCTTATGTCATGGTGAACTACTTGGAAGAAATACACAGCTGAATGTGAAAATTGCATGATTTTAGTGCATTGTCTTCAATGGGCATGAAAATTGGGCTTATATAGGTGGTATTCCACTGCTGATCGTGTGAGCGTGGCTTTCCATTGATGCAGCGCTACCATCTTGGTACCTCCATAAACACAAGAGATTGGATATTCAGATAGCTGCAACACCGTATTTCTCAACACAGCAATAAAAGTAGCAGCGAACATGAAAAGGGACAACTAGTGTCGCAATTCATTAATGGAGTCGCGTGGTGTGCAAGGAGCACTCGTATTGGCTGGCACGAACTTGAATCACTGGTGCGCTTGTTTCGTGCACTTCATGGGTTCTGAGGCTTGGTTATCTCAAGTGTCTTTCGTTGCTGGACCCTAGTTGCTGCATGATGTTGAGAAGGACATAATTTGCACAAGATAATGGATTCTGTTTACTTCTTTGCGGTGGCGAAGGTACTTCATATCGGCAATCTGATCGGTGCAAAGGTAGAAAAGTTTTGAGTTGTCATTGGGCGCCGAAGACGAAGGAAGGCGTGGAATACAGATTTAAGGCTACCCATAGAAGCGAATGCCGCCTATCTTGCTGCCTCTGCAAAATCAGGCTGCATGTCATTTCCAGCTCGAGGTAAAGTTGCCAGGTGTTTGAAAACAGCTTACAAGTTGCATGTTACTGCATAAAGCAAAAGCTTTTTGTGTCAAGGTAAAGAGATGTAGTTCGCCCTGGCAGCAGGAATTTGATTGGCATGGCAGCATAATTGTTTGTGTCATCCGCTGTCATGTGAAAAGCAGTTCACAACTTTAGAAAATCTAGCAAGTTGTAAGTCAATGGACTTGTGCCAGGACTTTTGAAAAGTTCGTGTAATCCCGAAATTGGTGTCAGGTGTGGTTGTATCACATAGATTCTACTGTGCAAGCAGTGGCCAATACAGACTGGATTTACTAACACTAACAAACTTATTTATTCTTACCGAGCTTGAGGTTTGATAATGAGGAAGACGGGACGTGTGCTGATAATGATCTGTATAGATAGAAAGATTTACGCGTGATAATGATACATACAGATGAGGAAGGTGGACGTAAGATATTGCATTCACAATACTTCATTGCATCCCGTTCCTCCTACTATTATTTCACCTGACAGCCTAATGACGAGACCACTCGACCGCGAGGCACTCCTCCCACGCTCAAGCAGATCCTCCAGATGGCAGCCGAGATAGCCGACGGCATGGCGTACCTGACAGCGAACAAGTTTGTGCACCGGGATTTGGCTGCTCGCAACTGCATGGTGGCGGAGGATCTGACCGTCAAGATTGGAGACTTTGGCATGACACGAGACATCTACGAGACGGACTACTACAGAAAGGGGGGCAAGGGCCTGCTTCCTGTGCGCTGGATGGCTCCTGAATCGCTCAAGGATGGAATCTTCACCAGCCACTCGGATGTCTGGTTAGTGGCTTGTACTGGTATTCTCACGAAATGAAATGCATCAATTTAGGCCTAGCTAATACGAGTACTTTCATTTCCGCCATCTCTAGTTCGTGCTACATTGATGCACTTTTGGTTCTTATGCTTAGCTATCGGTTCATGACACATCTGGCATCCATATGTGTATCATGAGAAGCCAACAAACACTGATGCCAAGGACAACATAAGGTAAATTACTTGTGCTTAATAAATCCGGCAACATTGATGCCTTCAGGGAGCATATGTGGGTTTATTGACCAGTTGCCTTCACCCAAAAAAGATGACATTCTCGTGACGTCTGTGGCAAAAAGGACGTTCCACGTCCGCCGCCAAGGTCTGTGAGTGGTGGCACTGGCTAAACTCCCAGGCTTCTACTAGTACACATAAATACCCAAGAAAGTGGATGGGGAAACAGCGCCGCGGTAGCTCAATTGGTAAAGCATCGCACGCGAAATGCGAAGGTTGTGGGTTCGGTTCCCACCTGCGGCAAGTTGTTTTTTCATCCGCTTTAATTTCCATTAATTTATTGTTTCTTTATTTCATTTATTAAGCACAAGTAATTTCCCCTATGTTGTCCTTGGTGTCAGTGTTTGTTGGCTTCTCATGATATGATTAATAAAAATCGGGCCCCTCGGTTAACCCCCTTTCTTCTCGTTTATCCATATGTGTAGTGACGTGACATCACAGTCTTGAGTAATTCCACTTGGTGAATGTTCTACTTTAAAATTTCCCTGTCCCATTTTCACTCCATGAATATAGTACCTGAAAGCTGGGTTTTATTCTTGCCTTGCTGATTCTGTTATTAGCCTTTCTGATATGATTTGGTTTGCAACTTGCTAAAAGCCTTAACAACAGAGTGATGTCATCGCACTCATGGTGTATATGCTCCTCTCCTGCTGGCATTACGATATGCCATTAGTACTTGCTGCTTTACTGCTGTACTTAGGCTGAAAATTTTTCTAGTATAATGCCAAGGTGCCAGTCGTATTGTGGGTTTTGCAAGTGGAACGATCGAAGAGAGGGGTATATTGGTGCAAGCGTGCCTCTTCAGCCTTACTTTTTATCTTTTTCCTGAATCTTAGAATTTTGAACTTATGACTTTATGCAGTAAACTTGTCATTTCCTATACAAACTTTTTCTAGCCATCATTTACGCTTGCCTGTTCTATAGTGGCAATGGCTATTTCCTTTTTAATAATCCAAACACTTGGTACTTGAGAGGTTTTGAATATGTTATTGCCAATGACCATCTTTGACATCATTGGAATTCTGTGGTGCCTGCAGGTCATACGGAGTTGTGCTGTGGGAAATGGCGACATTGGCCTCCCAGCCTTACCAAGGTTTGTCTAATGAGCAGGTTCTAAAGTATGTCATCAGCGGTGGCATCATGGAGAAGCCAGAAAACTGCCCTGAGAAACTGTAAGTGGGCTTATTCTGTTTTTTTCTTTTTCTCTCCTTTTTTCACCCAGTGGTATTATTCTTGTTTGTGGCTTTGTCATATTCGTTGTGCACGCCCAGCATCGGAGCACTGAACGCGACTGCTTCTCGGTTTGAATTTTCTAAAACAAATTTTGGGCCGCCAAGTAGAGGGGGCCTTTACAAGGGTGCAGCCCTTACACGAGTCTATACAGTAGTTGTTTGTTTGCTCATGCACTATCTAAAACAAATCGGCTGGGCATGATTTGACGTGCCTCGCTCTTTGAAGGTGTATTCTCGTGCGTTTCTTTTTTCTCTCTCTCACTGAACGCTGAGCAAGGTTTGCATTGACAACTGAAGAAACATTTTGAAAATTGTTTGTTTGGTTTATTGACCTCAAATTATAGATGTTTGTAAGCAGAACTAAAATGATGCTCATTTTGATTACTCCAGAAATGTAAAACATTGTTTGAAATGTCTTACAAAATTTTACACATTGGAAAAGCAAGGAAGATGCATTTTATTTCCTCAGCCATGTTCATTGCAATCTGAAGAAGAAGTAGAAACAAGACATCACTCCTTCCCTGACGATAGGTAAACGGCATTGGCCTGTCGTGCTTGGCCCAGCCATGACACGTATAAGGTCTGTCCGATTAGCCTGCGCCACTGAACCAGTTCAAGGAGGGGCACGAGAAGTTCAGGAATTGTGGTGCAGCTCAACTTTGGCGGTGCAGGCACAACACGACACTTGAAACGAATTCTGAGGTGAAGACACGGTGCAGGTGTTATGTTTTGTCCGCCTCAAGTGCATCATTTGCATCAGTTTGAGAGGTCCCAAACTGCAGGCATGGTTGGCTTCTGAAGTGTAAACACACCCTGCATTGCGTAGACACAGTGTACACATGTAAGCAGGGTGTCAACAGCGTTTACGACTGCCTGCTGCGTCGTCTGCTACACTGCTTATTTGTGCCTGCATCATGTCGGCACCGTCAGTAGGGAGGGTGTAGAAAAAATGGTCTCCAATCCACGCTTTGAATGTGGTTGGACAGCAGAGCTGTAAACAACAGCTAGAATGATTACCCATTGCTACTTAGGCTGAAGTTATTCACATGGTGACATTCACATTTCCCTTTACCTAATTATTAGCCTAAGATGCTTTGATGGCCTGCAACTTGGCTTGCGCTGCTACTTCGTGCACCTACAAAGATTAGAACAGAGAGAAGTGAAATTCGACACTTCGTATGCACGCTGCTCTTCAGGAGTCCTCGAAATAGGTGGCCTTCCCATAGCACTGTCACAACACAAATCAGTTGCCAGGCGGCTTCTTCTTTTACGTACGAAAGTGTAGTTATGTCACTCTCCACTTCGTATTGTCACTTAGTAGTGACGGTTAATAATACAGCGGCAAATCTCTGAATTACAAAACTAACTTTTTATTGGGCGAACTTGTGCCCACAAAAGCAAGTTACACTCAAAGCACAGCGGTAGTGGCGAACATAGTTGGCAATCGGCGAAATCTGCTCATCAGATCAAACGCGTCAGCTTTTATACATGAGCCATCGAAGGTTCGAGAGAAATTGCTGGTGCCTGCGTGTCTTCCAGAAAGTACTACACAATTCGCATCGCGCATACATGCAAATCAGATTACACAAGGTTCGGTGACAACAGACAGTGTATAGAACCATCAGTAATATTCCAGAAACTTCCCTATACATGCTGGTGCGTCCTGCGCTAAGCAATAACATTTGTCAGACAGTGAAACGCGGTCACCCGATAAAAGATAAACAAGCACACATGTCAATACACCCCTCTCAAAAAGAATCGTCCCGATGCTGCAAATAAACACAAAAGTGGAAAACAAAAACACAACATAGTAAAGATATAACAAAATAACCAAGTTTGTCAGCCAGCGTAAAAGGACTTAAAATGCACCACGTGGACCACTTCACATCGTACATGGTGCCGTTGTGATTGCAAAATGCCATCTGGCATGACCTCATAGTCCAGTGCGCCAATATGTCAGATGATCTTGTAGGGTCCGAAATAGCATCACCATAGTTTCTCACTAAGTCCTTGTCAGTGTATCGGTGTCCAAACCCAGACACAGTCGCCGGGCTGGTATTCCACATAGCTTCGTCGAAGATTGTAATGCCGGCTGTCAGTCCTCTGCTGTTTCTTGATGCGCAGACGGGCTGTTAGATACGGGACCTTTTTCTGAGCCCCCTTCGACTTCACCAGACCACATCGAATCGCACCACAGCTAACTGAGAAGCGCAGAAGCACGGATGCCACATTCCAGAGGCGCGCACGTGCAAACAAGTTGAAGGCCCCCACTTCGTACGCCGCCGGTGGAGCTATCCAATGCTTGACTCTTCCAGAAAGCGAGGGGATAGCCCGGCACTGTTGCAAGTAAAGTGGGTCCCGAAGCAAGACGGCTGTAATGTACCGGGAAGGCCTGGCAGCGTAGCCCCCATACGCCCATTGTGCCGACGCGTTGCAAGCCAGCGAGGCAAGACCGCAGGGAGAAGTAAGACACCGTGAAATTCTGCCCGCCTTGGTCCGCCGTCGCCCCCACCTGGCTATTGTGACGGCGAGTTGTAAGTCAGCAAGGCAAGACCACAGGGGGACCAAGCGGCGACTCTCTTCGCCGGATATGACACCATCGCACGGGCGCCTACCATTGGCCGAAAATGGCGTCATCTGAGCGGGCTCGCCCATTGACCGAACGTCGTTTTAAGGGGAGATGTGGGTCTTAAAACCAATTTTGTTAATTTTAGTGTGAACTGGATGATATTTAACAGTATTGTTCAGTTTTTTCTGCTGATTGCAAATATCTAATTAGATTTTGTATATCTTCATTAGAACAAATTATGCAATGTTTTTAATTCAGAAATTCAGTCAATTTCTTACGGGACTTTTCAACAACTTAACTTCGTCAAAAGCAAAAACGAAGTATACGGCCAGAACACCAGAGAGTAGCTCTAGCCGGTGATGCTATGTTTATTGTTCTCAGTGCACTTATAATGCAAAAAGACCAGATGTAAACATAATTGCAATATATTTGCTAATTTTAATTTGTATTTAGTGGCAATTAAAATTTAGCCGACAACTTTAGAAATAAATGAATAGCATCACCGGCTAGATCCATTCGACACAAATATATTGATACCAAACATTTTGCTGGTACTTAGAAAGAACATATGAAGATCCCCCGTAAGGCAGTGTGCGGTGTCCAAAAAAATGAAGCTGAGAAAAACGAGTTTGAACTTTCAGTTCACTGTAACTTTGAGTGGTCTAACAATATGGCAATATAAATTACATCACCATGTAGCCCTGTCTTTCAGCAACAAGTTCATGACATATATATGGCCATTGTGCAAAAATAACACTGAGATATTGGTTGCAACATCATGCATAGTCATTGAAAGCAATGCCAGAAAGCTAGCACCACGAGCTTCACATTCCTATTTTAGTTCCTTGTTGAACAGAAGGCACACAAATGGCATCCCTATGCAAATAAAGTTGCACAGACTTCATGGCCACAACAAAATATGTCCTTTCCACAAAGTTTATGGCTACAACAAAAAATCTGGATCACATCCCAGTGGAGGTCACCACATTTCAATGGAGCCGAAATCCAAAAAAATTGACGTGCTTGTGTTGCAGCGCTTCTCAAGTGGTGAAAATTAATCCAGAATCATAACATGGTTTTGGAACGTAAAATCCCAGAATTCAAATTAAAAAAAATGTATATATCTCTTGCACACTCACAGAATTTTGCATTCAGCACAGATCACACCAAGACCTATAAAAGCCCAGGACTGTAGGCAGAGTCTGTTGCTGGCTTGTGCCTCTTTGCAAGCTTGTTTGTCAACGCATTTCTATTCGTGTGGTCCTTGTTTGACATGTGAAGCCTCCGACGATCCTTTTCAAGGCTTCGGCGCACCATACAGCTACCGGCACTGTAGCCCAGCTTCTCGGCTATTGCAGTGTTGCTTCTTGCCACACCCTGGTTGAATCGGCTGATGGCTTCAGCTGCTGCCCTCTGGACACAGTGCAGTGAGGCATGCTTAGTCTTCGGGGCTTGATCCCAGATCACGGAATGCAGGCTTTTACTGGCATTCTGAGTCACGCCGTCGCTGCACTGCTCCAAGAGGGCTTCCTCACCCAGCCGCTTGAAAATTGGCTCCAGAGCTTCGCACACGAAGTCGGGCAGGCTGTTTTTGTGTGCTGGAGGTTGCTCGCCCTTTGCCACAGCTCGGTTGTAGCTGCACCAGGAATCTAACCCTTCGGGACAAAGGTCATGTTTGGGGGCATCATCAGTTGACGACACATGGTGCAATGTAGCTTCAACTGCCCTCTTCATGCCTGGCACGTCATTCTTGTGACTCCTCAGGGCCCAGCCATAGTAATTTGTGATCTTCTTGATCCGGTCCTGGGTGAGCCGTCCCTTTCCTCCAAGTGTCTCACCTTGAGCCTTCTTTTTGTTAACCAGCCCACGCAAGGCTGCTCCCATGCGCTTGTGCACGTGATTGATGCAGTCTTTCTTGTCTACATTGATGAAGCCGTAAACAGCTTGCTCAGTCAAGGCGTGAAATGTCCTGCTGTCACCATCAGAGAGCATTGTCGTGTAACGCAGCTTGTACTTGTCAAGGGATCTTTGAAACATGAGCAGTGCAGCTTGCACCTCCATTTGCCCAGCATTACAATCAATGTTTTTCTGGCACTCTGGAAGATGTTTTGTGTGCCAAGCCACATACCCTTGCTCATTGGGTTTTGGACCACGTGAGCAGCCCAAGCAAAAGTTTGACAGCACGACGTGGTCAACGACGAGCCCGGATTCAAAGGATTCCACCTTGGCGGAATCCTTTGAAAGCGTCAGCGTTTTCTTGCCGCACACGGGACACGGCATAAGTCCAAAAAAGTCTTGTACCACGGATAAATCAACAATCGCAAATTCCGTTCCGCTGTCGTCGACGTCCTCTTTCGTGTCAACACCGAGTGACTCAAACTTGCGCTCCGTTGCAGACTGCGACGCCAGTTGCGTTTTCGCCTTGTCGGTGATCGCTGCGCGCTTGCTTCTTTCTTCGGTCGTGAAGAAAACGGTGTCTACACGGTCTGCGTCAACACGCGAGGCATGGGTGCTAGATGTGTTGCTGTTAGACGTACCGGGTTGCAGCTCGGAACTCGATCCGGCAGAATCTTCAAGCAGAGCAGCCGGCAACTCCGGGTGCATGACAGGCTTATCCATCTTCTGTCGCGCATTCCACGGCCGCCTTCGCGCCTTGCCGAACGCTTGACGCGTTGTAGTCTTCAGCCGACGATCTCCTCCAGCCATTCGGGCGGCGAAAAAGACACCTTCGATCGTTGTCGAGAAGCGAGCGGCTGAACAAACTTTCACAGCGGGGCGATAAATCCAGAGAAACTCGCAGCGTGCACGAGAGCGACCAGCCTGTCGGGCACGCGGGAAGCGGCACTCAAACAGCGCCAGACCAATAGGAGCGAGGCGCGCGGGGAGCGTGCGTGCTTTGGCCAATCAGCGGCACGGGCGCGTCCTTCAGAAATGACGCGATAGCGTCGGTTCCTCCTCACCTACGCCATTTTGAACCGGCGCAAAATACGCACAAAGAAAGCAGCTTTCAAACAAGCTCAAGATGGTGTCCGCCGGCCAACGCGTTCGCAAATGACGACGGCGCGAAGTTCGAACATTTTTGACAATCTTTTGCTAATTCCGCGGCCACCCTGGCCCGTATAAGTGCGTTTTTTTATTATTTTCCGATTAAATTTAGGTTCTAGATTTCGCGGAGGGATTCTTGAATGTATAAACGTAGCGAAAATGCACTTTTCCGAAAATCGACTTTTTTGCGATTTTTTGTCATTTCAAGACCCGCGTCTCCCCTTAATTAAGCCAAGACACTGAAGGGCTTAAAAGACGCAGACCGGGAGCAGCAGAAGAGCATTCCTAGAGCATGCCCTAGAGCATCCCTTGATTCATCTCTCTCGAACTTCTTGCGACGGGCCGCAGCGTCCGAGTTGCCGCCGGCCTGTAATGACTCTAACACTGTTAATATACGCTCACTGTAAATAATGTAAATAAACCTCCCAAGTGTTTTCATCCCAAAGTCCTCCTCAACTCCTACAACTGGTTGCTAGCGGTGGGATCACCTCCAAATGCATCAACTGGTGGCAGTGCTACGGATCAACCTTCGTCGAGAGAAATCCTGTGCAACTCGGAACAGCGAAAAAGAGCCTTCGTCCAAAGGAGTCGCGAGGAACCGGGAAGAGCGAAGAAGAGAGAGCCTTCGTCGAAAGAGGTCCTAAGGAACTGGGAGTAGCGAAGAAGAGCGAGCCTTCGACCCAGGGAGTCCTGAGGAACCGGGAACAACGGACCAATGAACCAGATGGCAGGGTGCTGCAACCGTAAGTGAGCGCATGGTTTTTTTCCTTTTGATTCGCCAGACTCAAATGTTGTGTGTTCATTTTGATAGTTCTGGGAATCGGGAATTTGTTGCATTGTGTGTTTGCACAAATTAATTAAGGAAAACAGTTCTAACCACCAGTCGGGGCCGCTGCCATGGATCTTAGAAGGTTGACGAGGTTGGACTTGTTGTTGGTGTGCGACGATTTGGGAGTAGAGGCGGACGAACAGATGAAAACGCCAGCTATCATAAAGGCGATTCAAGATAATTGCAATGATAATGAAAGCATTGAGATTGCTTGGGAAGTGATGCAAGAACCACGGGAGCGTGAGCGTCGTGAATGTAAGCGTGAGAGTCACGAACGTAATCAAAAGCACGAGAAAGAGATAGCAGCATTGGAAAAACAGATACAATATTTTCAGAAGTTAAAGGAACAAAGGCAACGCCTGTCTGAAAATTCTGTAGGCAGTAAAGAGCACAAGAATGATGAAGTATCTAGCGGATTTTCGCCAAAATCCGACGAGAAGAGTAGTGCCTGTGAGATTGGCTGCACATTCATAAGTGAAGGGAAAAGGCTAGCTGCTAACGATGCCTTAGTGGCAACAGAGGCCGTTAAAGGCCGCAGGGAGAGCGACGAGGTGCTGTGCCAACAGATGACTGTAGAGACAGCTAGGCCAGCTGCGAACAAATTGGCACAGTTACCGAGCGTGTGCGTCGCATCTCATGGTATTGAAGTCGTTAGCGAGGTACAAGGTACCGTTGACCCGACAGACACGAGCACCCATGTCAGGTCACATCTGCGTGCCGAAGTGAAGTGCCAGCTGGACGATGCAGTTGAGGGTAATTCTCACGATTGCGAGCTACGTAGCTCAAGAGAAGACAACTGCATTGTTCAGGAATCGGTGCAGCTCTCCGCCAGTCTAGATAGCCTAGATAGGGATGATTCAGTTATTAATCATTCGGACTGTGCGCGTGAGACAGCGATCGATACCGATGGGCTGTGTGCCAATGCACAGCGTGAGCTGGGCAATGCAGTAGAGGGCAGTTCGCAAGAGTGCGAGTTGCATAACTCGAGTAAAGCCTGCTGCATTGTTCAAGAGTCGGTTGAGCTGTCCGCCAGTCGAGGCAAAGTGAGAGTAGATTTAAATGTAAATCACTCAGACTGTGCGGGTAAGAGACCGATCCGGGCCATTGAGATGTGTAACGGCCAGCACGAGGCACGAGAAAGTGGCATAAAAGGGCATTCCAAGAGAAAGCGCCGCAGAAAGAAGCGCGCTAAAGATAGGAATGCGGTGACTAATGTAGCGCTGCCAAAGACGGCGAGAGACCCAAAAGTGCAGGGCGCGAGGAAAAGAAAGGTGCGGTCGTCACTGACGATGTTGACGCCTCAAACACGTTCGATCCACCGGTCAAAGGGGGACCGTGAAGCATGTTCTGCACGGACGCGGACAAAGGGCACGGGGCAGTTAAATTCCTCGTCGTTCCGTCGTTCTCTTCGAAGCTCAGCGTGTAGTTCAAAGAAGCGCAAGGTGGCAAGTCGAGACCAGGTGGGGAGTAGCGACGCGGTCAATCGAGTTCGTGTTGAAAGCGGGGCGCCAGGACGCAAATTGGCAGGGGACTGTAACGTCTTGGGGGAGCTGATAGTGAGTCAGCCCTTTTGTTGTTCCTCGGTAGTCAGAGTAGCGTTAGGACCGCGACCACCTTGAGTACGGCTCAAAAGTGAGTCAATCGAAAACGTTTGGAACGGGAGGCAAACAGAGCTTCCGTAGAAGTAAAACATTCTGTGTTGTTTTATTTTTTGAGCACCGGATAATTTTCGCGACTTAAGTTTCTTTCAATATGTAAAAGTATGAGCTTTCTTTATGTTTTCGTTCGAGAAGCTCCGAGAGTTGAAAGACGCGTTTTAAGTAAACCTGTAGCCTCGCGAGATGTTCATTAATAAGTAGATAGGCTTTTTTTTTTTGTGTGTGTGAGTAACCTGAATGTCAAGGTTATCGGTGAGAAGCCTATCGTAATGCGCGTGTGTATGAGCTAACCTTCCTTTTTTATGCGCTTTTTTATTTTCTAAGGTTAACCGCGTAGGTTTTCAGCAATTGCATCATTTGCACTGAGAAGTGTTCTTAGTTCCATTAGCGCGTGTCCTGTGCGGACGGAAGGAAGCAGATTTATGACTGGGTTGCTCGTGTGTGTTGAGGGCAGCCGTGTTCTGACTTCTTTAGTGAGCGTTCATGGAACTAGTTATTAGAAGACGCATCATTTTAAGGTTTCTGCGGAGTGCGTAAGCCCCACAAGTTTAATTGGTCGTTTAAGGTACGTGTCCTGTATGGACTAGAGAAAGACACGTGAGTAGGCGTAATGAAAAGTTTGCCTACGACGCAAGTACGCGTTCTGATTAGTGACCACAGGGCTAGCGCACTTGTGATTGCGTACTTGTGAAGATGGCCAGACTGTTCAGTGGCAACAATACGTGAGATAAGTACGCCACTGCGATAGGTTGAAAACATGCTGTTCGTGTAGTTAGGCCACTTAAGTTATGTTCGGCTGTTTTCACTGTTTGTTTGCAACGGCAACGACCCATTGTTTTGCTACAGCAATAGCACTCTGGTCTTGTCGGCATTCGGGGAGAAATGGATAGCGGTTTGGAAAGGTGGTTGGAACTGCTTTGTCAAAATTGGGGGAAATAAAAGATCAGGGTTCATTTTGACTCAGTAATAACCTGGCGAGTCAGGGGTGAAGAGCCTGCGCTTACGCGTGGTGCAGCGCTGTGTTGTTTTGTTTGTTTGACGTATGTTCTCCAGGGCCCAGGATCCCGAAGTTAGTCAAACGAGGCTCAACACCAGTACCCTGCAGGTTCTTTCAGCGTTCCTCATGGCCAGCGAATTGAGTTCACCGGCCATTCAGAACTTCCGGGGCGAGGACGAGCTGTTAGATACGGGACCTTTTTCTGAGCCCCCTTCGACTTCACCAGACCACATCGAATCGCACCACAGCTAATTGAGAAGCGCAGAAGCACGGATGCCACATTCCAGAGGCGCGCACGTGCAAACAAGTTGAAGGCCCCCACTTCGTACGCCGCCGATGGAGCTATTCAATGCTTGACTCTTCCAGAAAGTGAGGGGATAGCCCGGCACTGTTGCAAGTAAAGTGGGTCCCAAAGCAAGACGGCTGTGATGTACCGGGAAGGCCTGGCAGCGTAGCCCCCATACGCCCATTGTGCCGACGCGTTGCAAGCCAGCGAGGCAAGACCGCAGGGAGAAGTAAGACACCGTGAAATTCTGCCCGCCTTGGTCCGCCGTCGCCCCCACCTGGCTATTGTGACGGCGAGTTGTAAGTCAGCAAGGCAAGACCGCAGGGGGACCAAGCGGCGACTCTCTTCGCCGGGTATGACACCATCGCACGGGCGCCTACCATTGGCCGAAAATGGCGTCATCTGAGCGGGCTCGCCCATTGGCCGAACGTCGTTTTAAGCCAAGACACCGAAGGGCTTAAAAGACACAGACCGGGAGCAGCAGGAGAGCATTCCTAGAGCATTTCCTAGAGCATCCCTTGATTCATCTCTCTCTAACTTCTTGCGACGGGCCGCAGCGTCTGAGTTGCTGCCGGCCCGTAATGACTCTAACACTGTTAATATACGCTCACTGTAAATAATGTAAATAAACCTCCCAAGTTTTTCATCCTGACATCCTCCTCGACTCCTACAGGGCTAGCTGTCGGGCTTTTTCGGCGCGCTAGAGATAGGCGGCGACGTCGATATTTCCTTTGTCGGTGACGTCTAGCAGCATGTCGTCAAGAGTCACCGTCGGGTTCCTTCCGCAAACCAGCCACGGCATCCCATGTCTTCTGTTTGTTGTCAACATACATCGCTAATATGTTGGTGAGCATCTTGTTCAATTGTTCCATTAGGCCATTCGTCTTGCGGGTGGTAGGCAGTGGTCCTCCGGTGATTTGTCTGGCTGTACTGCGGGATGGCTTCAGTAAGCTCAGCTGTAAAAGCTGCTCCTCTGTCAGTAATGAGGATTCTGGTGCACCATGTCGCAGCAGGATGTTCTCGACGAAAAATTTGGCTACTTCCACTGCACTACCTTTGGGCAGGGCTTTCGTTTCAGCGTAGTGATCAGGTAGTCGGTGGCCACAATGATCCACCTGTTTCCAGATGTTGTCGTTGGAAAGGGTCCCAGCCAGTCCATCCCGATCTGCTGAAACGGTTGGCAAGGAAGCTCAATAAGCTGTAGTAATCCTGCCGTCTTGTTGGTGGTGTCTTTCGTCGTTGGTAGTCTCGACATGTCTTTATGTAACGTGTGACGTCAGCGGTCAGGTGCGGCCAATAGTACTTTTCTTGTATTCTTGTGAGCGTACAGGACAACCTGAGGTGCCCGGCTGTCTTATCATCGTGCAAGGCGTGCAGGACTTCTGACCAGAGTGCTGCGGGCACAATGAGAAGGTAGATTATACGTGCTGGCGAAAAGTTCTTCTATACCAGGATGTCTTTTCACAAGAAGAACGAAGACAATCTGCACCTAAATACAGTTAAACCTCACAATAACAAAAGCGGCGGGGAACGCGAAGAAATTCGCTTTCGCGAGAATTTCGTTGTTGTGAAATGAGACAGCACAGATAGGTAATGCGTCACAGAGCAAAACTTTACTGTCAAAATTACGTTAGCTTAGTTTGGCAAGCTTGCTCGACGATATAACACCACATTGCCAACAGTGCAAAGTGCGCCACATGCGTCAATCAGCAGTGGCAGCACTGCCGTGGAGCAGTATTCTCGGTCTATTGCTTTCCGAGATATGATCACTTTTGCAAGATATTGTGTAACTCAGCATCGGACGCAGAGCAACAGCGTTCCACGCATGCAGCAGCATTTCTACAGTGCACGCTGTTGCCCATTGGTGGCAATGAGTCCGATGGCGAGTGCGAAAGTGATCTTATCTCGTATGCCCAAAAGGCTGTTGATTGAGATTACAGCTTCTTCACACAAATCTACGTCCGGCGCCGAATCTGCACCCAATGCCTATCAGGTGGCACTAAAACCAGCATTCTTGAAGCAAGGAATGCGTATTCCCAGACTATTGCTCAATCACGGCCCGATGCGTTGCACTCCATGCTCCGACTGCCATCTCATGCGCCATTAACGATTCCACGTTGGTGGGACGGAGATTTCCTTGTTCCTGCTGCATTTTTCTCTCCGAGGCGCACATTACGCACTGCACTAGGTGTGCAAAAACCGTCGCCACATGTCAGTAGCAACGTGCTGCCACTTTAAATGGGTGATCAACAAGCAAGATGGCAGCCGTGACATGTTTCTGGCACGATCGCTTCCATTGCTTGGAAATGATGGTGCCCACGTAAGTGTTGTGTGGGGATGTTTTATGCAATTTTAGTGCAAAGCAATCGCATTTGAGCACATTTTGAAGCCTGCTAGCCTCGTGCGAGTAGGTAATGTGCAGGGTTACGTTCCGGCAAATTTCGTTGATGCATGATTTTAGTACAGCGACATTTTGTTGTCGAGAGGTACGAAATGCATTGAATCCTATGGGCATTCGCCGGGAATACGAAAATATTTCATTGTCGCGAGAATTTCATAGTTGTGGGATTTCATTATCACAGGATTTCGGCGAGTTTCGACTATACCCTCAGGACAAAGTCGGTCTTGCCTTGCAAGTACACAGCAAGGCTTCTGAGCTCCGGATCCGCTCGCTGCTGCTCGGCAAAGTCATCTGCACTTAGTGTACCTAAAAAGGCATCCTCATGTTGGTCATCGTGTGACGGCAGGTCCATGGGTTTGCAAGACAGGATGTTGGCATCAGAGTGTTCTCGTCTGGATTTGTAGATTGCAGTGATGTCATATTCTTTCAGTCTGAGGTTCCACCATGCTAGGCACCCTGAAGTTCTTTAAATTCGCTAGCCAACACAACGCATGATGGTCGCTGACGACTTTGAACGGCCTGCCATATAGGTAAGGGTGGAATTTTGCTGTAGCCCAAATGATGACGAGGCATTAGTTTTCAGTCGTAGCATAATTTCCTTCCGCTTTTGACAGCGACCGGCTAGCGTAAACTATAGCTCATTCAAGTCCATCTCTCCTCTGGACTGGACACCGAGGCCTAGGCTACTGGCTTCAATGTGGATTTCTGTATCGGCGTCCTTATGCCCAGTGCGCATTAAAAGAGTTTTCTCTATCGTCGATGCCTCTGTCGAAAGCTCAGCTGCAGTCTTCGGTGGGTTGCAGGTCAGTCCAGCGAAAAGTTCTTCCTTGTAACCCCGGCATCAAGAAGCGGACTTTTTTCTCCTCCGATATTTCCGGGTCGGCATGCCAGAAAAGACGGGCCATCTCATCCGTTAAGATCGCGATGGCCTCATTGGGCAGCTTCACTCAGGTTTCTAGTAGAGCTTAGGCTTGCTCCTTGCTCACGACACTTGTGAACGTCTGCAGGAAGCCACTTCGGAACAAGTTCCATGTTGTTTAGGTGGCTTCTTAATTCTCGAACCACGTCCTGGCGACGCCTTGCAATGCAAAAAAGACATGACGCAGCTTTTCGTCGCTGTTTCGGCTGTTAAATGTAGCGACTCTCTCATACGTCTCAAGCCAGCTTTCCGGATCCTCGAATGTTGAACCACGAAATGTCGGTCGGCGGCTCCCGGGGCTGCTGCACTACGATCGGTGTTGACGACATTGGGTTGATCATTGTAGCTGCTGTCGTGGCCGTGCACTTTCTGGTCTTCGGGGGCAGCCCTTGCAGCCTGCGGCTAGATCGTTGATCCTTGTCGACGTTGGTGTTGTCTTCGTGGTTTGGGCTTGAATAAGGGGCTTTGCAGGGGCATTTGGTACATGAACGCACTAGCGCCTCCACCAGATGTCACGTAGTAGGGATGGTGAATAATACAGTGGCAAATCTCTGAACAATGAAACAAACTTTTTATTGGGTGAACTTGTGCCCACATAAGCAAGTTACACTCAAAGCACAGTGATAGCGGTGAACTTGATCGGCGATCATCGAAATCTGCTCAGCAGATCAAGTGCGTCGGCTTTTATACATGAGTCATTAAAGGTTCCAGAGAAATAACAGTTCAATAAAAGATAAACAGGTACACATGTCAGTATGCTGCAGTCAAGCTGTCATTGCCATGGCAGCTTGCGCAACAGTAATCTTTACCTGGAAATGTATACGGGGAGTGCTACGTGCTTCGTATTGCATGTAGGCATAGGAGCGCCTTATCATCAATTATGTGGTTTAGGTGCTTGTTTTGAGCTTGTTCTGTATTGAAATGTATGCTGTACTGTATGTTGTATGCGTGATTCCAAAGAATGTATGCACTGTTCGCTTCACTTTGCTGAGTCCTTGTAGCCTCTACGTTACGGGGTTAGAGCCACTGCATTAGAGGGTATGAGTCATTGATGATAGTTTTCTGTCGATGTTACACCATGAAGAAATCCCGGGATCCTAGCCATGTACAGCTTCACTATAAAACCGTGAACCTGTTCTGTACCTTTCCTGCATCTTTTGAAACAAATGCCATGGTTCAGAGGTTGTCATTGCTGTATCACTAAAATGAATAGCAGGGTGCAGCACCTTGTGAACTGGTTCAGGTGGTGCACGTGAATTGAATAGACCTATGGTGTCATGGTTGAGCAAAGTGGCCGTATGTTTTATTTGCAGATTGGAGCTCAGCTGCTCATGCATGCCGTCTTTAAGAAGGCGATTATTGAATCTTCCATTCTGTTAATACTTGGCTGAGGAACTGTGTTTTGAAGGCCATTTCTAGAGAGTAACTTCCTGAATAATATGCATGTCCATTTCTCTTGTATGCTCTGCTGATCTCTGTGGAACAATGTGTACAGAAGGGCTGGGGAAACAATAAAGCTTATTGATAAAGCAGATGCACAATATGTGTGTGTGTGGAAGTTACCATAATACCTTGTTAGCAGTGTGTACATGCGCATTGATTGACTATATTGCCCTATATATATGTATAAGTTTTTTAAATATAAAATTCACTAAAAGGCAGAATTTTTGCACAGCCTCTTGCATACAGCCATTTATCAAAGAGTACACCTCACACTTGTGACAGAGAGCTTCTGCAGCACCCCTCTGAATTCCATGCAGCAAGCCAAGGCTGAAAGAAAAATAATTTTCTTTGTGACTTCCTTATTCCGAAAAATTTGGGAGCATGCTTGTGTATAAGTACTCATGTGAGCTTGAAGAACAAACACATATGCTGCTGCTGTTGGATAGCACTAAATACAACTTCTACAATCTTCTTTCTTTTCTTTCTTTCTTTTTGTACATCTTTAAGATGATCTGGCATGTGTGAAAGGTACAATCTCGCCGTCTTGCAGGTATCAGATCATGAAGCTGTGCTGGGAGCGAATCCCAAGGTCAAGACCAAACTTTCTGCAAGTCATTGAGATGCTCCTGAATGATGTGGGACCCCACTTCAAGGACGTGTCCTTCTACCATACTTGCTACCTCAAAAACCAGGAGAGGTGCTCGTCTGTGCCCACGGAAAAGAATGGTGCTGGCGCCACTGCTGGTGACTTTGACGAGGAAGAGGAGGAAGAGAACCTAACAGCAGAGACTCCACTCTGCAACGCTCCCGCTGCCACTTCAGAGCAGCGGCCTCGTGGCTTCATGCCAGATGTGTCATCGCTCAACGACATGGATGAAGACCACCTGCAACGTTGCTTCTCTGACGAGATAGAAGACGACGATGATCCCGACATGGATGCTGCTGATCTAGCCTTGGATGCTGGTGAGCCACCTGTGTCAGTGTACATGCCACCATCGCGTGGTGGACAGAATTCTCCGCTTCGTGAGGAGCATCAGCAGCGACCAGGTGACGAGCTCCCTCCCTCTGATGGGAGCAAAGGGAGTAAGGTGAGCAACCTGTCCAATGGGAGCATTGTGAATGGACGCATGTGCTTTCCGCAGCTTGGAAGCCGGACTACTGCGTGCTAGCACTGGTCCACCTGAGGGCTCTGAGGGTCCCAGGGGTTTTCTGCGACACAGTGGGCGTGCCAGGTGGCTGATGGGGGGTGAGAGGGGTTCCTCCCATAGGGAGGCGCATTGCGCCATCCCTCGCCTTCTGCTGTCACCATTGTTCCTGTTTGTTCGCCATGTGGGGTGGCGTGATTCTCTTGGGCACCACCTGGGTGTAGCATCCATCAGCCAGTCCACATGACAAGGGCCATCACACTGGCAGAGGAGGAGGCCTGACAGAGTGCACTGTGTTTGTGTTGGCCCTCATGCAACTCACCCGCTGCTGTGAGGTATTTCTAGTAGCACACTTACTTAATGCTGCTAAAAAAACAAACTGCGGAAATGCATTTTTAGCATTCCGGGTGATGGCACTGCACGTGAAGGTAGAGTCCATGGCTTTTCTGCAGTTCTTGTGTGCCTCTTGGGAGAGTCTGGGTCACTGTTGACCGATAGGGGCTGTCCTGAGTGTGTCATGCTTGAGGGCTGGACAGCTGCTGTTGAAAACCACATTAGTCCCAACCATGTTGATGAAAGTGTAGCTGCGCATGATTTTCTTCAGAACGCCACTGTGAGAGTTGCGCAGGCCTTCTCAGCAGGCCTGTAGCACTTATTCTAGCACATGAAACTGTCAGTTTAAGGATCACTGCTTAGATAATTGCCTCATTTGCTTTGTCATCAGCACAGAGGTGCGGTGAGCCCCGATCATTGTTTAGATGGAAGGTGTCGCCATTGCTGCGGTCATGGTCCACTGTGTGTTCTGGATGTGTTATGCATGTTTCCAGTGAACACAAGACGCGGAATGCCTGCCATGTATCGTGAGAGACGTCTGTCGAATTGCAGTTCATCATACAGCCTGATATTTGAGCTGTAGCGGCAGTAACATTAGCAAGTCGCTGCCTAGCCATTCTGATTGTCAATTTGTAACAGCACGCCGCGTTGCGGTGATAAACAGTTCAAAGACATCATTGTAGCCTTTTATTGTAGCAGGAAGTGTGTGAGGATCTTTTATGTGATCGGGCATTTCCAGCTAACTTGAGTTGTGTATAAGCTTGCATAGTCTTAAGGGTGGTTTAGAGAAATGCCCATCACGGCATATTTTGTGCTAGCAAACAAGGCCGCAGTTGCACTGACCATTGCTTCTAGGGGGGGAAAAAATAAGCCTGTATTCAATGCACAGGCGGCTTTAGAAATGGGTACTGAAGTTTTCCCTTCAGAAGTGCAAGAGATTTCACGATCAAAGGAAGCCTGTCAGGCTGGCACCTCCAGCACTCAAGCACTGTCAATCTTGCTTAGTGAAAGTGGCCATGTCGTCACTGCACAATAGCCACGAGGTCAACACTTTGTTGACAGGAGCACCAGAGCAACCCTCTTTTAAAAAGACTGAAAAGCAGCATCTTTTGCTTTTGTGGTCATCATAGTCATCCTAGAACTTTACTTTTGAAGGTGGCGGTTTTAGCCTTCAGGTATTTTGATTACCTGCTTTCGGTAGGGCCTAGCTCATCATTTCTTTACTCTTCATGACATGTCCATTTAGGCTAAATTGTCGTCTCAGGGAGTATTGCATTGCCACGACTGTGCATCATGTAAAAACAATGCTGCATGCAGCCTTGAGACGTCGGCTAGTACAAGTATGTTTTCCTGCAGTTACTCTCAAAAGATAATTCTATTACTTTGTGTTATCGCTGAACAAATGTATTTAGGGTCACTGCGTACACATTAAGTAGCACTTCTGCACTCAATCTGCTTTGGAAATTGCTCCATTTCATTCATATGCACTAGCCATGCATATGTATTTCACTTCCCTGCTTTAATATCAAGGCATTTTGTTTGGAGAGGAAGGGGTTAGGGTAACAGCACAAGGTATACAAGCGGGTATGCATCTGCATATGGCAGAAAAGTCATCTTTTACCCAAATCATTGTTTTCCACTTTTTTTTTTAAATTTCTTCCACATGCTACTGTCTGGTGCTTCATCATGCCACCAGCTCTTTTGTTTTTAAGTATTTTATTCCACGATCATCACCACATCTAGTCACATCTTTTGCCTCTTCCTTTGTTTGTACGTAATTGTGTAAGATAGTTTCACTGAGCACAGGCGCCTTTGACATCACGTCACAGGCCTTAAAACCATTTATATAGGGAGTACAATTTTCACTTAGCTGCAGTAGAGAATGAATGAGGGGCAGGCCCCATAGCAATTTTCTTAACACCTGTGAATTCAATCTCCAGCCTCAGTTGCCCTTCTCTGTGGCAAGATTATGCTCCTACAAAATTCAGCTTGCTGTCATGCCAATGATGCTCATGTTTGTGTTTCCATTCTCTTCCATTTTCTTGTTGCATCTGCTTTTGGCTCTTCGTTCGTGTTCAGTCTGCTCAGTGACTGAATGTAGCGTGAGCTCTTTTTTTTTTCCCCCTTTCTTGGTGACACATTTTGTATTGGTGTTGTCAGTGCAACTGCAGCTTCACGTTTGTGGTCAAGCGCCTGAACCTTTCCTCGCCCCATAAGCTTCCTTTACCTCCGGCTATCAAGTTGCATTGAAATTATTAACCTTGCGTTGGTCATCAACATTTGTCATGGCGCACATGATAGCTAAGTAATTTGAACACTTCTGTAACCGTGCATGAAACTAGCGGTTGTGTTGCAGCACGATTGGTGACTGTTGCATCTCCTGCGCCACCCAGTATCACTCCAGCGCTCTTGTCATGTGCCTAGCTGTGTGCACCGCAGCCGTTGCGTGTTGTTGCAAACTAGCGATACAGATGTGGGGGTGCAGTCAATTGGCAGTGGCAGAACGACATTGCTTTCCATACGGGTGTTTTATTACCTTCACTTTTGTTTGTTTGTTTATTCATGTTGCTTTACCATGGTTTTGTTGTTCCAGTTGCCTTTATCACTTTTTTTTTCTTATTTTATGCCTTTGCATGTTCCCCCCCCCCCCCTTGTGTCATCCTTTTTTTTCTGTTGCTGACTTGTCATATTATTCGTGTTTATTTCTAGTAATGTGAACTGTCATGAAAGGCTGGTGAAAACAGAAAGTGCATGTACCCACTCATGTTGTGTTGCTCTTTGGGAGTATTTGTGCCCTTATGTTTTTTTGTGGTCTTCATTATTTAAGTGTCTCGAAGGCATCTTCTCTCTTTGTCACCCTTTGCCCTCCTTCCTCCCATTTGTGCGTGCGATGGTGCCAAAGATGGTGGTGAGAAAACAGTGCTCACTGGAAGGAAAACAGCGTCTCAAGCTTTGGTTCGCTTGTAGTACCTTCATACGCTTGCCTGTACTCTCATGCTGTGGCTGTGATGCCTTAAGTTTGCTTCACACCTCCATACATGTTTCTTTCTTTCTTCTCTCTCTCTAGTTGCATGCGTCTTGCAAAGCTTTCATACTATCACAGTTTCATGCTATTACATCATGCTCCCTGCCCTCAAGGCTATTTGTGGTGTGAGTTGCACCACTGGCATATGCAGTGTCAGCCAGGTCTGGGATTGCCCCGACTGTCATATTCAATGCAGGAAGTGACCACCAGAAATGTGTTTTTGACTAAATTTAAGGTGTTGCACATCACTTGGAGGCACCTTCTTCGCACCCTTATGAAATTTGGATTTGTACATAGGAGGCCATCGTCACCATTAACGGTTTTTGCACATTGTGCTGTCTAAAGGAAAAAATAATTAAGGCTAACCTGAGGCCCCTTGCCATCTGAAAATTGAGGCATAGCGCATGTTGTGTGCGGCCATGTGGGAAAGGAGTTGCAATCATATTTCACATTGGTTTTATACTTTTACCCTTTCTTGGGTGTCCTCTAGGAGCACTTCTAGTGTTTCACTTAGTTTAGAGATGGTCTCTTCATCTTAGTCTCTTCATCTTAGCTAGTTGTAGAAATTTTGGCCTAGTACATGCTTTACATAGAAGTTGAGCTTTATGTTAATTTTGCTGAGATCGTTATCTCATGAGATGACTTCCCGAAAAATTTCACTGGCATCTGATTGCTCCAACTGTACTCTCTCTCTCTTGGTCTTATCTCTCGAAAGTCACATGCGGATAAATGCATTATCATGGGCATCATGCCATTGATTGTGCATATTGACTAAAACAGAATTTCAAGCAAAATAAAAGGGATGGCCTGCTGACCATATTTTAGAGCTGTACAGTCGGCATCACCCTTGTATAGAGCGTGGGAACGGCGGCCTTCGGGGCACTCCTGGGGACCTGACATCTTACGGTAGCTGCTGGGTTCGTTCGGGCCCAGCAACTACCGTTAGATGTTGCTGGTTGGCTCCCGAGTGCCCCAGCAGCCATCATTCCTGCACTCTACATGAGGGTGTCACCGACTGTACATTGGGTAAAACTTCATTGCCGACTGCTAGAACAAAAACCATCATCACCCATTCCACTGTATGTTCAAATTTGCTTCCCATCAATTTAATGTTGCATTTTTTTTCATTGTGTTGTTGCTTTTAAATTGATGCACTCAGTGGCCTAAAGATCATAGAGACAACTTCCCCAAACAGCCTCATCGCAGCACGTGGTGCCACTTGCAGAATGTTGTCTTGACTCACAACAGGTTGGACAAGATGCCACCTTCCCTCACCCACCCGTGACATTACATACTGTGGTAAAAAGCTTGCTTGTCTATGTCTATGGACTTGGCTATTTACTATGGACCTTTTTGTAGCTTACAACTTCCTCGACTAGATAGAACGACTTGATGCACTTCTTCCTTTGTGGTCCATTGATTTCCACTGTTTATTTTGAAAATTTTTCATCTTTCTTTTTCTTTTTTCTTTCTTTTTTACATATCATTTTTCCCTGACTGAGGTTTACTTTCAAGCAAGCTGTGTTCCTAAATGATGCCGGTTTGTGTTGGGATCCGTCAAGTCAAGGTACATTCCAAACATGGTGGACGTTTACTGTGTTTTTTTTTTCTGGTATTTTGGAGGCAGGCCTGTTTGAACTGGTGAAACTTTGACAACCATCACTATTATTGTATAGACAAGTTGAATGGCTGCATATGCTGAGTGAAAATCTTGGTCCACCTTTACATGAAGCAAAAAGGCAAATGCTCTGTTTTCTTTCTACAGTTAAAATGGCAGCAAAATTGTGGCTAATCTCTCTCTCTTCTTCTTTTTTGGGTAGTGCGTCTTATCGTGCAATGCCCTTGTTTCACTGCTAGCTTTTTTTTATTCTATATTGTTTAGACGTAATTCTTGGAATTCATTATATATAACAATTCATGCAAGGCACTGCTTCAGTCTCCTCATTGCAGTCAGCCCCTGAAAGTTCAGTTTCTAGGAAACTATCTGCTCATCACTTTCTTAAGATTCAACACATGAATTTGTAGTCTAGGTAAAAGACCTCATTCACTTTACTGCTACCTTAGGTGCCTTAGTTTTAATTCAAGTGGTACTGATCTCTTCATGCTTTATAGCCTATCTTATTGTGCAGACTTATTTTAATTTCATTTTAGTTGCAGTGCATTGTATAATCATACTACAATCAAAAACATGCACTTCATTTATTTGGCTTTTTTATGTCGGCACATTCTTTTTGTTGAAAAACAAACCTAGCTTTCAACAAAATATACTTCTATTGAATATTCAGAGGTGAGCTGCAATCTTGGCATGCATCAGGTTATGCTTGTATGAAAGGGAAAGAGTCATCATGGCCACATCTCATGACATCCTTCAAACTTAAATATGGACTCTGGTTTCTGCCATTGCTATTGCTTTTTCTCTTCAAGTTAAGATTTTTCTGGTGCATCTGTTGTGTACTGCACTGCCCGGGCTGACCCTTGTGAAGCAATGACTGTCAATTAACCCTGTCAGTCCATTTCGTGTGCTCATTGGTAGTTAATATTTGTGTTCATACATGTACACAAGGTGCATATTGTGTCCGCATCACACACAGACACGTGTGCACACACATACGTGTGCACACGCACACATTTTTTTGCTTTCATCCCAGCGTTATCAACATTGCAACATAATCCCACTGGGCAGCAAAGCAGTGCATAATGTCATCCACAGAACAAATATACATCATTCTCTAGCATGCTTCTCGAGACATATGGAGTTGTGCACTGTACGGGGTCTATCAACGCCTGGCTACTTGGCCAACTTGCACCTATTTGCTCACATTATTTTTTCTCTCTCTTTTTGGTGAATGCCTTCACATTTGCAACATGAGCAATGCGCAAGGCATTTTTGCATTCTGCTGGACAGGAAGCTGCATCCTTTTCACGCTGTTCTTGTTCACAGCAACTTGTGCTTCATCGCATGGCATCGCCAAGAGCGTGAGAGAGGAAGAGCATAATGTGGTGAAGGTGGCATCATCTCCCATTTTTACATTTAATATGCCAGGCTCTCTAAAAAGCTTCAGTGCTTTTTTTCCCTTTCCCCTTTCTTTTTATTCGTGTGAAACACCTGTAGCACAAAGAGTCTAGCTGTTCAGATCTGCCACTTGCTCAGTGCTATGAACACACTACATATGTGGAAATCCAATGCCTTTGCGTAGCAGCTCGAACGAGGTGACAAGACTGTTGGAAACCGTAGCAGAATTAGAGGCCATTGGCGTTTTGGAGTTCATACACTATCTGGCCACACGTGTCTGGTGTTGTCTGCAGTGCTGCTTTGCTATTTCCGTGGTAATCGAGGTGGATGTCAGTGCAAACGCTCTATGCTATGCGAGTGCGTGCATGTCAAATGTACTTAAAAAAAAATGGCATGTGTATCTATATGCCAGGGAGGTTGAAGCATGTGCAAGTTTGAACACACTTGTGAGAGACGCTGTGTGAACGTAAATTCTAGGGAAAATGCGACGGCTTAAGTATCTAGGACAGCATTAATTCAAACAACTGCGGGGTGAATTTATGCACTCCTTTTTGTGACAGCTCTGTATACATGCACTGATCCCTTATTCGCAATTTGTGGTTAGCAAACTTTAGGCAGCCACTGGGTACTGGTGAGTCACATCCCCTCCATTTTTTCCTAGTTTTTTTTTTCTTTTTCCTGACAGACATCTTGGCACTTACATGTACATTTCTTACCATGATCCATTCTTACTTTTTAATGACAGAAGAAGTGTATTTGTGCAGCGTGCATTTTTAAAAGAGAAGGATGCTTTCCCCGCCAGTGGCTCTTGCACTCTTGTTTTTCTCTGTCCTTGTGATGTATATAGTTTGTATTTATTTCAGCTGAAGCAGCTGTGGAAATGTGTGTGTGACAATGTTTCTCACTTTTCTTGTATTGCCTTATCTCTTTCCCTCCTTCCACTTATTCGAGGCAACCCCTCCTCTGACATGTGTGTACATATGTAAGATAGGACACTGCATCATCTTGTGTTGGTATGGCGACATTATACCATTATGTGTAAATATATACATATGTATTGTATATGGGGGTCATTGACCCAATTTGGACTTCAGTGCCAATATTATGCGTCATAATAAACCATTATTTATTTCTATATGCTGCAACGTACCTTGTGTTTCTTGTTGATGTTCTCATTTTCCTACCTTGTAGCACTGGGCAGCTTTTTGTTGCGCTTGGTGTTCCCTAGAATATCAAGTGACCAATGCCAACATTAACCAAATACTCAAGTAAAGTAAATCAAGTTTGCCGTGTGCATTGCCTTTTGGAATATTGGCTTTAATGTCTGAAAAAAAAATATGCAAATTCAACGCACATGCTGCAATTTATGTGGAACAGAGCTTTAGCAAAGCAGTTAATTAAATGCATTACAACTAACTGCAATGCATACAATTATGTTTACTTTCATACGTGTAATGTCATGGAATATGTATGTTTGTATACCACAAAGGTCACAACTTTATCGTCATGCAATTTTTGTTTATGCACTGCATCGTTCACAAGCTGTGGCGAAATGCAAACTCCAAATGGGGTGGATTCAGTGCAAGGCATATATGCAGCGACGTCACAAAGATGATGTATGATGCTTGTTGAGGAAAGAATAGGGATGACAGGTGCACGCACAAGAGAAGTACAATACATATCAGTAACATTTAGGGATTCTGTACCTCTTGTGCCAGCCTGGAGAATTGGCCAAGAATGGGCGCATTCCCGTTGGTACATACTGAATGGCTTAACAAAAAAAGTTAATCAAAGAGGCCGTGAAATGTAATTCACCATTTCACTGACAGATGGGTCATTCCATGCCAAACGTCCCGACCCCAAAAGTGACCATCGCTGAAGTTCCTGAAAAAATTTGGGCTAGATAATTTTTATGTGAATAAGCATTCGCCAAAGTATTTTCGTCGAAAAAAAATTTGTGATCACGTGATCGCTCTTTGAAATTTCCGGGAAGAAGCAAAAGTTGGTTGGAGGTAATTTTTTTTTATTCAAGCCTGAAAGTAGGTACAATAATAAACTTTATTTTAGAACATTGTACTGGCATCCTTCTTTCATATTACGTTATAATTGAATGAATTTTAGAATTTTACGAATTTATTTGACTCAGTAAAAAAGCAAAAAAAGTTGCGTTTTCAGACATTTCTTGCATAAACTGCGTTGACTTTCCAGCTGCAATAATTTTTCTGACTTTTTACCTTTTGCTATATTGTATGTTAAAAATAATTCCCAATTATTAAGAAATATATTTTTTGAGAAAAATACCTCCGAAGTTGGAAAAAAATGACTTTTTGGCGAGATTCAGACCACATTTAAGCATTAAGGCCCTCCAGATAAAGATATGTCAGATAGGTCAATATACGCACCGGCCTCTTAGCTTGTGATATAGAAAGTTTCATTCGAGTAAATTTTGTTTGAAGCGAGAAATTTTTTTTTGATGTCAGCAACCCATGTCATTAGTAGGTACTGCATGCGTGCCGCCGCTCTCCTTGTCGTCTCTGTATCGTCGTCTGCTTTCTCATCTTTGTCTGTCGCCCAGCAGACGGCGGCTGGTATATATAACTACTGCAGATTAAAATTTTTGACGTTCTTTTGGTTTTTGCTCTTTCGGTGCTTAAGGAAACGCAAGAAAAACGGCTTTACAACCTTCTGGGGATGTTGGTTTACCCTTACCTCTGTATTCATGTGTTTCTCCGATGAAAATAATGTGATCAGCTAACAGACACACAAGGCGGCAGACGAGGCTTCCTGTGAGCGAATTTTAAGGGAATGCGTACAAACGTTGTCGCAACGAAGGAACATCGGAAAGAATATGGCACATAAGTCGGTCCAACACGTTCAGAATGGATCCGAAATCCAAGCTTCAGTATCATGGCTTCCAGCATCAATTTCTTGCAATGCAAAGGTAATAAAATGTCTCGAGCACTGACTTGCGATTTGAAATCTTTGCGCAGTTCACCTAGAGCGCCTGAACTGAATCAGATTTTTCCACGAGAATAATAATTCAAGGCACCATCTGAAACGATGCTTGCTATATCAATTGCGCTATATCAATTGTGCTCGTAGCCAAAAAGCCAACGCGAACGCTTAGTGCGCACCGCCTTATGGGGAACGTGCAACACCTACAGATGGCGCAACAATTCAGTGCGCCAGCGCCACTTCAGTTTCGAACTGCCGTCACAGTGCTGCCGTCTTTCCGTCTACTACGCCGGCATTGCATGGAAGTGCGTGTGCGCGATGGTAACAGGTGTGATAAAACGGATAGGTTTCAAGAAAGTTAACAGTGCAGTATTTTTTAGGGCCTCAAACGAAGAGAAAGGACAAATTATACCAAAGCAATCATGTTTTCGACGTGGCAGAAGAAAGCGCGGACGTGCGACTGAGTGTTTTGAAAGGGCGATGCGTGCGACAGGCCACAACTCCGGCGTCCGACATGTGGTGCAGCGTGATCTTAAAAGTAAAACGTACGGTCTCCGAACGGTGTTGCAATTAATGGTACCGCAGCAGTTGCGCGAAGTTTTCTGTGCTGTAGTTCCGTTTGTGGACGTTGCTCGGGCGGTGTGAGTGCTTGAGTAATAGAAGTGAGGCATGCTGTTTCCGATTTTCTGTTTCGGTCTCGACCTGGCCCGGTCAAGCGTCATCTGTACCTGCCGAGCGGATTCGACACGCCGTGTAGCAGCTGAAACCGTGACGTTACGTGGATGTTTCTTTAACACACTGCTACCATTACGTTACGTGCCAGCGTTGCACGTGGTATCTATAAGCCGTCACGCAGCGCAACACAAGCGTGGCGCGGCTTCGCTTGCACGCGCAGAGCTATCAAGAGGCCAACGCAGTAGTGTGGAAGAAATGCTAAAATACGCGCGGTCCCTGATGCATTGTGCCACGCTACCGGGGCTCCTTTCTTACTGTTCGCGTTTACGAACTGTGCAGTCTGCTGGTACGTAGCGCGCAGCATATTTTTTACCCGAATTGCGCCCAACTGACTGGTACCTCTTTCTATGTACTTGGCAACTTGTCAGTTTGCACTAGGCTACCTATATGTAGTCACTGGTCTCTGCTTAACGACACACGTTTTGCGGTAGGTCGGCGGAAAAACAGCTGGAGCGTACGACGGAGAAGCTGGATACGCGTCGATGGTTTTCCGATTATGAAATGTAGATTGCAGACTCGTGACCACTTTACCGGCTGCCATTAGGCTCCGTCTGCACTGTAAACATATCGATTAACTTGCGTGGAGCGTAAATTCACAGCGAACTAGCGACAGCTTGCAGTTTGTAGATGTCCGCGATGACTTCACACAGCGCACACTGCGAATTCAGTGTTCCTGTTGGTCTCTGAACCGTGGTCGCGCCGGAAAACTGAGAAACTTTGTTCCAGGTGGGCAGCTCTTGTAGCTATTAGCACATTTTTACGACGCAGCAGTTCAAACGCGACATTGCAAAGCTCCACTAACAACCTGACACGGCTCTGCTCATGGGCCGGTTACTGCACTAAGCACGTGAGACGCGTTCGCTTGCTCCCGCACTGCGGCGCCACCGGCTTATTGCATCAAAACCCCTTAAA
The DNA here is from genome assembly GCF_023375885.2 of Dermacentor andersoni. Lineage (NCBI taxonomy): Eukaryota > Metazoa > Arthropoda > Arachnida > Ixodida > Ixodidae > Dermacentor > Dermacentor andersoni. The sequence continues at coordinate 81,968,522 of NC_092815.1, read as the reverse complement.
CTTAAGGAAGGGAACTGCGCTAAAAAAGACACGGACGGGTAATGACATGGACGGGCGCAAACTCGCGACTGATTTTATTCAGAAGGAACATGAATATATATATACCTAGATTCTTACGCAATCATTGCCTAAGCGCACATGCCAAGAACGTTCTCTCTTTCTTATACAAATTGATACTAGAGTCGCTTACGCATTCATCACCTGACTTATCAATGTAAAAAGCCTCTGCGAGTTCACGTGCTACCTGGTTATGACTGCGCCTTAAGATTTTGGTTCTAGCCAGCAAAGGCTGGCATGCTTTATCAGGCGTAGCCAAAGGGCATGCGCCGCAATGTAAGGCCAAATTTGACCCTTTTCCGTTAACCATAGAAAGCTTGTGTTCCCTTAGTCGTTCACTTATACAACGGCCCGTCTGGCCAATGTAAACTTTTACACATGTCAGGGGAATTTCATACACAGCCCCGACCGAACACCTGACAAACTGGGTGGCGTGACGTTTCGTGCAGTCTCGCACGCATTTCTTGCCGGAGACAATCCGGGGGCACAAAGAGGCCAACTTGCGCGGTGCAGAAAATACCACCGGCACACCGTCCGTGTCTTTTTTAGCGCAGTTCCCTTCCTTAAGTATGTACGACCGACTCGCCCAACAACGTGCTCCCCTTAAACTTCCTAAAGTAGCGACACTCTCCTACTACGCCTTCATTCCTCTCGTTTCTCCACTCTTTCACGCTCCCTCCTCGACCGTGGCGCCGCCTACGCCGCTCGAGCATAGCAACCGCGCCAACATGCGCTCCTCGCCACTCCGTAGACGATTCTCGAGCAAAAATGGCGCTGAAGCACTGCGCGAGGGCCCACGTGATGCCATTAGGCCAATAGCGACGCGGCGTCGGCCTCGGCCAGAGCGCGCGAGGAGGAGGCGGTATTCTTAAAAGCGTGGCGCTACTTGACGAAGCTTAAGGGGTTTTAATTGCATGTATAACCCCTTTAATTGCACGTTCCCCCATTCACTCTGCCAAAGGTCGTCCGCTACGCTCGAGTGGTGTAGGCGGCGCTACGGTCCAGGAGGGAACGTGAAAGAGAGGAGAAACGAGGAGTGAAGGTGGAGGAGTGTGTCGCTACTTTACGAAGTTCAAGGGGTTTTAGCCACGGAGGAAGGAAACTCAGGAGAGGCCCTGACGTCACTCTCTGTGAAGCTAAAGTGAAGCCGGAAGTTGTCGTTGCTTATGGCGTTGCTCCGCCTGTCGGGCCAGCTCTCCTCTCTTGTTTACATTTCTCACGAAACCACGCCGCGCTGCGCGCAACCGGGCTGCGCGCGCTGCCAGAAATAGTGAGCATCGGGATGTCTCATTGCTTTGCCGTTGCCGAAGTCATGTTGAAAGGAGTTCATCATGGACTTCGCAAATTGGGCCGTGAGGTCGAATCGGCTGCTTTTGCACGCGTTTATGAAAATAAGCATGCCTTATAAGGTCAGCCAACTGAACTGTCCTCATCAACCGCAGGTATCGGCCGCTGCCCAGTTCTTGCGTATTTTTAAAAAAGGTCACCTATCGCTACCTTCTACTTGCTTTTCTCCGCTTGGGCACTGGAGACACGTACGACACACCGACGCATTTGCGATCCATTTGGAGTTTATGAGCACAATCACATTCTCGCTTGAGGCGGAATGTCATTTCTGACTCCGCGTTTACATGCATTGACTGCGGCCTGAGGTGCCTTACCACGATAAGTGAAGCTTCACGGAACCAAAGTATTGCGATAGCCGGCGCGCGGTGCAGAACAGTACGCGCGTAGAACCGGCCTACATGCGACCATGGAACAGTCGTTTGACGTGTTCGCAGGCGTACGTTCTGTGGAGCCTTGCCGACTTTTGCATCGCATCCGCTAACCTTCACTTGCCTGCGCTTCTCGCGCGCACAGATAAGATACGCCTGCGGTAGGGAGGATTCGTTCCTTAAGTCAAAGCAGTGTTGCGTACTCCAGGGTAGCGTATCGTACTGCTGCCGAGTTGTAGCGACGCCTGCCTATCGAAGCTCGACTGACGTTACTATTGGGTAGCGTGACGTTGTCGGCGGGCTGCAGGCATCCGGTAGACCATGGCGACCGGGGAAGGACGAGACGATTTCTAGTGCGAAACTTGAACGGTTTATTCAAAGGTTGGTGAAAGATGACGAGAAGAGAATGATCTCAAAAAGCACATTTCGGAGCCCCTTAAATAGGCTCTCTACAATCGTGGGAGATATCTTGCTTCCGTCGACGTCACGTGACCGGCACAGAGTCTGATTCGTGGAAAGAGGGCCACTCCTCCTCCGGTTATACCGAGCCTCTGGTTTATACCGAGCCTGCTGCAAGAAGGAGGGCGTCCCGCCTCCAGTTATACCAAGCCTCAGGTCCGGGAATTGCAGACGCCTGTCCTTCTCTTTTGGGCGTTGCTGGTTCGCGGAAGTTCCCCTGTAGAGCTTGACAGTTCGAGGAAAGGGTCCCTATAAAGTCGCACGCACACACACGCACGCACGCACGCACACACACACACACACACACACACACACACACACACACACACACACACACACACACACACACACACACACACACACACACACACACACACACACACACACACACACACAAAAGAGGCCTGTAAACACTGCGGGGCTTCCGCCAGACCGGCAGACACTCGATATGACCATGGCGAATTAGGAAGTCACGCTTCATTTCGACAAAGCATGGTGGGTGAAAGTCCTTTCTGCACGAGGTGCTAGACGCCAACCGTAACAGCAGCCGCTTCTTTCCCATTCTCCAGGATGAAGCGTCGGCTGGCAGGCGCACGGTGCCGAGGGCAGTAAAATGCACATATTCTGCGTAACGTTCTATCAGCACTGTATTCAGGTACACCTGTGCAGGTCTGCATGAACCTCGAACGCGCTCTGCTTAAAAGACTTCGTGCTGTCGCGAGTACTGCGAAGAATTAAGCAACAGTTGAGCAACATGTGTTTTAATATGCACAAAAGCAAATTGTTTCTGAACACGAACTATGCATTCATAACGGACGTTCTACGTGCCGCAAATGCACCATATGCGCTGTAAAAAGCAGGAATCACTGACCATTGTACAGATTCTGAAACGCATCGGTTTTGGCCTGCGATGACACGTTAGCATGATTCCGCCAAAGAGGGCAAAATTTCCCGCGGATATTCCTTCGTCCGTTGCCATTGCCGTGGCGTGGTACTTGCGTACAGCGTTGTATGCGCGTTCATTTCACGAACTTTAGTTCCTCCTGTCCCACCTGGCCACAGCAACATCCGGTAGAGCACGGTCCAGATAACGCAACGCAACAAAACACGCAGACCAACGCAAACCTGCCCGCACGGCGCATTTGCCATGGTACGAAACCTACGGAGCAACACGTGTGAGCGCACAGAACCATAACAAAGCCGCCATTGTGGCCCGAAAGGCGTGGCCGTTACAGCAAAGAAATAAAAAACTGCAAAAGAAGGAGAATCTACTACGTCATTTCCTCCACACTTTTCTCCTAGCGCGCGGAGGGGGTAGGGCCTCTCCTCAGTTTCCTTCCTCCATGGGTTTTAGCCATAGAGTTAGTATAGTTTTAGCGGATGGATGGAATGATGGATGGATATTATGAGCGTCCCCTTTAGAACGGGGCGGTGGGTTGCGCCACCAAGCTTTTGTTATTTTATTGCCTAATGTCCTACCTAGGTTAAAAATGAAACAAAGAAAAAAAAACAGTATGAACGCCCACAACTAAATTTTCTGATCCCCTATTGCGAATTTTGCTTTTGTTCGTCCCCATATTTTGTCGTTTCCCTGCTTTTCTTGCACCAATCCTCCATCGCCTCTTACTAATTTCTATTGCCGACATGTTTACTTTTCCACTGCTCTCACTGAACCCAAGGGCTTCAAGGAGGCCAGTGGTGCCTAAATCCATCGCTTGGCAGACGTCTTCACATTCTAATAAAACATGCTCCACCGTTTCCCTAGCTTTACCACAGCAAGCACATGCTTCTTCTTCCTTCTTATATCTCGCTTTATAGGTGCGTGTTCTAAGGCATCCCGATCTCGCTTCAAAAGGTAATGAGCTTCCCTTTGAGTTATCATAAATTGTTTCTTTCCTGATTTCGTTTTTTCCGCTTAAGTAGTTACTCATGGCAGGTTTCTTTTCATTTGCCGCCACCCTTGAGATTATTTCAGCCTCTCTGACTTTCCGCTTGACGTTCTTTGTTGCTGTGTTGCCCACCCTACAGGCCGCATACTTGCTGGTAAGCTTCCTAGTTCTTTTCCTCCACTGTGAATAAATGTTTTTCCTGTACAGATACCTCAACACTCTCCCAGCCCACTTACTTTCTTCCATATTCCTCAGTCGTTCTTCACAATCAATTTTACTGCGAGCTTCCCTCACTTCAAAACTAGCCCAACCCATATCACCCTGCACAGCTTCATTTGTAGTCTTCCCGTGAGCGCCCGATGCGAGGCGTCCCACTGACCTTTGGTTCCCATCGAGTCCTGATTGTACCCTTGACTTAAAGCAAACAACCGCATTTCCAAAAGAAGTCCTGGAACCATTACACCTTTGCACATTCCTCGGAGCACCTCGTACCTATTGTATCCCCATAGCGGTCTGTGCTTCATTATGGCTGCATTTCTGCATTTCTCTTCCCCTTCACTGTTATTCTTTTTTCCTGTGTTTCCATATATCTATTGCCTTCGTTTATCCGTATTCCAAGGTATATTCTGTTACCCGAAGTATTTCCTGGCCCTGTAGTGCCACTGTCTGTTCACTGTTTTCATTGAATACCATAACACCTGATTTTCTAACACTAATAAATTTCAAACCAAAATTGTTGCCTTCCTGTCCACAGATACCTCTGTGCGACGTAGTTGAAGGTGGTCGCGCAGAAGCCCCGCCCTAGACGGGCGAGTTGTGAAAACGTCTCCTCATAACTACTGTAGGGACCATAATATAACTATACCACACCCTTGCTGATGTCGGTGACAATTTGTTCTGGACCGCCTTTCGCCTGAAGCTTCGCGACTTACTTGGATCGACCTTGCAGTAATTCTACAGCTCAATAGAGTTACTGTATATGGCTCCCAAAGGATTAGCTTTGGTAGCAATACAGTAACTCTGCAACGGCCCATCGATGATTTCTATGCTTTTGCTTCTGCCAGAGGCAGGGCTCAGACGAGACGTCCAGCTATTGTATATATATTTAGATGTTCCTCACGGGCTCCTATACTTTGATACATTGATATTGTAAAAATGTAGAGCACATGAAAACTAGCAAACGAAAACGAAGAGACACGTTATACGAAAGCTGACTTCAATGAAAAGAACACTCTCAAGTCACTTTAAAAGCTTGTCATTGTGCAAGAAAAACATTATGTTATACATAGTTCAAATGAAACATTGAGCAATAACCATGATATCTGCAATCATCAGACAGCTTTAGAGGTGGTTAATATTGCGTTTTTGAAAGAAACTTGATCGCGAACGTCAGTAATACTATCCGGGAGATAATTCTAACATCTAATTGCACGTGGCAGCGCGGACATACTGAATTCTTGGGTACTAGTGCACTGTACTACTTGGGGTTCGAACAAAAGGACGTGCAGAGCTCCGTTGGTTATGCAGCCGTTGTGACGTACGATGAGGCTGTCCTGGTGACGCGCCATGCGTACTGAGAACTATTTGTAAGAGTAAACAAACAAAAGCTGTCTTTAGGCGCGATTCAAGGGATGGAAGTGCGAATACGGACTTTGTGAGTCACACTAGAGCGACGATGATAGTTCACGGCGATTAAACATGCTGCGCGGTTTTGTACTGGTTCTAGTGAATTGATTAGATAGGCTTGATGCGGTAGACCAGATGGGTGATGCAATTGCGAGTTAATGCACTATGTATGGATATCGCGTTATCATCTGCGTAAGTAAGTGGGGGTGAGTGGATGGGTGGATGGAGCGGAAAGTATTTTGGAATGGTTTTCGAAAAGTTGAAGGGAAGGGCAAGCAGCCTTCCAAAAGAGATCGCGGGCTCCCAGCTATATATATATATATATATATACACAGTGCAGCAGACGCGCGTATGAAGCGGTTTATTGACGTTTCGGCCGGGGTCCGGCCTTCATCAGAATACATTGCATGGTGTCAGTACAGTTAATATACATGTGCCTATCAACCAAATGAAGATACGCTTACATGAAAAACGAATAAAATGGGCGAACGTTTTTCATATATATATATATATATATATATGTGTGTGTTTGTGTGTGTGTGTGTGTGTGTGTGTGTGTGTGTGTGTGTGTGTGTGTGTGTGTGTGTGTGTGTGTGTGTGTGTGTGTGTGTGAGTGCGCGCGCGCGTGTAGTTGTGGCTGGGGAAATCACGCTACGTGATTTCCCCAGCCACAACGTTGAATCGTACGTTGACTCACACTACGTACGTTGAATTAGCACAGTAAATGACACTGACGTTCCGGCTGGTGGACCAGCCTTTGTCAAAGATCACTTTGACAAAGGCTGGTCCATGCTTTTTTTAATTTAATACTGCGTTTTCCTTGTCGGCTGCTGTTCTGCGGTTTAGAGAATATCAGCTTCAGCCCCCTCTTCTAGGCCCTTTCAATCTACGTCTGCAAACAAAACTTTCGGAGCAGTTTAATTTGTTCAGCTTCATGCGTTGCAAATCCCGTGGCGCTACTGCGGGCGCGCCAGGTACAACGGCGTACCTCTGGACAAATCGCTCTGGACCCGCATACACCAACTCTATATGGACGCTTGCTTTCATAAAATGTCCACTTCATCGATTGTTCGAATTTGCCACGTTTTCTGTCTTGCACCTGGAAACCTGAAACACTTTTTCCGCGGCTCTTCAAATACCTTTCATTTCTCGTGAAATGCAAAATAAGTTTCCTCATTCTCACAAATTGATGTATTGTTACAGCTTTAAATGAATGAATGAATGAATGAATGAATGAATGAATGAATGAATGCATGAATGAATGAATGAATGAACCGGCAGGCTCCGGTGATTCTCTTATTGTATTAACGTAGTTACAGTGAACGGCAGTTATGAGAAAATTTCTCACGCTTCTTTTCCGTCTTTCCCGCTCCGCTTATTATTCACAGCGAAGCTGCATACCTCTACCCCCCGATGCTTTTGTCGTTTCCGTGGGCACAAAGAATCTCTTTCGTGGGCCGATCCCGTAGGTATGCAATGGTAGGATAAAATTGAAGCGAAAATTGTGCACATCCTTTCGAATCACACACAGTGCACACCACATACGTCGTTTCAATAAAGAAAAGCATAAAACGTGTCTCGCGTCAACATGATGGATGATAAGGCGGCCGTTAACAATGGGAAGCACAGAATGGTTTATAACGACATCCGCTTGCAACAGGGGGCGTGACCTCAATGCCCGTATAAAGTACAAACTAAAGTTCAGGTTTGTGGCAGCACAGTTTGTAACGCAGGACGTGACGTCACTGCATTACACATATATAAATAGGGTCCGCCTAGTACGGTATTGCATTTGTGTTGTGACAGTGCTATGGGAAGGCCATTCATGGTGAGTACTCCAGAAGAGCAGCGTGCATACGAGGAGCAGCGAAGAGAACAGAGACGACAGTGTCAACAACGGTGTCGTGCTCGTGCCACGCATGAACGTCGTGTCCAGGACGTTCAGCGCAAGCGCCAAGCGCGGAAGGATGATGATGAATGTCGTGAAGCCGAAAACGCGGCCAAGCGACGAAAGTACAACGCAACTAATCGTTTCAAGGGTGCAAATTCTAAAGTTAAGAAGAATTGTCTCCACGCAGAATTTGTATTTAGTTGCTCCGTGTGGGGTCGGCAGTGGTTCCAGGTTATAAGTGCATTTGTCTTTTCTCTGGTGCACTCTTTGTAGGTGCACGAAGTAGCGGCGCAAGCCAAGTCGCAGGCCGTTGAAACGTCTTAGGCTAGTAATTAGGTAAAGTGCATGAGAATGTCGCCATATGAATAATTTCAAGTCGCGTTGCAATGCGTAATCGTTCTAGGCGTCGTTTACAGCTTCGGTGCCCAACTACCTTTACTGCGTGCATTCGATCCCAAGTGTTTCTTGCTTTTTCTGTCTAAAAAAAAAAAAAAAACAAAGTTTGCAGTGACGGGGTAATGCGAGCATATAGCTGCTCTGGCTCTAAACCGTACGGTCCTAGAAGGGCCAACAATTTTTAGCTTCTGCCTCAACATTTTTCTGTCTGACGATTTCGAAGAATTCGGTCACTGGCTGCTTCTTTTCGGGCGTATGCCTTATAGACCTCGGTCAGGTGGTGTAAGGACCTCGGCTGCGGCTCTCCATCCTCCCGCCCGATGGCGAGCATCATCTTTAGTGGCGACTTACTGCAGTGTGATAGCGACAGCGGGCGCGAAGCTCTCGCTCTCTCTCTCTGACGAATACCCTTGCTTCCTACTGCGCATCGTTCTGCGCAGCTTAGTGAATCTGCTGAGCCAGGAACGTTCAGCCAATTTCCTAGCGTAGAACGGTTCACCGCAGGAGGAGGCAGACGTGTAACATTGGTTAGCGTGCTGTGCTTGAAGCCATGTAAGTGCTGGTTTGATATACCACACTCGCCACACATTCTCTTTAAAAATATTTGAAGGACACTTTTAAGAGTGGAACGCGATAGCATTCAAAGATCCCGGACTGCTTTTCACGCTTTCCGTCCAATGCAGCTTATGTAACCGTATTTTTTTTTTTATGCGAGGATAAATGCCTCAGGGCATACAAGGGTATGTGATGGGAGTGAATATGGATGATTAAATGAATAATGTTTGCCGGGAAATGCTGGCGGCGAACGCCGTGCACAAAGGCGAGCTGTCTTGTATAAACGCGGCCTCTTGCGCGGACCGATCTGCTGTTATTGTTTTGCACTCTGAATATTTCAGTCTGAGAAGATCTAACATAAAAGGTATTCGCTGTCGGTGTTTTGCTTTCATGACATTTGTTTGTGGGCTTTCTTCTAAAAATTCCGAGGAATAACATTGTAAAGAATGAAAGACAATGTATGATCGACTTTGGTGATAGAAGAGTTTTGGCGCCACATGGCAGCAAAGGCAATCGCAATGTCGTCTAGATCGAATGTATTTCCCCCCTGAATTAACAACGCAAATTGTCCAGTGCAGCATCCTCGATCTCCCCGCGGAAGCCGGGTACATTTCAGATCATCGCCCTTTCGCTGTCATATTGAACCTCGAAGGAAGGCCAGGTGAACGCACTGACATGTGGAGACTAGACATTGCTTCTTTGCGTGACCAGGCGACTCTAACCGAACTAAAAGCGTCAGTAGCTACAACAGTTTGCGATTATGAATGCAATATCGAAGCGTGGGATACTTTAAAGGAAAGGTGGAGGTCAGTATGCATAGCAGCTAGCAGGAAAAGAAAAAGAAAAGAGACCGAACAGCTTTATGAGTGCCTGAGAAGGATAAGAATAGTACGAGACGGTAACTCCCAAACACAGTTAATGCGCGAATACCTAAATCATCAGCGTGAACGCTACCATAGACTTATGAGCTGGTACTCTCGCACCTCTGCAAAGGCGTGGATGACCAACAGGCCAATTACCGACCCTGAAGTACTGCGGCTGGCTCGTGCGTCCAGCAGGAGGCATAATGGCAGCTCCTTCATTGAAAGGGTTATAATAGAAGATGGCACAGAGAGCAGTGCGAGGCGAGATATCGAAAGAATTTTTTGGAACTGGTTCTCAGACGCATTTTCATCGGAAAAGATTTATAATGCAGAGCTATTGAGTGAAGAAATTTCAGACTTTTGCGCTAACCTACCTCAAGTAGAAGATACAGAAGGCCAGAATTTATTGTCTCCAACAAATCTACAAGAAGTTTTTGATGTTATACGATCGATGAACAGCGGATCAACACCCGGTCCAGATGGCTTACCAGTCGAATTTTACCGATCTTGCTGGGAGGAAGTAGGCACTGCCTTAGTGTCGCTCCTTAACGGCATTCTTGCACGGGAAGGTATTCCTAAATCGTTTAATCGGGGCCGCGTAAAGCTCTTGCCAAAGCCAGACTCCAACATTGCAGAACCCTCATCCTGGAGGCCTATAACGCTGCTCAACACAGACTATAAAATATTGACAACCCTTCTTGTAAACCGCATGAAGATATTATTGCCGAAAATAGTCAGTGTACATCAAACATGTTCCGTGCCGGGTCGGAGTATATTTTCGTCTCTCAACTTAACACGTGATATCATACAATACACAACAGTGCGTGAAGCTTCAGGAGTATTAGTAAGCTTGGACCAAGCCAAAGCGTTCGACCGCTTAGAACACCAGTGCTTATTTCAGGTTTTACGATGCTATAACTTCCCTGAAGAGTTTGTAGGCATCCTGCGGATGTTGTATTCGCGAACAACAGCTGAGCTACTGCTTAACAGCATTTTAACACCTAGATTTGATGTGACAAGGGGAGTACGGCAGGGTTGTCCTTTGTCACCCATATTGTTTGTGCTTGCGATTGACCCGTTGTTAAGGCGGTTTAGCGAGAGCCCGCTCATAAGAGGTCTTCCTATGCCGGGATCCGGGTGCATAAAAGTATCGGCGTATGCGGATGACATCACTTTGTTTTTACGGGATGGGGACAGTCTTGTAGAGGTATTTCGTATTTATAACCAATATGCTTCAATGTCAGGGGGCAAAATAAATATGAGAAAATGTGAAGCATTAAATTTAGGTCACGGCGAAATAACGCTACCAGGGGACATTAAACAGACCGAGCATATGCAAATACTAGGTATCAAATTTTGTACAAGTGGTGTTTCACCTCACACGTGGCGAGACATTGTCAGCTCCATTAAAGAACAGTCAGAAGCAGTGATTGCGTCGCCACTGCCGCTGGCAGAAAGGGCTTTCTTCATTAAGAACGTATTGTGCAGTAAACTGGTTTGTTGCAAGGGTAGCTCTCCCGCCGTCACCAACAGTACGAGTAGTAAACTCACTTATTTTCTCATGGTTCTGGCTAAACAAGTCGCAATACGTAGCGCAGCAATTTTTGCGTCTGCCAAAATCCAGCGGAGGATGGAGCTTGCCGTGCATAGTTACATTCGGTAGGCTGTTGTGCACTAAGAGTACATGTGATCTACTTGATGATGATGAGTACCCTGGTAGGCCACTGCTCCTTTATTGGCTGGGCCATTACCGTCGAACGCTTATGCCGCAGAGTACAGGCAACTTGCTTCCGACGGCGGTAACGCCAGCACCGCAGTATGCGGCGGCTGCGCGCTTGCAAAGCCAGCTTGTACAACTAAGAATTACAAAGTGGCGTGCTACACCAGTTTCCAGGCTTTGTGAAATGTTGAGTGAGACAGCTGTACCTCCACGGACAGCTACTACACAAACATGGACAGCTGTGCTTTCACCTGATTTGCCCTCTCAAGTGAAGGATTTTCATTGGCAATATCAGTGGGGCATTCTACCTACAAGAAACAGGCTTGAACGCTGGCATATGGTAGCGAATGATAAATGCATATATTGCGCACAAACAGAGACCAACGCGCATGTAGTAAAGGACTGCGTTGTAGCACGCACCTTCTGGAAGCTAGTTGCAAGAATGTTCGGAATATCCATCGTGCGGCCACCACAGCGCCGAGATCGGTTTGCGAGTCTCGTCTACTACAGCGCTAGCTACGTTTTGTGGTGCTTCCGTAACATCGCAGAACGATCTCGGCAGTCAAATAGAGCAATGTACCCCAGAATGCGGAAACTACGGGTGATAATATGGGGTCATCTTGAAGAACAGTTGTTCAAACTCGGTGAAGCCGAGTTTCTTCGCCGCTGGTCTACGCGGTACATGACCGTCTCCCGAGGCAAAGTCTTTCTACAGCCAGAATAATGCTCAATTCTGTTGCCTGAGTTCAGACGGTATCTGTATGTGCCCCGGGTACCTTTCATAAATTCGAGGCTGACAATAATGCTTTTGCGTGGATGCGGTAATGAGTTTTGTTGTTGTTGTTGTTGTTGTTATTGTTGTGTGTGGCAAAGCCAGTGTCAAGTAGACTCCATTTATTATATCATTTGTTAATCTGTTTTGTTTACATCAAGTATGATGTATTACATGTGATGTACTTTATATTGTACTTTTCGTTCATACCACAGTTGTAAGCGTGCCTACGGGTCAAATAAATTTCCTTGTCAGCAAGTCAACGCTGTGGAGGCTAGAGGGACTTCTTGCAGTGCCTTCGTTCGCTCTTGAATATATTTAACTGACGCCTGTCGTGAACGCACCAAAGGAAACGCAATGAGCGTCTTGGGCGCTTTCGCACTAAGCGTCATTTATATCAAGTCAAGCATAGGCTTCAAGGCAAGATGTATTTCTGAATACGGGGGTACTTGTGTGCAACTGTTTTTTATATAGGCTCAGTAATGAACGAAATAAGTTTTACTCCATAGAAACAAACACAGTGCGGTATACGGCTACTTCTTATCGTTTTTTTTTATACTGCAACCCATCGCGAGAAGCCTCACGTGCATGCTCGGGTGAGCGAACGCTGTTGGCGCACAACGAAGTATGGACGGAACGCCCAGCGAAGCATAGACGGAACGCGCGGAGTGATAACTTTTCTTGGCCGAACTTCTTGCGTAGCTTCCACAGCGTTGCCTGCTATGTATGGAACGGAGAATAGCTCCGATTAAGTACAGTTCTATCTGAACTGCACTGAATCGGAGCTAGAGATGGTTGCACATGACTGCAGTAGAGAGAAATCGACACACTTGTTGTGCTCTGACCTACCTTTTATTGTGATATCACGTATTAGGCACTACAGACGCATTTCTGCCGTCGCCGTCACCGCCGCCGTGATGTTCCGTATAAAGTCCAACGGCGAAACATCGTCGCCACGCGCCGTCTGCTGCATGTGCGAGTGAAAGAGTATGCGCGCGAGGAAGGAAAGCGGGGGACACGCTCCATGGCGTGTTGTCTTCCATCGCGCGCAAGACACTGGAGGAGGGGGAGCGTTCCACTCCGGCGGCTGCTGTGTATGGCGCGGCCGCGCGGGTCCTATCTTGACAGCGATATGCGATGGGGAAAGAGTGCATGCTCCCAGTGTTGATAGCTTCGTGTGCGCTGTGTTTTCAAGGTCAATTCACTCGCTACTGCTTTGGCGCTGAGCCGTGCTCCCTCAAGGGTTGCAGAAAATAGCGCCAATCTCTCCTTTTCGTATCGAACCTCTTTTCTTTACTGCTGCCATGCTTCCTCACTTCAGCGCTTTGACAGCGAGATTCCGAGGTCATCGAGTGAGGTGTGTTCATGTTTGCTTGTGCGCCTGTGACTCCAGGCTTGTTAATTTAGTTAGTAAGCTACTGTTGACAAGTTTATACGGCCGATAAAACTACTACGCTTACTTCGTATAGCTGTCTACTAATTTGCTATAGCAATTCGGGCGAAAATGTGACTTCGTTATTCTAACTTCAAAAAAGACGACTGCGTCTTACTGGCGATATGCCCTCGCTGAAATTTAGCACGAGATGATCGCTTTATTTATTTTTTTCTTCTTTCTAGCCCATGTGGTTCAATACAATGCTTGACATTCTTGCCTGATTCGCCCCCCACCAAAAAAATAAAGAGAAACGTTGCATGTTAACCTCGCCAAGAAGCAGGATGTTACGGCAAGATTGTCTGGTATTGCCAGCTGTTGGCAACATTAATGCGTGAACAAATCGGGAGAGCAGTGATTTAAAGGGATTTATTAAACGATTGATGCGTACCTAGAAATGATATCTTGTTGCCCTTTGAGCACAGCCAAGCCAGAGGTAAGCGCGAAATCTTCTATTGAATGAAAACACCGGGTCACCATATAATCAAAATTATAAGTGGAGGTGGGGCTCGCTAGATTTGATTTTTGGACTTGCAATCCTAATGTGGTCACACTTATGCTAAGACTATAAGTAGAACTACAGGTAAACCTAGATTTAACGAAGACGGTGGGACCCGATGATTATTTCTTTAAATCGAAAGCTTCGTTGAACCTAACACACTTAGACCATTCATGTGAATCACGCTATTTTATTCAAGAGCAAAAGAAGGATACAATTCTGACTTGCTTACGCACTTATTGCCACAAACGTAGACAGCGAGCCCGTTGAGCTTGTGTTCCTTCATAGAAACGGCAAATCTAAAAAAAAAAAAGAAAATAAATCAGGCCGAACACATTCCTGATGGCTGTCCGTTTAAGCGAAGCTTTCTTAGTATTGGAGAACGGTGCACTGAAACAAAACACATTGCGTGGCTGATGTGCACGCCTCTTTATTTACATATTACGAAGTGTACATGACTTCAGGCCGTTTCCTCTTGTTCCACAAGTGTCTGGATGCCTTGAGGCGGCGCTATTCACAACTGAGAGAAATGGTCTTCTCCAGGGTCTCTTTCATACACACCTGATAACGTAAATTGCCTCATTTTGATTGGTTAGTAGTTCGGAGCACCTCTGTTTAGTTTGCGAAACGCAAATGCTCTTGCTACTGCCGAAAGACCCCGCGGTGCTGACGATTACCGCGCATTTAAATCGCTTGCTGCTAGGCACATCCGTCATAAATCACGTGAGAGAACTAAAACACTTGTAGTGCACAACTTTTAGGCAAACGCCTCAGACGACCCCGGTTGGATACATATTCGCGCCTGAGAGTCAAGGGTGCGGAAAAGGTGCAGTATGTGTGGTCCCGATTAGTCACTATATAAGCCGTTACCAAATCTTGACAGTGGGTTATGAGCGACGCCGTAGTGGAGAGCTCCGGATTAATTTTGATCACGTAGGGTTCTTTTACATGTACGGCACACAAGTGCTTTTGCATTCTATGAATATGTGTTGAGGAATGGAATTCACTTCGTTATATCGACCACTTCGTTAAATCGATGTTCGACTGTAGTTCGGTTTCTTCGAACGTTGTCACACTCATAGACTACAAGTTGGACAGTAGTTGTAATGGATTTATCTATTCGCAGTATACTACTTCACTGCGTTTCTAGAAGGGGCTCTTTTGCATCTCTTAACCCCAACTTTAAAGCCGATTGTGCCGTCCTGTCTTTACTCTGTCCTCGTGTCTTTACGCTGTCCACCACCATGAATATAATCTAAGTATAGCCAAGCTTGTAGACGTCTAAATTTTAAGCTAAGCCTTGCGTATGCCCACAGCTCTCCCGTTGTCGGCGACTAAAAAATATTCCAGAAAAGGGGAAAATAATGATCTCTGGGTACTCCTGCAGCGGCGCGCTCACTTACATGCAAAGTAACTCGCTCATGCACGTAGCGTCAATAACTAAGCCACTGAAGACAAAAATAACCGAGGCATGCGCGTCGTTCGCAGAAAGTTTATTCACGTTTGACGTCGCTCTTCTTGGGTATAAAGAAAGCTGCCCGTAATGAAAGGATCGATCGATATCTGCAGCTTGGGAGGAAAGTCATTGCCGTCGTTGTGTAGGCAGTGTTCCGAAATCGAAAATAGAGAGAGAAGGAATACTGTTGGCGCACGACTCAAGTGACTGTGTATACTGCAGAAGGAAGCCATTAGTTATTGACGTGTAGGCTGGTGCGCAAGAATCGTAGACGAGGTCTGTTTTCGTCGAAATCTCCGTTAGACGCGACCGAATTTTCGGGATGTTCGAAAGTAGACGTGGAAAGAAATGAAGCAGGCAGTAATTACGAATATGAACACGCAGTGCCTAAAAAGAACAACAACAGAGGCCTGCGCGGTACGCGCAGCACAGTGATAGCCTATAAGCTGAAGGAGCGTCTCCATAGGAGACCGTCGTAAACTAATTGAGCACAGTAACCGCAAGTAGTAAGGACATTGAAAGTCGTATTTTTATTTGCGTACATTTATTGAAACACACTCAGGTGTGTTTTATGGTCGGAAAAGTATGTCGAGAAGGACATGCAGCGGGGCATGTTAAGGGCACTTTGGTGTTTGTAAACACAAAGTCGAAACAGAAACCGGTGCGCGAAGAGCTGCATTGTGTGTTTGACACAAATTCTACGGCGAGGCCTTCTTGCACACACTGTACTAATCAGGCGTTGTGGGGATCCTTCGCGTTTACATTGTAATCACACGTAATAATTAATGACACACCGTGTTGAGGAACGAATGTATGTGCCAAGAAGTCCGCAATCTTCCCATGTTGAGCACCTGGCGACACATATACACTGAGGCAACCACAATGCCCTCGGAGTTGCGCACTGCGCACACGCCGGCAAAGCCTACGTCCTGTGCTACTACGAGTTTGAATGGTTCACACTCATTTCCTCGTTCGAATATTGCCACACCCGAGGCCCGGTGCGCAGTTGTATTTGCTGACAAGGCACAGCTGTAGGCGTTGATGTGACGTGGACGACCCAAGGTCTCGGAGAAACATAGTAGGAACACTCGCATTAAGAAGTAGTCGTGCTTGAAGTCAAGCCTGCGTGCAGCTGGACAACGTAGGTTGAGAGAGCAGATGACAAATCGGTGGGATTGATCGAGCAGTGCAAAGTAACGTTGCGTGATTGTGTCAAGGCGATGCTTTTTGAGTCTATGTAATTCGTCAGGTGGTGCTCGGTGTGGGTTTTCGGCGGCGTGGTAAGAAGTGACGCCATCTTCAGCGTTCGTGATGTAAAGGCCATCAAGTGAAGTGGCTCGACTCAGTGCCACATACACAAGTTCCTGGGGGTGACGTTTGTTGTATTAGTAAACAACGCTACTATATTTGCCACTCTGAGAATTATGAATCGTTATTGCACTAGCCTGCACTACGGTTATGCATGTTACGCCAACCTTACGGTGCAACGTTGTGGTCACCGTGCGTTTTTCAATTGGTACCCACACGGGGCGGACCGCGTTCCCTATTATGCTGCGCTAAGGTGCCGCCTTTAGCCGTACCAGCCTTCCCGTGTTACCGCAGTCGAACCGGAGCCAATTTACTTTTCCCGACTTGTCTACCTCTTGTGTGGGCGAGGTTCCCAGCCGCACCTGGCCCGTCCATAACGTCTATGCTGACGGTTATCATATACGGCGAAGCTCCTGGACCTCACCTTCTACTGCACGCACGCGAGGGTCCTCGCAGCTCGATCCGCTCTTCGATGTTTGGTATAGAATAAATCTGATCTTTAGTGATCGCGTTTAGCCTGTGGTAATCTACGCAAGGACGTGGATCCTTGCCTGGCACCTCAACTAAGATCTAAGGCGCAGTGTAATCGCTCGCGCAACGCTTGATAACACCTAGATTCAAAATTTTTTCCACCTCCGCATCCATAATCTCACGTTGGCGCAGCGACACTCGATAAGCCTTTGAATTTACCTGCTCCGAAGGAGTGAGCTCAATGCCCTTCCGGGCCTATTTACAAATAAGTCCTGAAACTCTTGCAGGATTTCCTGCAACCACGGTGTGCCTGCAACTCCGTCATTTGTTCAGGCTCCAGCTGCGCTTTAGAGACTAGTTCCCTAACTATTGTTCCCTAGCCTCTCCGTTACTGACTGACGTACACGAGCCCCGGAAGCTCTACCGGAATCTCTTCGGGAACGTTTACCATAATGCATACAACTGCTTGCTGTTCTCCGTAAGGCTTGAGCAGATTACAGTGATGAACCTGCTGTATCTTCTGCTTTCCAGGCAGGCTTATAACGTATAGTTCGTGTCAGAAAGTTCCTAAACCACGTTTGTGGGGCCTTCCTACTGCGCCTCGAGCTTGTTTTTCTGCGATGGTCGCAGAATCGTTACTTTATTGCCGACTTCAAATCAACGGGTCCTGGCTGTCCGGTGGTAATACACTTATGCTAGGCTTTAGACATGGGCTCTTCTGACTTCTGCGCCTTCGACCTTAAGCGTTCTAGCAGCTTAAGTCGACTTGACTCGACCACAACTGGGTATTCCCCGCGCCCTTCCCATGATTCTCGGAGCATGCGCAGCGGCGATCGCAATGAGCGGCCGTGGCTCTGCTGGCGAAAAACCGGCTGCTTCATGCGGCGCAGCCTTCAACGCAAACATGGTATACCAGACAAGCACAGCTCCCAGTTTATCTTCCTTTCGAAGCATAGCGCCCTTAAAGGGCAACTCTGGTGTTTTTAAACCATATTAGGATATTGTCATTTTCAAATGGCATTGACAGTACTGTCACCAGTAGGACGGTCCAATTTGCTTAGACATTCATCATCAATTTTAAATAACCAATAAACGATATACCGAAACCGAAACGGGTAGCCGCTTCGTGTGACGTCACGATGTGTCCTTGACGTCAGATCCTACACTACCATAATGGAAACACGCAGAACGCGTGATAAACGCGCAGTACAAGTGGCGCTAACGCCACTGATGTGCTGATGATGTCTCCTGACGACACAGGGAGATTTTACAGATTTTCCGGACTAGACAGTGGCGATTTAGCGACGAATTCAGCGACAGTGGCGGTGCAGTCTCAGACGTCACAAACACAGGGTGGCCAGTAAAAAATCATGAGTCGGGAATGCACCCAATATTTAAAATTCATTTTCAGGACAACTAAATGAGTTGTAGCCATATTGTTTGGCACAGATCATCAGAGTGCAAAAGAGAACGTATATTCAAAATTTTATTGAAATCACTGGACATCGAAAAATCGCTGGAGTTGCCCTTTAACGCGCGCTTCATAATAGAGTGTAGCTTCGACTCGCCATGGTTGCTTAGTGCCTATGGTGTTGGGCTGCTGAGCACGAGGTCGCGGGATCGAATCCCTGTCGCGGCGGCCGCATTTCGATGGAGGCGAAATGCGAAAAACACCCGTGTACTTAGATTTAGGTGCACGTTAAAGAACCCCAGGTGGTCGAAATTTCCGGAGTCCCCCACTACGGCGTGCCTCATAAGCAGAAAGTGGTTTTGGCACGTAAAACCCCATAACTTAGTGTAGCTTCGCTACGGAATTGGTCTGCGGCTGGTACAATGAGCTATGAATGAGCCTTACCCCACATCGTTCTAGAAAGGTCGTGGTTAGGGCAATCTTAAACACGGTGCCTTGGTCTGACTCTATACGTCGGAGGGAAAACCAACTCGCGCAAATATAGAGAGGAGCGCATTAACTATTTCCACCGAACTAAGTTATTTAAGTGGGACCACTTCCGGGAATTTAGTAATAGGGAAAATTGCTGGTAATGACGTACACGTTTGTGTACGTCATAGGCAAAGTTTATCAATTACCGGTGCTTGGTAGAGCCGGCCGAAGCAAAGGCTGACACATAGGCACTGACAACAAACACCACCACCTCGTCCGTGCTTCCGCGCGCCGTCGCTTTTGGGATGTTTTATTTATTTTGTAACCGTGATGAACCTACTGGGCCAAGCGCCAAGTGTCACCGCTGTCACTGGCAGCGCCAGCCAGAAGTCGAGTAAAAAGTAAGCCGATTGACCGGTTTAAAAGAAAATTACGCGTAACTGCTGTTGCGCATGCTTCTAGGTTTCGGGTATAAGAACGTTTTGATCGGGCCGCTTTCCTGACACAGCTTGAAGCTTGCGATCTCGACCCTTGAGTCGCGTGGAAACTGCATCCCCCCATCCCAACGGGTCTTGCGCTCCCACCTTCATGCGAGTGCAATAGAGGTTTTACTTTTATTCGTTGCATTCTTGGCAAGCTGTGCCGCTGAGTTTCTTCGAAGAGAGAAAAAAAAGAACAATACAAAAATGGGGGAATCGAATCTAAACTTAACACCAGCAGCTGTTGCACCAGGCGCTGCCGCTTTCGCTTGTGTATAGTCATCTTCCTTCTTTCCTCTTCCAGGAATGATTAATGAATCAACGCTCTAGGTTTTCTTTCTCTTTTTAATAAAAAGAGTCTCTTGAGGTGTTGTCACCAAGGTGTGCGCGAATGTCACGCCCTTCCTGAGGAGTTCGGTTCCGCCTTGATGGATCGTGGGAGTGCGTTAACACTACAGCTCGCACCCAGCGCCGAGTCCTCATCTTCCTTCAGTTGTTACGCGTCTGCTTGTACACGTGATATAGCTTCCTGTTCAATAAAAAAAGCCTCGAAGCTTCCGGAAGCCTCTGGCAAACCGCGCCCTTGCATCTGGTGTTTCTTTCGCAATTTTTAATGTCACCGTAACTTAATGTATTTTAGCAAAAAACGTTTGTCGAAGTCTGTGCCCTGCGTTTACAGAAACGTACACAGAAAACAGCTAGTCGGACAGCCATGTCAAGGAACGAGATCACTGACAAATAGAAAAGTGTAAGCACCTCAACGTGCATCATAATTGCTTCGGGGCGCGCCTAATCGAGCAGGTTGTGCGACGCGGACAGATAGTCCATATGCGGGCTGGCCTCTTGCAATAGTCGACACGTTGCGGTTACTTTGCCCATGCGCCGTAAATCGCGTGCGTTAACTTAAGGTCACTAGTATAGCCTGCTAGCTTTGGTGGTTTACTCGTATAATTTTGGGATGACTCGTGGTTCATGGCGTGAAAGGCGTGTATGAAGGTGAACTGCTTACCGCAAGCGATTTTTCTCCACTATAGGCACTAATGCACCGGTGCCACCACCGGTGCTATTCGCTTTACTTCTTCTTCTTTTGTTGCATTTGTTTGTCCTACAGCACGCATCGGAAAATGAGTTACACATGAGTTACCTGACTTCAGTATGAAGTTCGAAAACGAAAGATGACGCAGTTCAGGCATTCAGCTGTGCAAGTCTGGCGGCACTTGAGATGAACACCCACACAGCTTAGACGACCTCGACGGGCCGTTTATATAGGCCAGCATCCTGGCTTCATAGAGCATGAACTAATATACGAAGGAATGTATTAGTGCCTACATGAAGCCATGCTGTATCAACCATGGATTCATACAGCATGAATTTAGTGTTTTACGAACATTCTCTAGCTGTTCTCACCGAAACGTGGTTAAGAATAAGGACGCGTCGTATGCGGCTAATTATTATTTACAGAACGCCGAGGCTTGGCAGTACTGCAGCGAGTATTACGCATACCTTTGCAGCCCATGCGTTTCAAGATCGTTCCCGTCTCAAAGTATCCATTAAACTTTCAAGACAGCACTTAGGTTTTAGCTTGAGCATTGCTAGTGTTGCACGGAAACTTGTTAGAGTAGCCTATATACGACAAGAGAAACCTTAATTGCACTACAGAAGTGCTTTTAGTGGACGTAGCTGCAGCTATACACAACCAAGCTTTATGCGTTCAGAAGCCGAACTCCGGAGGAGGTCAGTGCGCTCTGTGAAATTTTCGACAAATTATCGAAACATCAGTGACTTCTGCGAGCGTTGCGTAAACTCCGCTGTATACCTGCAACGCTTTGTGGGCGCGCTTGATGACAATGCCTTGAGAGCGTAGACACCGTTATTTTTGCCCAACACAAGTGCTGTCGGCTCCTTCACCGATGTTTTCGAGTTAAGCTCGAAAGTTTATTTTTTATTTCTCAGTTGGTCTCTATATAGCATTTCGCCAACTCCCACATTGTCTGCATCCAATCGCTTTTCGTTCCCGTCAGGCTCGCTTTTTCGCCGTCCTCTTTCAGCCGCATACGCCCTTGCCACACGGGCAAATGCGTTCAAAAATAGAGGTCGACGACTTTAACGCGACTTTTCGCATTGTCCGGCTCAGGACGGCAGGGGTTTTGATTGCATCCCCGTGCTGAGCCAGATGGCTCTTTTATAACCGAGAGCTGTTGAGGGACTCGGAATAAAATTTTCTTCTTGTGCATCATTTGTGCGCCATTTATCGTATACCTCCCGTTGCTCCTCTTAGATGATGCAACAAGACCGCGGTCTGTTGTTGGTTTGGCGGAGAACGCGCATGCGCGCGCGCGCATGGTGGTGCACTTTTCGGAGAGCGCTTGAGCCACACTCGCGGGCTTCCTGCAGGCGTGCGCGAAGATGGCGCAATGCTTTCCGACGTCCTTTTGTGTCCGGCCTCGTTCGTATGATCTTTCGCGTATACTGCTCCACAGCAGAGCGGAGTTGAGCATCGCAGCTCTGCCGGCGAACTGATGAGTCTCTGCCCGTTTCAATCGCGCTCGGTTTCGCGACCGTCTTCCTCCTCCTCCTCCTATTCTTCGGTCCGGCCCAGCGCTCTCGACGCGAGTCCGAACGCAGGCCTCCGTCTCCTGTTTTCTTCTTCTTCTTCGCAGGCTTACACGTACGCGTTGTACTCTTCTGCTCCACACTGAAAAATGAAACGTACACGCAGCAGATACACAATACGCGCGGTGGCGTATGTGTAGCTTTGCCGCA
The DNA here is from genome assembly GCF_023375885.2 of Dermacentor andersoni. NCBI lineage: Eukaryota > Metazoa > Arthropoda > Arachnida > Ixodida > Ixodidae > Dermacentor > Dermacentor andersoni. The sequence goes on along the minus strand of NC_092815.1, from coordinate 81,946,289 downwards.
TAGCCCAGCCGCGATTCTCCCGCCCACTTTCTTCCAGTTCCTCCCTCCCCCTCGCGGGGCTCCCGATTCCCCGGCGGCCTTTGGCAGGAACTCCCTCGTAAAAGTCGTTCGCCGTAAGTAATGAAACGTGTCTCCGGCGTATATTCATCAATCCCCACCGCCACCGGGACCACAATAAGGATCGTCGCTCAGTTGTGGCCGCTTCGCTGCCGCTGCGCGGTTCTTCAGCGGCTACGGCGCGCTCCCGTCGCAGTCACTGCAGTCGCCGTAGACGACGAACGTCACAATGGTGGGACGCACTCCGCCCGATGGCTGGCGAGCGGCGGTGTATGGCTTTGACGGCGAGAGTTGCAACTTCACCATATTTCGCCCGCCCTCCCCCTCCTTCCCCGCAGCGACGGCGTTCCGCTAAAGGAGCACAAGTCTACGGCGGTCGGTGCAGCGTGCGGTCATAAATCTGGAACAACGGCGGCAGCTTGGCGAAACGTAGCGGCTGCTGCTGCGCGCGTTCTGGCGGTCCCCCCCCCTCTCTCTCTCTCCGTCCGCAACCTTCCCTCTAGTTATGCTCACGAAGAAAGCGTTCTGCCCGCTCCTCACCTCAGCCAGTTTTATATCCTCCCGTCCATTCCTTTCCGCTTTCTAATGCGAGATGTCTTCTGGCCTCGCGTGGAGTTTGTGGGTTTCGCTCTTTATTTATTTATTATTATTTTTGTTTCATTCTTCATTGTTATCGCTCGTGTCTCCCCTCTGGAGTGCTCTCCTATAGCCGCAACTGCCCCCCCCCCCCTCTCCCCTTCCCGGCCACCACGTGGCGCTTTGTTTTGCGGCCATCATACGGCGACATATCGTCGTCGTCCGGACCAAATTTCGACGACGTCGACATGGCAGCGCAGGAACCCGTGCCATATTGTCCGCGCTGCTCGGTATTTTTTTTTTTGCCATTATTTATTTATTATTCTCCTCCCCATACAGGCAGCGATTCAATCGTTCGGTGCGCGCCTAACGCGGCTTCGTTCTCGACATGAGACATATACGCAACGGATGTTGCCCATTTTGTCTTCCTTTGATGTCGCCGCTCTTGACGGGGCTCGTTCCTTTAAAGACCCGACGAATTGCTCGATCCCGGTGACATGGTGCTATAGGTTTGACTGGCCTTTTTCTTTTACTTATTTTGTTTTCTTCTGCACGCTCGATTTTGCCATTGGCGTTTGTTGCTAGCGCGTGATTCAAAATCGTCGTTTCTGTGCCGTGCTTTGTTTCGGAAACGCTTTGATGGGTCGCCGACGAGTTAGAAGACAATATGGAGGATAATGACAGATGGACTTGGGGATATAGGTCAAGTGACTGCTGCTGCGTTTTGCGGTTTCTCGGTGTTCCACCGCACTGGAAGTGCGTAACGGTACTGGCGGGCAGCCTCCTTCGACAGAACGAGCGAAACTTGCCAGTGGCATTGCTCCATCTGGCGACTAATGGTAAGCAGTATCGACGTCACACGCTGGTTAATAGCTTGAAATGCAGCGTGCCTTCGTTAAAGGGCGCCATAAGCCCGTGGACTTGTAAATACTCGCTGTCCATGGTAAAGCAACTAGATGAATTCAACATCCGTGCTTGCACTTTGAAACTTCTTGTCTTGTTAGGTGAGGTTTACGGTTAGAGAGAGAGAGAGAGAAGTGATAAAGAGAAAGGCAAGGAGGTTAACCAGGCTAAGCCCGGTTGGCAACGACGCCTCAATTGTAGAGCGCGGCGTCATGTCCACTTTTAAACTGAGCTAACGAAAAGTCGAATTCAATTGTCGCAGTGACGGAACGCACTGAAACAGAGGTCAAAGTTCATCGGCTGCCTATATGCCATTCTAAGAATCTTGCTCCAAGGGAGGTATTCTGTAAGAGTCCACCTAATGGACATGTCCATTTCGTCTGCTGTTGAAGTTCTGATTGGCTGTGGCGCCTGGCTGCTGTGGACGCGAAGCCCAGCCCAGCCAATCAGATCTTCAACAGCAGACGAAATAATAATAATAAATGCTTTATTTGTCGTAAAAGCACCAGATGCAAAACGGGTCAGCCCAAGCCAATGAGGCTTGTCGGGCTGCACCCGGCAGTCAGTTTCAGGAACACAATAAACTACAGGAGTGAGGAAAAAAAGAAAAAGAAAAAGAACAAAAAAAAGGGAAGAGAAGGCAGTAAATTGGGGGTCCAATGCTAGATGAAGAAATACTTAAAACTTGTGTGAGATGAGTTTTCCCTTAAATACAATTTCAGAGCACGTTTCGATGAGGAGGAGGAGGAATGAACGTTTATTGTAAGAAACAGCGAGAAAGTGTCCTTTCTTCGCCCTAGGTGGGCGGCTCTCTCAGTCCAGAAAGCCGTTGGCTAATGCTGCAGCCCGGGCCCGGTCCACCAGACTTTGCTGATCTTCCAGGCTCTGTGCCTTTAACATTGCCTCCCACGTTTCTTCGATCGCTTGTAGCGGTTCTGAGGCATCATCTTCACTGTTTTTCTCGCGGTGCGGGCACACCAACACCATGTGTGGGAGCGTGTCTGGTACGTCACAATACCGGCATAGGTATGAGAATTTGGTGGGGTGCATTCGGTGCATGATAATTCCATGTACATACGTATTTGTTTGTAGTCTGCGGAGGGCGGTGGCTTCTTCCTTGCTTAATTTTGGATGAGGTGGAGGATATTGTCTTCTTTCCAGTTGGTAATGTTGCAATATTACGGCGTAGTTGATGGGAATGTCCTCCACTCTCGTCGCTTTCCGGAGACCGTGCGGCAGGAAATCCCGGCTGGTATGCTCTCGGGCGACAGCATGTGCTGCATCGTTTCCTGCCAGGTGTTCGTGGCCTGGGGTCCATGCGACGTAGGTGTCGGGTAGTTCTTGGCGTCTTGTTATTTCTTTGAGAATCTTCACTGCGGCGGCAGAAATTCGGCCTTTTCGTAAGTTTCTACATGCCGTTTGCGAGTCGCTCAAGATGATTGCTGTGTCTTTGCATGTGGCGATGCCGAGGACGATGGCCACTTCCTCCGCCGTTTCTGGATTTCTGGCCGGTATGGTGGCAGCGATTAGCTCCTTCCCTTGGTTGTTGGTCACGGTAATTGCGTATGCTCTTCTCCCTGGGTATTTTGCCGCATCTGTATATCTCGTGTTGGGGTTCTTTGAGTATTTCTTGCTAAGCGCTCTAACTCTTGCTTGTCTTCTGTCTTTGTGGTATGTTGCATGCATGTTGCGAGGTATTGGAGCGACTGAGATAGAGTCACGAAGAAGTGGCGGCAATCGGGCTTTCGCGTCTGAGTCTGCTATGAAGCTTTCGCAGTATGCGAGCTTGCGAAGTACTGCTCTGCCTGTTTGAGTCAGCTTAAGGCGTTCCAGCTGGCTGGCTCTGTGCGCTTCGCTCATTTCTTCCCAGGTGTTATGGAGGCCAAGTTTGAGGAGTGTCGTGGTTGAGGTCGTACTGGGGAGTCCTAGTGCGCTCTTGATTGCTTTTCTGATGATGATGTTGAGTTTTTCAATTTCAGCTTTCTTGAGGAGTAGATACGGGGTGCCATATGTGATCCGGCTTATAAGGAGTGCTTGGATTAATTGGACGGTTTCTTGCTCTTTCAGTCCTCTTCTTTGGGTGGTTATACGCCGAATGAGATGGGTTACTTGTGTTAGGGTCTTCTGAAGCTTCGGAAGTGTAGCTGCCCCAGAACCGTCTTTATGTATTGTGAGGCCAAGGACGCGGAGGGAGCCAACTTGAGGGATATCGATTCCATTGAGTCTGACGTTAAGATCTGGAGCGACGTAGGCTGGTGGTCTTCCCCGGGTCCTTGCCTTGAGTATAAGTAGCTCTGATTTTTCGGGGGCGCACTGGAGACCGCATTTTGAGAGGTACTGTTCTATTTGATTGATTGCCTCTTGGAGAGTAGTTTGCTGTTGGCCGGTTGTGGACGCTTTTGTCCATAACGTTATATCGTCGGCGTATATTGCATGGCTTAAATCTTCGATGCCATCGAGTCGTTCTGGGAGCTTAATCATTGCGAGATTGAACAGCAAAGGTGAAATGACTGACCCTTGTGGAGTTCCTTTGTTGGGCATTTCGATCTTGTCGCTTCGTATGTTGCCTATACCCACCGTAGCCGTGCGATCTTTGAGAAAGTCGTGTACGTATTGGTAGGTCCGGATTCCGCAGTTTGTATCTTGGAGATTTTGGAGGATTGCTTCATGCTTCACATTATCGAAGGCTCCTTTTACATCTATTGTTAAAATAGAGAACTTTTTGTGGCGTTCTAGGTGGTCCAAGAGGTCTTCCTTGAGCTGTAGTAGTATATCTTGTGCTGAGAGGAGCTGTCGGAAGCCAAACATTGTGTCGGGCATGAGTCCTGAGTCTTCGAGGTATATGGTGACGCGATCGTGAACCATGTGTTCGAGCAGCTTTCCAGCGCAGGAAGTAAGGGAGATTGGCCGTAGGTTGCTGATTTGTAGTGGCTTGTTGTGTTTTGGGATCATAATTACTTTTGCGTGCTTCCATTCTGCTGGGAGCATACCTTTTTCCCAGCAGTTATTCATGTACTCGAGGAGTCCATTTAGGGCCTTGTCTGGGAGGTTTCGTAGGATCTTGTTGGTCACCTTGTCATTTCCTGGCGATGTGTTACGGGTCAATTTGGCAAGGGCGGCATGGAGTTCAGGAAGCGTGAAAGGGCTATCGAGGGTGAGATTTGGTTCGCCTTTGTACGGTCGGGGATCGGTAACCGTGGGGGCATTGTCTCCGACAAGTTTACGCTTGATTTCTTCCAGAATTTGTTTGTCTGTTCCTGGATGGGAGTTAATGATTTTCTTGAGGTCATGTCTTTGCTGGGTCTTGGTTCTGGTGGTAGCTAGAAGGGCTCGCAGTATATGCCAGGTCTTCTTCGTGCTGAGTGTGCCTTGAAGTTGGTCGCACAGTTTATGCCAATTCTGCCTGCTGAGCTGATCTCCGTATTCTTCTGCTTGCTTTGTTATGTGAGCGATCCGTCTCTGCAGTTTGCGGTTAAGTTTCATCTTTTTCCACCGCCTCAGTAGTCCTCTTCTGGCATCCCAAAGATGTAGGAGGTGAGAGTCTACGGCTGGCGTGTCCATCGTGAGTTGGATGACTTTAGTGTGCTTCTCCGCCGTCTTGACCACTTCGGTGAGCCACTCTTCAATGTTTTCGATGTTTTCTTCTATGTCATGTTCTCGGAAGGCCTTCCAATCCGTCAGCTTTGCCGTTCCTGTTCTACTCGGCTTCTTATGGTGCAGGATTTCAAGCTGAAGGATGTGGTGGTCGCTGCCGAGATTTTCTTCCAGTCGGGTCCATTCCGCCTTGGATATTCCTACTGTAAAGGTGAGGTCGGGATTTGTATCCCTGGACAGACTGTTGCCTATTCGGGTCGGTAGTTTAGGATCATTCCAGAGGGTGAGGTGATTTTGTTGCGCCGAATCGTGCACTCGCGCTCCTTTCTTGGTCGTGTGCTGGTAACCCCATGCTGTGTGGGGGGCATTAAAATCCCCCATTATTACGAGTTTATGTCCTTTAGATAGTTTTCTGGCTTGCGTGATGAAGTTTACAAAGTCGGATAACGGATCCTTGGGTGGGCTATATAAGCATAGTACGTATAGTCTTTGGTGTGTCTTCTTCTCAGGTAGCACTTCGACTAGGGTGTGTTCCACGGTTGTTCCCTGAATTGTGTGATCCTGCGTGGTGAGATTTTTCTTCGTCAGGATGGCTGTTCTGTGAGATCCGGTGTGTGTATCATATCCCTGTATGCGCAGATTGGTGAAATAAGTTTCTTGGATAGCGATGATATCTGGTTGTTCCAGTTTGGTCAGTTCTTGGAGGTTTGTTCTTTTGCTTCGGATAGAGCGACAGTTCCATTGCCACAGCTTCATTGGGAGTTGTGGTAATCTCTTCTTGGTATTACTCGCCATCTTGTTCGATATCGTTCTCTTCGCCCCGGGCCATGGATTCCGGTCTGGCTGCATTGTGGAGGTCTTTACGTGCTTTCTTGCGAGCCGTGTCGGTGTTGTTGAGTAGCTTTTCTACTGTGGCTTTCGTTACGTGGTTCTGCTTGGCATAGGACATGAAGTTGCTGAGGTCTTGGAGGGTAGCATGGATAGGGGCCAGCTGAGCGGTGATGTGTTGCAGGAGCTGTTGTGTTATCTCCTTTGCAAAAGTGGCCATGGCCTCCTGTATCTGCTTCCGCACCTCCATTGTTATGATTTCCTTGATTCTTTCTTCCGTAAGGGGCGGTGGGATGTTTGGCATTCCTTGAGGTTTCGAGGCTTGATTGGCGGTGTTTTGTTCTATGCACCTTTGTATGAGCTTGTCAATGAGGGCTTGCTGATTTTGGAGTTGTGCTCGCAGGTCTCGTTCGGTTTCCGTGGGTTCTTGTGCTCGTGTGTTTCCTCCTGCAGCGTCTGCATACGTGACTCGCTTTTGTGGGTTGCGTGTACGGGATCCAGATCGTGATCTTGACCGGGGTCCATCGTTTGCTTGACCACTTGTTGATTTGGAGTCACTTCTGGATCTGCGTGGACTCTGTAGTGAGGTACTGCTTGATTCGGATAGTGCCGGAAAGTCTGAGTCTGAATTTGAGTTCCATCTGCGTTGCTGCTCTTGGATCTTGTTTTCCCATTGCAGTCTGATCTTGTACGGTGGTGGATTTGGCTTCAGTTTATGTCGGCACCCCTTCCCTGCTGTCTCATGGGGTTGTTGACAGATTTTACAACTGGGTTGGCAGTCATGTTCTTCCGGTTGATTTTCCATGCCGCACATGTAGCAGAAGTTGATAAGGGGTTTCGGGCAGATATCTTGCCGGTGCCCTAGTTCTCCGCAGGTTCTGCAGTATTGCACAGATTTCCTGTATGGTTTGCAGCGGTAGTCACAGCATTTATATATGATATTGTATGGGACGTGCGGTCCGTCGAAGTAGATGAGTGCTGTTGACGATCTTCCCAGCATGCGTGCTGCGAGGACCGTGTATCTTGCGGATACTCGTAGCCCCTGTAGTAGTTCTTCTTCGCTCGTGCCTGGCGGGATGTTGTAGATTACGCCTTTGCTGATGCCCTCTGGGGTCCTGACATGTGCTTTGACTTCGTAAATGGACCCTCCAAGCTGGATGTTGGTGATCTTGAGGAGCATGTCGTACGCTATGTCTTTGTTTGGTGTACTTGCGATTATTATATTCTCGGCATGTTGCACAGAATTAAAAGAATCGGGAACATAATAATTTCGCACAAAACGTCCAAATCGCGTTTAACATCGGGGTGTACAAAACATAGGGTGACGCCTGAGTGGTCTTGTGGGCACAAAACGAAACAGAAAATCACTATACCAGAAATGACAGCAAATAACAATCTGAAAAAAATAATGCATCAAAGGGAGGCAACTGTAAATCAGAAAACAATCTAGTACCAAATGGAATTTTAACATTATAGGCCACATTTTGTAGCAGTGGTCTTAATATACAGTTTATTTTTCAACGCCATGTGGAAGAACGAATGGGCATGTCCACTAGGTGGACTCTTACAGAATACCTCCCCAGTTTAGCTACGCTGTCCTGCTCACTTGCCCTCTTAAGAACGCTGTTCTAGTTTAAGTACGATGTCCTGCTCGCATGTGATTTTACGAATCTTGGACAACTCTGTATGCTCCATCTCTCTTTCCTCCTCTCTTTCTCTTACTTATCTTCGCGGCAATCCAAGTATCATTGAAAGCGGCACCAATGCTGGACAAACGTCAACTTAAAGCCAATGTGCTGCATTGACTTTTCTTCAAGTGCTGCTGCGAGAAGCTCCTCCGACCGACAACTTCGCCTTTTTCACATTAAAAATTATTCCTTTGTCTCTCAAACTGCTGCAACGCCGTATTCCAACGCCTGCTGGATGCATATAGGTCCCTGTGGTACTCGGCCCGTGGTGCTGTACATGTTGCTCCTCGGTCGGATCTATCTTGTTCCTTTCCTCTGCCTCCTTGTTCAAAGCGATAGAACCAGGGACACCTTACTATGCCGTCAAATTTCATTCGTCCATCAATTCATTTATTCGTGCATTCAGACGAAAGCCCTCGGGAGTTTCACATACAGGACTAAAAAGAAGTGCGACGCGCCGACGAAGGCGCAATTCGTAAGCGTCAACCACAAGCAGCGCATTTCCGACGTCGTGGCGTCGACCTGTCTGCCTATTTACCGCTACATGACAAACGCACTCATATTCTGACCTAAATTGTTGTCATGTTTCCAATCATTACAAAGATAAATCGCATTGAACAAAATTTGGCGGTCGTTATGCAGTGCAGTCATTGAGCGCAGAATAATATATACGCCTGTCGACGCCACGTTAGAAATGCGTCCGAAATGCGTTCCTTGTGGGCTGCCTCAATTTATCAAGTACAGAAAAAAAAGAAAAGTGAGGCCACGGTCTATTTGCTGCAATGCCTTAACGCCGGCCATTATCGACAATCGCCAGTTGCCCGCTCATTTCATTTGTTTCCAACGTGCACCTGAAGTTCAGGCCATACCTCCAATCTGCCAAAATATTGAACCCCCACCCGCTCCATCCACTACACGGAAGCCTACTCGTTCACGCCGCAATGACCTGCAGACGGAACTACGTACGCACCCTCCTACAGCGGTTCGCGTCTCTTCCTGTACTCGTTGCTGTTGCTTGAAAACGCGCGGGCGCGCGCGTATTCAATCACGCTCACGCGCAAGAACTTCCGCGTCTTCGCAAGTGTTCCTTCTCCTTCATTCCTTTCTTTCCTTGCGTTCAGACATGCGCACCCACAGAAAGGAATAGGGAAAGTGCAAGGGTTCCTCCACGCTTTAGGGAGGAACGCAAAACGACTTCTCGTCCGCCACTGGAAACCGCAGTCCCCCTTCTCAAAAGAAATCCGGAAGAGCGGGATTAAAGCGAACTCGCAAGCGAACAAGCAGCGGCAGATGGCAGAGTGAGACGACCGGAATACAGCGAACACGCGCCAGGTATATGTAGGCCGGGCTCGGTGCACTGCAGTTCTTCTCCTGCCGCAGCGGCGCCCTCCCATAGCGCACGTATAAACAGACCGTGGTGCATGCATGCTGAGAGGAGAAGGAAGCGATGGGCGTCCGCGAGATTCCGCTGTGCCGTCGTCGTCGTCGCGGTGTGCCCTCTTTTGAACTGTCGCGTCCAGGTGCGCGGGACACTTGGCCCCGCTTCCTGCTCGAGTTCATCTTGTGTTTTTGTGCATGTTCCTCCGCTCTGAACTCCGCAAGCCGCCACCACTTCTTCTTCTTCTTCTGCTGTTGCTGCAGCGACCACGCAAGCTGCGGTTGAGGCTTGTCTCTTCGTTTTGGAATTCTTCATGCTTTCCTTGCGCACTCCTCCTTCGTTTTTCCCCGTTCTGTGGGTGTGCCTCTGCGCGTAAGCCTGGAGGAGGTGCACCAGCAGAGAGATGCGGCTTTACCCGTTTGCTCTGGAGGGTTTCTGCGCATATCTGTAAGCGCTTTCCCCTCGTTTCGTTTTCTCAATTTTATTTTATTTTCGTTCCTGTTCTGTTGTCGCCGAGGTGCAAAAAGGAAAACGGCCGGTGCGGGAGTCGGGAACGCGTGGTCCCGACGACGGGTCGCTCGTGGTCGCGCGTATGCGCCGAGGCTCGGTGGAGGGGTGCATGCCGCGGCACGGGGTGCGCCGCCGCCAGTGCGCTAGACCGGGGGTCAAGATCGATGGGCGAGCTGCTCACTGAAGCTTGGGTCCTCCGCGAATGTGTAAGCAAAGCAGAACAAAGAGGTATCGGTTGTAAATGGAATGAAAAGTTGAGGCAAACCAGAATTGAAAAGCAGAAAAGAGTGGTTGTGGCGCGCTTGATGCAAAGCGCCTTTGTAAACGCGCATCGATGCAAAAAGTCGGCAAGTAATTGAACTGAATTCTCGGGTTTTACGTGCCAAAACCACGATTTGATTGAGGCACGCCGTAGTGGGGGACTCCGGAATAATTTTGACCACCATGGATCTTTAATGTGCCCCCTGTGCACGGGACACAGGCGTTTTTGCATTGCACCCCCATCGAAGTGCGACCGCCGCGACCTCATGCTTGGCAGCGCTGCACCATAGTCGCTAAGCCACCGCGGCGGGTAAAAATTTAGCAAATAGAGACTTGAGAACAAAAAAAAAAAACAACATTATTTTAGGGAAGACATTAAGAGAACTGTCTGTTCATTCTGTGTCGGGTGTTGTATACGTAGAGGCATGAGGTGATTGTCTACGTCATCCCAGACATCATCGTCGTCACCATCGTCGTCGTCAGCCAAACCGACAACGGTAGTACAACCACCTCGTTTCCAGTCTCCTTCCAAATCATGTGCTTCAAGCTCACGTGAAGCTCACGCGTCCAAGAAAAGTTCACGTCGGGCCAACCTCTCTGCCTTCCCTTAAAAGAACTTCCCCGCAACCTATTTCATGAGGTGTTCGGAGAAAGGTGGTGGGTAGCCCCGTATTCTTCAATGTCGCTGCACATTGCTAGAGCTAGAGTGTCCCTGACACTCTAGCTCGACTTCGGAAAGTGGAGTGCTGCTCCGCTCCACGACTGAAGTAGTCACGGCGCTTGATCAACTGTTTCTGCTTGTGTGCTTTTCGTGTTTGTGTGTGTATACTCAGCAAAAACGTGCAACCTCAGTAAGCACGAGCACGCCGACTACAACAGGACGTGGATGCGGCACGTGCCTGCACGCGGGGCGACAAACCTCCCTTGGCACGGGACGGATCCAAGCTCGCAACTTGTAGGAACAGCCACCTTATGCAGCCTACGGCATCGACGCTGCCAAATCCGACAACTCCTCCGAACGGCAAAAGCGGGCGAGCCTCCATCTCTGCACACACACTATACACGCACTCCCCTTCTGTCCTGTAGGGAGTCGTCGGCGCGAGCAGCGGCCCGACAGGCGCTCGCATGTTCCGCAAAGCGGCTTGCTCTTCCTACGCTCGGATGAGCCCGCAAGCCGCGTCGGTCGATGCCGAAAGCAGCCTAGCCGGCTTGCCTTCCCGATAGATATCCAATCACGGGACGCTTCTTCTGGGGCGCCCACCGCGTCGCGAGCACTTTTCCTTCTGTTTTGTTTGCCCTGTGTGAGTGGGTTTGTGTGCGCGAGTGAGGAAAACGAGGGCGTAGTCCAGAGGGGTGGCGAGGGATGCCTCGCCGCATCATGACTCCGTCTTGCGGCGCCTCTTCGTGCAATCCTTCTTGCGGGTGCAACTCTGCCGCAGCCGCCGCCGGGGTTCGTTGCGGCTCTCGCCGGCCGACTCGCGGGCTTCGAACGCGCGAAGTCTTGTCTGTTTGCCCGCCGCTTGAGGGTGTGTGCGTGTTTGTGTGAACACGCCTGTTTGTGCTTATGGATCGTTCGCCGCCGCCGGTGCTGCTTTTGATGAAGCCGCACTCATGAGGTGGAGGAGCATCCCAGCAAGGGACGCGTCCCCCTCCTCTCTCTCTCTCCCTCCCCCACCTCCCCGTGTTTTCCAGACGATGTGGGCAAGCAGGGAAGACGGACGCCGAGTAGCCGACATACCTGGACCGGCTGGCTTGTTCTTTTCTCCCGGAATGTCGTGTTTGCAGTATTGTCCACCTAAATGGTAATAAATCCAATCTACGCGAAAAGATTGATCAATTTTATTACAAAGTGTGGCTGGTACGAAGTGTTAGACGGGTCATCTAAGCATGAAAAAGTAAAGTCTGCTGGTCCGCATGGCAACATGGCCGCAGCTACAGGCAAGTTTGGCCTGGCAATCGATGCCGGAAATTTCCCCGCATGGGCGTATCCTACAGTGCCACTGAGGCACGCCGTCAGACCTCCGACACGCCATGTGCAGCAAACATAAGGAAAACTGACACCTTTTTACGAGCTTTGATGGATCCTCTCGGAAACACCAAGTGTTGTAACCGCGCATGTGGAAGGCCTTTATTCTGAGGGCTCTCGAGAAGGTGCGTCTCTTTCAGCGCGGTAGTTTGGACGCGACGAAGGAAAGCATTCAACTTGTCAAGCTTCAGTTTTCTCAGAACCTAAGCGGAGAAATGGCATGCTCCGTCTTAGATAGTCACGCTAGCGTGCATCAATTCTACTTAAACGATAGAGAAGCGAGGCTTCTTCTCGGTAAAGCCGTTTGGTCACATGTGGCTCATATGGCATAACATAAAGAAATAGAGCAGCTGAATGAGAGCAGCATTCCGGGCAAGTTGGTAATCCATTACTCAAGTAATATTGCGCAACAAAGATCTACACGGACATAAGAGAAGAAGACACACCAAGCGCAAATTTTCAACTAAGTTTATTGTACCACTGAATCGGTTTTATACATGTGAAGCAGTGTAGACTGGGCATACGCTTACATGAAAACGAATTGCGCATTCGTGTAACATAGTTGCGAGTCAGTTGACAAATTTATTTTGTCCACACAGACTGCACTGCTTCAGCGGCCTCATTCACAAAGTCGCGTGAACGAACGTACGAATGGCGAATCATGATGGCAGACGAGTCGACATCCGAGCCCACAAGCAAATGTCGAAGTTACCAATAAAGATGATTGTCTGTTCCACCAGAAGACGTCGTGCACAAGAAAGAACCGGTGACGGAATTCACTAAGCTTAACTTTCCTTATGGCTGATTGTCATTAGCAGATATCGTTTGCCGATAAATGTCTGATAATACGACAGATTGGCGCCTATTTTTAAAAGGACACCAAAGAAAAAGAATGGTTTTAGCTGCGTTATAGTAAATTACCCTTCTGCAATAGCACCAGGAAAGACGCAAAAACGAAATACGGGTGGCGTCGGCGCCTTGAACTTTCCACACCAGCTTGTTATGACGTCATGCATTTTGACGTCGCCTGCTCAGGCCTAGATAAACCTTTATCGGTAAAAGTGGACTACACTGTATTTTAAAAGAGCCAGAGATTGAACTTAGGATGTTTCAAGTACTTGTACTGAATCACAACTGCCGAAATGCAAAAAAAAAAGCACTTGGCAATCCGTGACGTCACACTGACGTGCCGACCCCGTGGTTTCGGCGCGAAATTAAAAAAAAAAAAAAAAACGGAACTGACTGTTTGTTTTCTCTTCTAATAATAATCCTATTACCGCTAAATCAACGCAAGTAGATTTCTTCAAGAATACTTTATCAATCTAAAGTGATTCAGTGTTTCTATTTAATGACCCCCTCTATAACAGCTGTATCGTCTCAGCGAACACGGGCCCAGGTTCCTCCCATGTCGACTTCTTTGTGACTACCTACATCGCAAGCAATGCGTCGACAAGCCAAGGCGTAAACAGGGCGCGACGTTCCGCCGACGTCACTTGGAGCGGACGAGATAACACTTTCCGCTTGGTCCACCCGCGAAACATAAATCGTCCCGCACCGGCAACCACACCGAGCACCCTGCGCAGCGCACGTCCACTCCATGTGCAGCACAGAAGCACCGTTGGCCAATCCACCCTCCGCTGTCTCAACGCGCGATCTGCAGAGGCGAAAGACGGGGAGAAAGAAGTGAAGAGGATGAGCGGACGGTGTTGATCGCCCATCCCGTTTAGCGCACACTATTCGATGTCCTGCTCTTGACTCTGTATGGTTGTACAGAACGAGTTGGCCAGATCCATGCACCTCGCAGAGATTCTTCCTGGGGTCCCATCGGCCTGAGCGAGTGCGTGTGTGTGCTTTGTCAACAGAAAAAGGAAAAAAAAACAATTAAGAAAGGTGTCGGAGGCAGAGGTGTGAGGGAAGGGGATGTATACTGCCAACTCAGCATTATAAGTACGCGCTCACGAAGACCACAGCTCGCCCAAGGTGAGTGGGCGATGGACGCACAGATGAACAGGCGAAGTAGGTTGACGATAACTGGCACCGAGCAAAGTGGCACCGTCTGTGGAGGGATTAGGCGAGCCCTTGCGTCGAAGAGCGACCTGTTTGAATGGTTGTGTCTTACATGTATGTTTGGCTGCATGTTTCGCAGGTGAGTGTGTTGTCGAGCTTGCGGTACGCCGTGTGCTCTGGTACACGTTACAATGCGTGAAAAATGTATAAGGAAAGGCGGTGAGCGAAAGAAGTAAAAGACGAAGAGCTTCTTATGAAGTCCCTAACGCAGGCTTGCCTGCGGTTTCCTTAGTTTCAGTAAGAAGCCGAGTCAGCTGGTACATTAAAGAAAAAGGACTTTTCAACATTTGTTATTCTGGTACAAGGCAGGGAAAATTGTCATCCACACAGCTGCAGCACGAAGATACAAGAAAATTCATATATTGGTATCTCATAAAAAAAAGAACACCACCATTCCACTCCTGTGAAAGTGGTTGTTCAGCGAAGCTGAAGATGTGTTACGCCTAATGTAGGGCAACTTGTCAAACACTGATCCTATGATGTGCGCCCATTGCGCACATTGCTCTTCAAAGTGATATATGATAAAAACACACCTTTCAGTGCAGCTTACGAAACCTTTATTTTATTTATTACTTTGAAATCACTGCTTTGACTGTTTTGTGGTCGCTATGATACACACAGATGTCCTCCGTTCTTATTTGAGAAATGTTTTTCGCCGAAGTTAAATCTATGCATGACCCGCGTGCGGTAGTTGGTTGTATCGGATCGTTGACGTTGCCGAGGCCAAACTCTTCCATGAAGTGGGTGAACCACTGCTTTGTTTTGGTTTTGAGATGTCTACGTCAAAGTCTCCGGCAACGACCACCGGCCAGGAATTGGCGGCAACGTACGTTGATCAGCGTGGAAGTGCGCGCGCCTCGTCATCAATCATATGGTTTGGCGGCTTTCTTTTATTTGAGCGCTTCGTATTGAAACGAAAGCTGTGTTGCGTGTTCGCTTCACGCCTTTACCTCACGGGGGCATGAGCCATTGCTCCTGGCCCTGCACTGCCGCCCAGATCGGCCCACTGGGTTTTCTGTCGACGTGACGGAGGCGAAAAAATTCCGGGATCCTAGCCATAGACAGCGTCGCTGTAAAAAAAGAAAAAAAAGGAAGCGTTCTTTTCTGCGAAGCTTTTAGCAACGCTTCAACAGTGAAGCTTTGTTCCATGATAAATCCGTGTGGGCTTTTCCTGTAGCGTCACGCTACAGTTGGGCGGGCGTCAATTTTACCTTTCATGAACCTTCCTCTATGGGGAACCAGCGCTGAAGCTTCGCCTGCCAACAGCAGCGCCGTAGCGCACAGCCTAGCGTGCGGTGGACACAGTTTTCAGTAGCACGCGCTGCGATTTCGTGTCAGCAAATTCGCCGGTCGTCTCGAGACACACTTTTCACTGCTCCTCCCATGACAGGAAACCGACGAGCTAGGACGTAGCTGCGCATGCGCTGAACGCAACGCGCATGACATGGCTCGGCAAAGCAAATGTTGATACAGGCGCGCGCGTCTGTTATCGTTAAATATGTTGTCATCATATTTTAGCTGCACACTAAAACTGTCGTAGCACCTCCTGGCCAGCGCTGGTTGCGGGCTTCCGCAAAACTGAGTTGCGATTATGGTTATACATGTTTATATAGGAACCTTGAAGACAATCGTATTCTAAGACTGCTCCACTTTTTTGACACTTCTAAAGCGTTTGTGTTCCGAGGTATTTGTCATTAAATTTAATGCTCAGCACACTAATTTTGCATTAATTCAGATGTGGAAGTCTAGATACAAAGACTAGCCCCCCACATGACGAGCCTGATTGAGGGGGAAAGCCTGAAGCGAGCCGAGAACAGGAGCGCAGCCATTATTAGCACGGCCCGGATTCTAGACTAGACTACATATACAAAATCAGCTAGTGTTTACTCGAATCTAACGCGCACATTTATTTTGCGATAAAACGGATCCCAAAATTCCGCGCGCTTTCGAATCGAGCAAGACCCTAAATCTGCGTTACCATATCGCCATCGGCTTTTCAAAATGGCCGCCTCGTACGCGCCTCAAGCCGAGCTGCCGTATAGCTTAGTTCATGTTCTGTAGTACATGTGGTATACCGTTTGTCTTGCTGTTTCTTGCGCTTGCTCTACGAGCATGCAAGTGCCGACCTCGAAGACACGCCGTTAATGATGACGCCGCATTTAAAAGAAAAGTGATCATGTGTGTGGAGACAGACGGAAATCGAGTCGCATCCCGTCCCTAAACTTGCGTGTGGGACTGGCGCAAACAATACGGGGGGGGTTTCTACTCCGGCGCGGCTGCTTATGGTGCCTGCTCCGGTTGGCGCTGCCGCGCGTACTTTACCTTGAAAGGGGTCTGAGATGGGGACAGAGTCCACGCGTCTAGGCGCACCGAGGACCGATAGCTTCGTGTGCGCTGTGTTCTCGTCACTTAGTTCGCGTTGAAGTGAGGGGCAGCACAAAGGCCAATTCGCTCGCTCCTGCTGCCCCACTTCTTCACCCCAGCGTTTTGATAGTGAGTTTCCGCGGTCATCGAGTGAGACGTGTTCACGTTCGCTCATGTGCGCGTGACGCCATGCTTGTTAATGTAATTTGTAAGCGAAGGCTTACAAGTTTATACCGCCGATAAAACTACTATCCTTACTTCTTACAGGTGTTTCCTAATTTGCTATCGCAATCGATGCTTCGGCTTTCGGGTGAAACTGCGTCTTTTATTATTCATCGCAACTTTATTGCATTGGATGTGAATCTTTGTTTATCCAAATGAGAGAAAGTTGTATTTCTATATGAAAGCATGACATGCGTGGTACTGTAAATGACTTTCCTTTTTTTTTTCTTTTTGGTCACGGAAAACGGGTGCGCGTTACAATAGAGGGCGCGTTAGAATCGAGTAAATGCGGTACTTCAGTGGAGGGCTGGGGTGGGGGGCGGAGGGCGGAAGGCGGTACAATTTTGTGTCGGCACTATCATCTCTAAATGCGAAATTAGTATATTGGGCTTAGAATTAGATAATTACTATCTCAGATTACAAACGCTTTAGAAGCGTCCGATAAATGGTGCTGTCCTTGAATACGTTTGCCTTCTATTTTCTAATATAAACAAACACCATAATTGCGAAATTCAAGAAGCAAGTTAACAAACTTTCGTTGATTATGTATTTGCATACTCCACTTGATCGTGAAAATTAATTCCGACAAAGCGTGTAAATCATACGAGCAGCGTTCGCGTGGTTATAGTATAACCTTTCTATTTCTGTCGCTACATTAGCTTGAGGACTCTGCATACGTAAGAGATGGCAGTATACGACGCAGCCACCAGTACATTCGCAAACACATGGCGCAAGTGGGGCTGGCATGTGTTCACCTCCATAGATAGGTAGATGATAGATAGTGTGAGATGTCGACGCCGCCATGTCACGAGGACTAGGGCCATCTATGGTGCTTGTCGAGGGAAGAATGGTAATGACAAGTGTATTAATCGGGGGGGGGGGGGGGGGGGATAGAGAAGAATACATATATAAATAGATTTAAGCGTTCTATACTCTTTGTTTAACAGGGGCACACACCTTCCCTATAGGATTGGTGAGGAAGAGTGAGGAAAGAAAGACAGGGCCTACCTAACACTGACTTAACCAATTATATTTAGGTGAGCGCTGAAAAATCCAGGTGGTCAAAATTAATCTGGTGCCCTTTATTGTAAAGTTTCGGGACGTTATAACCGCGCTGTCTTTCCGTCTATCCCTGCTTCCTCCTCCTCATTTAGGGAGGAGTTAAACGTCGCAGTCTTGCTTAAAGCAAGCGTTCCAGACAAATTTCTGTTTTTTTCTTCTATTCTAGTAATGAAGGATAACCGTACGATATTCTGACCTATAGGAGAAACGTCAGATTCTTTCCAAACGTTTTATAAACCGTGCGCGCATCAACCACGAGCGAATTGCGAGGAAAGCCGAGGCCAGAAGGCCAGGCAGGTCCATAGTTTACTCTGACATATAAGTTGGCAAACTCCAAGTCTCAGAGATAGAAAAAAAAAAATCTTGAACGCTTAGACTACGCCAGATTCGACAGCTTCACACGTCATACGGAACCAAAGAGAATAAGAACAATAAGAAAAAAATATTGCGCGGGATGTCTTGACGACGTCTCCCGTCCACCAGGAGAGACGTCCGCAGTGGCCTCACAACAATATTTGACATACAAGAGCCTAGAACAACCGCGGAAATGTTATGCGCGCTTTCTCGGTGACAAAGCGCATACCTACGCCGTATATCTATTTTCTTTGCCGAGATATCCTGCACGTCACAATCGCTCTCTTTGCTTATTTTTTCTATTCCCTTCGAGATATACAGTCTAGATGTTTGCTGCTTTCAAACCTGCCGAATTCTACCGTGTGTCTTTCGCGTATTGCGGAGCTCCGCTTGAGGTCGCAGCGTGCTGGAGATAGTAAATAAAAAAAAAAAAAGAGAGAGAGAGAGGGAGAGAGAGAGCATGGTATCCCCTTTTCCCCTTTTCGTGTTGCATCGTTTCTTTCCTTTTAATCTTTTCTTGGGAAGCCGCGCCACAGCGGCGCAGGAGTCGCTGTGACGCGAGCGTTTCTGGTGTCGCTCTATTTGTGTTGCGCGCATTCGTACGCCTCGGCTGTCACATTTGTCCGCGTCGCGTGCGCCTCTCTCGGAATCTTTGGCGCTCGGGCCAGGGACGGCGCACAGCCTTGCATTTATTTCGTTCCATCCTCTCCTTTTTTTTTTTCACCGTATTCCTAACCTTTCGCCAGCCTCCTCCCCCCTTCTCGCTATCTTCCAAGGAGAATGCGGAATGAAATAAAGATTCCTAGAAAATTCCTCTCGGGTGCGAGTAAATTCTGCGTGATTTGTTTGCAATTGCGCGGCTGTTTGGCGAGGCTGTCACAGAAAACGGCGCCGCGATTTCTCTGGGTTCAAGCCGCGCGCGGCCACGCTACCATTCTTCCTGTGCTGCTTACTCCCCCTGTTCCTCTGCCTGTCCTTCCGATCCTTTTCCGTTTGTGTTTTAAGATGGAAACACGCGTAGGGTTTCTGAGACGGAAGGCTGCGGGGCGTGAGACGTGTAAGAAAGCGACGGATCGAGAATAAACATCCTTATTTACACCTTGTCCAATGTTATGGCGTGTAGCTGGTATACAGACTAACTAAAGTGGGGATGATTTAGCTGCGTCGTGGCTCTGACGGATAGAGTAAACTGCACGGGAGGAGTGGGCGAGGAAAACGGGGGATGGGGAACAAGAAAGAAACCGTGTCTTTTATTTCCTAGGTGCAATACACGTGGTATAACACTGCCGGACATAAAACACAAATACACAAGAAAGTAAAATTGCTTCGCGCTTGTGATATTGTCTTAACAGGTGATGTTAGAAAGTTATCTTCATAAGCCGACGATTCCTCTCGCTCTGAACTCATTTACTGGGGCAAAAGCTGGCTCTCACGGTGGGTACCGCCACCTTCTTTGCGATGTACAGAATGCCACCTTCGATCGCTAGAATATCACCTGGTCTCCGAAGAACTTGCACATACGTTCTAAGAATTACACTCTGCGTGGCGTTCAAAACCTCGCACAGATTACGAAGCGACAAATGTGCGCGATAACGGAGTGAATCGCGCGACTAGCTCCCATCTGCACATTGCCGCAGGATCATCTATCCGAATTGCAGTGGCAGTGGCGGACAAGGTTTTGTTTTTCTTGGCTATATTGTGACGGTGTAGGATATCTGTACCAGTGTTTAATTAAACGCAATAGCGAGGGTTCCGAACCATAGTATTGGAAAAAACAGTCAACCTCGTCTTCTACCGCTCTCGCGTTGCCGGCGCACACCATACTGTAACATAAACCCTCGGGACAAAAGCGCAGTCCCGGTGCTGCCTAGTGTATGTGGTGCTAGTCCGAGTGGCGCGGCTTGAACCTCGATATGTGTACAAGTTCTGTAGCCGGGGCCGCAGACAGAGTGAGGGAAACCACAGGGGATCGTATGCGAAGTCAGTCACTCGGCGCACCACAGGATAGGGTCCAACGTAACGGGGCAGCAGCTTTTCGTAGAGGCCTACGAGACTAGAAGACAGTCAGAGAAGGACCGGTGAGCCAGGATCAAAGTGGGCATCTCGGTGGTGGCGATCGTAAAGCGTTTTATGAACAGTTTGAGAAGCTACAAGACGGTCACGGGCAATGCGGCGAGCGGTTTCGGCGCGGGCAATATCATCCAGGGCGTAGGAGCAAGTGGCAGATGAATCTGTGGGAAGCAAGGAACCAAATGGCTAGAGCACGTTGCGGCCAGGCAAAAGGTAGAAAGAGGAATAACCCGCAGTGCCATGGCATGAAGAGTCATAAGCGAAGGTGACAAAGCGCAATGCGCAGTCCCAATCCCGATGATCTTCCGACACAATACATAGCGAGCATGTCGGTAAACGTGCATTTGAGGCGCTCAGTCAATTCATTTGTTTGGTCATGGTAAGC
The DNA here is from genome assembly GCF_023375885.2 of Dermacentor andersoni. NCBI lineage: Eukaryota > Metazoa > Arthropoda > Arachnida > Ixodida > Ixodidae > Dermacentor > Dermacentor andersoni. Next base: position 81,925,944 of record NC_092815.1, on the reverse strand, counting down.
TGTCGTGAACTGATGATGCCGCGATCCGTTAGGAACTGACGAGTGGCAACGTGTTGTAGAATAACATCTCGAAGGAGAAAATCAATGACATCGGTGGCGCACCTCGTGGGGAGAGCTCGCGTGATAGCGAAGCGAGTCGTGTAATCCGTGGTGACCGCAATCCATTGGTTGCCAAGTGCGGACACAGGGTGGTCTGACCCAACGGACGACCACAAAAATCGGAGATATCTTGGTACGAAGCTAAGAGAGAGCAGAGAGCATCAACGTAATCAGGCCGCAGGTCAGGGAAAATCATTCGGCGTAATGGGTCCTCATATGTGGAAGTTGAATTCGACTCTGCGACAGTCAAGTCAAGGTGAGGATCAGTAGCCAGTGCCTAAAACACTACAGGGCTGCAAGGAATGCAACGTCGCTAGGGAAATATCCAGCGGAAGAACTTGCGTCGTTGAACTGAAGTTCAGAATGGGAAGGCACGCTTGATGATACAATGCTGTAACAATGGCGTTGGGTAACGTAACGAGGCGGGTTAAGAGAACGTCAGGGAGAGCAGGGAAAGGCACCATTGAGACCTATTTGCGGCATGGGGCGGCAGAGGAACGAATTGGCCGCACCTAAGGTGGGGCTCATCTGCGACGTCGTCGGCAGTACGTCGGGGTAGATCTAGGCGCAGAACGCTGGACGAGCAGTAAATAAGCCCAAAATGCAGTGCGAAAGTCAATACCTAGAATCAGATCATGATGGCAGTAATCGATGACGGCAAAGATGGCAGACGTTACACGGCTGGCAATGTTAATACAGGCAGTACATACGCCGAGTACGACAGTTGCGCTGACATTGGCGATTCGAACGGCAGGGGAGGCGCCAGGTATGAGCACTTTCTTAAGACGTCGGTGGAGGGCAGAGCTCATTACGGATATCTGGGCATTTGTGTCTATTATAGCGGTTGTGAAGGTACCATCAATGAGAACTTCGATACGGTTACGTCGAGAAGAAGAGGTCAAGAGAGGATTTTCGGTCCGTGTCGTCAATGAATTGCCCGCACCACCTCCGGCCGTCACTCACCTCCGGCCGCTGCATTATTTAGTTTTCCGAGTTACGACGGGGGTACGGCAGACACGGCGAATGTCGATGCGGCGGTGAGCGGAACTGTCGAGCTTGAGGCGAAGGTGAACTGCTGGGATTATGCGCCGGAGCGGGGACGTCGCCACTTGCAAGATCGGGGCGGGCATAAAATTGGCCACGTGGGTTATATGCCGAGCTGCGATCAAAAGTGACGTTAGGACATGGAAATTAGTACCAGCGGCTGCGGCAGTACCGAGAGATGTGGCCGACACTACAGCACGTGAAATAGATGGGCCGGTCGTCTGACGTTCGCCATTCAGCTGGATTGCGGTAATGCACTGGTGGGTACCACAGTCTCTGTGCAGCTGAAGCGACCACTGGAGCAACAGGGAGCGGACGGCTGCTTCCTTGACTGGGGAGACCCATGTTGGCAATCTCTTGTCGGACGACAGACTGAGCAAGTGACACGGTCATCAAGTCGTTGTCGAGCTGTCGAGAATAACGGATCGCTGGAGCTATGGCCTTCAGTTCCCGACGCACGATCTCTGTCACGGTAGGTGTACTTAATGGCTGACGAAACGCTGGAACTTCGATGCAGGAGGAAGTAGCCGTGATGTTTGACAGGCGATCGAATCGCTGAGCAGTGCACCGGTTTTAAGCTTGTTCGAAGCGTCGGCACGCCGCGAGGACTGCACAAAATGTCGCACAATCCTTGTCCAAAGCAAATTGAATGCGTCATCTGCAATTTCCTTTAGCAGATGGCCGACTTTATCCGATTCCGAAATGTCTTTGTCTGCTTTTTTACCAAGAGCCAGCAAGTCCTGTATATAGGAAATATATGACTCTGTGGACGACTGAGCCCGTGTCGCAAGCTCTTGCCTGGCTGATAGCTGATGTCCGGCAGGTTTTCTGAATACGTCACGCATCTTTTGTTTGCAGACTTCCCAGGTAGTCAGGTTTTCTTCATGTGTGTCATACCACACGCGAGCCGTGCCTTGGAGGTAGATTACGTGGGCAAGCATGAGTGAGTGAGTGAGTGAGTGAGTGAGTGAGCGAGTGAGTGAGTGAGTGAGTGAGTGAGTGAGTGAGTGAGTGAGTGAGTGAGTGAGTGAGTGAGTGAGTGAGTGAGCGAGCGAGTGAGTGAGTGAGTGAGTGAGTTAGTGAGTGAGTGAGTGAGTGAGTGAGTGAGTGAGTGAGTGAGTGAGTGAATAAACTTTTATTTGGTCCAGCAAAACGCGATAAAACGCGCACCCGGCTAATCCCACGACGGGACTGACAGATCTAGTCTGCCGGCCCGATCACGGGCGCGCTGGACGCATGGTGCCTCGTCCCATTTGTTATGGTCGCTGACACGTTCTTACCAGGTGAGTCAGCCTTCCACGTCTGTGCCATTTGTGCCGGTGAATATTCCTCGGTCACGAGGATGCGATAGCGGTAGATGTGAAGAAGACTGAGTGGATGTGGATGGTGCGTCGTCGTTGGAAGACATCGTGACGGAACCGATGTGGCGTCCACTACGGAGATATAGCGTAGCGTCATAGCGAGTGTACCCCGGACCTTCCACCAAATCTGACAGTGTAGATCTGCACCGGCGTTTAAATAAACGCAACAGCGAGGGCTCCGAACCACAGTAGGATATCCTTCTTCGATGGCGCGTACCCACTGTGGGGGATTGGCCAAGATTTGGATGGTATTAGGAAGGTGTTGTTATTACAAAAAACTGGTAAAAGTGTCATGTGGAAACGGATAAAAATAATATATGAAGAACTTAAGAGAATCGCCTTGAGACAACTGTGAATTCCTCTACGTCTGACCAGACATCCTTGCGGTATTTTCCAGGAGAGACGGCTCCTAGAGAAAGGATATATAAAATGGAAATATTTTAACCAAGTTACGTGAACGTTGGTTCTAAGATGTCTTTCCTTAAAGGGCCCCTCACCAGGTCTGGCCATTTGAGCTGACAAGCGCAGAACATACAATACGCGATAACGATCGCGTCTGCAAAGTATTACATGGCTACGTGCCGCGGAAAGATCTGAAATTTCAAATCGGACGTCGTTTTCCCTTCTCCTCGCGGCCGCCGCGCTCCAAGCCAGAGGATGACGTACACGTGCTAGTGCGGCTACGTACGCGTGCCTGCTGTGACGTCGCTCGTGGTGACGCGTGACTTCGATGATTATTCTAGGCAACATCTGTTATTTGTGTAATGTATTACTTGAATAGAGGAAGTAAAGCTTAGAGAAATAATAAAACACACAAACAGAATGTCTGCATGTCTTTGTTTTACTTCGCACCGCAGCAAGAAAGATGTACTTCCGTTTCGTGTGCTTGTCCCCACGTCGTGCAGTCACGCGGGCAGACACCGAAACTATGTCATTTCCTACTGTGTTCCAGCGCTGAATGATTCTCTATGATTCGCTTGTGTCTGACTCAGTATTCGTACCTTGAAGTAGGCAAGTAGACAGTAGTGTGAAGAAGACAAGTCCACTTGTCGAAACGTTGGCTCTTGCTTTCACCTTGTTCTTGTTTTGCTCATCGTTTTGCTCAGTATTCATGTAGCACTGACTTATAGTGCTAGTCATGTGTCCTCGTGCACAGCACGCAAAATCATGCGCTGCGCGAAACGAGACAATCACAATAACTTGCGCGCAACGCCGTCAGCGGAAGTGCGCAGCGCTGAAAAGAAAAAGAGGAGAAAAAAAATGATGGCGGAGCCTGTGACGTATGCGTCACGCGGACCTCGAGGTCCGGTATGGAAGAACGCAGGGAAGGAAGGAATTTCGCTTGCAGAGGCTAGACGGGGCAAGTGGAGAGAGTGTCTCTCTTGGCAGTGGCTCTCGCCTCCTGAAATCATGGGTTCGCGGCACTGAAATATTTCTATTTCGGCGGTTAATGAACCAATTTGAAAAATTCTTGCGGCAGAACGCTCCTTAGAGGGCACGTAACTTCCAGAGTATAACTGAAATTTGTTATGTGGCCTGGTAAGGGGCCCTTAAAAGAAGAGAAACGGTGGCAGAATAAAAAACAAAGATCTATGGTTTCATCTACTGCACAGAATGGGCACAGAGGGGAGGGTGCCAGACCAGCCCTGTGACGATAAATGTTTAATAATGGTGCTCGACAGCGTAACCGGGTAAAAATTATTTAAGTTTTTCTGGTGTGAAAGGAATTTTTGTGCCAAGGGAATAGGAGGTGTCGATATTCTGAAAAATTTCATATCGCTTGGTTCAAGAAGTCTGGAGCAATTGCACATCTCCTGAATCTAGTATTAGTTAGGTATGCTGATGCCGGAAGTAATGATAGTACAGGGCCATTGAGGGCCGCTCTCGCGAGACTGTCAACCATTTCGTTCATGTATAATCCCCTATGACCAGGCACCCAAAGTAATCTAAATAAATTTATGTGGAGAAGCACTAGAAAATGAAGTGTACGTAAAACGTTAGTACCATTATTTGTTGTGAGCGTTGTACATAAAGATAAAGAATTCGTTATTATTACTACCGTCGATATTGATGAGTTTAGTTTACGTAGGGCTAACATTACATCTAGAAATTCAGCCAGAAATGCGAAGGAGTAGTCCGGAATCCTAATCGAGAATGACTAGTCTGGAGCAGGAGCGAAAATGCCGATTCCAGGTTTTTCTCCTTACTGTGAGGCGTCTGTTGCAATGACCGCATTTATACCTAACTCAATAAATGATCTTGTAATAGTCCATTTAATATACAGGGTGTTTCAGCGAACACTTTCAAAATTCTTTAAAAGTTGCCTGTGCCAGATATCACAATTCTAGTTCATGAGCTGGTCTACTCGAAGCGGCGGACAATACTTGTTCAAAAAATTGAGGTGCAAGATGAACTAATTAATAAAAATTCACTAATTAATTGTTAAAAATTACATTATGGCCCATATTGCAATTCACAAATTCTAGCCGTGGAGTTCGCCAGGCGGATCCACTTGGAACGAATTTTCAAGATCACACCAGTTTCGAGATATAAATTCCCGAACTTTACGGAGAAATGAATTGGCGTTCCAGTTAATTTACTAAAACGTCGTTACATGCACTGAAGCACACAAGTAACTGGAACGCCAATGTATTTCTCCGCAAAGTTTGCGAGTTTATATCTCGAAACTGGTGTCGTCCTGAGAATTCGTTCCAAGGGGACCCGACCCGCCTTGGGAAGTCCAATGCTTGAATTTGTAAATTGCAATATGGGTCGTAAGATAATCAGCTAAAACGTTAATTAATGAACTCTTGTTATTTACTTGATTTTGCATTTCAGTGTTTTGTGCAAGTAGTGAGTGCCGCTTCGAGTAGACCGGCTCATAAACTAGAATAGAGCTAACTGCCACAGGCAACCTTTAAATAATGTTGAAAGTGTTCGCTGAAACACCCTGTATAATGACAGGGAAATTATGCATTGTTTGGGTAGATGTCATAGATTATTTAAGCTCTCTCGCACATCACAAATAGGCGGCACCTCCCAAATGCGTACATTTAAGGGGTTAATCAATGTTTGTACAAAGACGACCTGTGGTGCATGAAACCGGGGCCAGTGTACCCCGAAGAATAATGCAGGCTGGGAAATGAACATGTTTTCCAATCTTCTAATAGGAGATTCGTACATATTTAAGTATGTTTACACTGTCAGCAACCGAAATCAGCACAATATTGAGGGCAACCTGACTTCTTGATGTAATACATTATTACCCACAAATTTCGGTAATCCGCAGCACAATCGCAGGGCTTCCAGCTCAATCAGAACAAGGGGGCATAATTTATAAGCTGGCGCGCCAGAAAAGGGCACACATCAATACTGTAAAATGGGCCGCACGTACATTTTATATATCAGTAGTAGGTCTCTCCGCATCCCCGGCCGACTGTTGCGTAGCTTACGTAGCATGCCAACTGCTCTCATTCCTTCTTTAACTATGTGGTCAATATGGCCAAGCCAACTGAGGGAGCCGTCTTAGACTACACCTAAGTACTTCACCGACTCGACTTGAGGTATAGTCTCGCGACAGTAGAATAGCGATATGCTAACGGGATTATTAAGGGGGAAAACCAATATCGAGCATTTTCTCAGGTTAACCGAAAGGCGAATCTTGTATAAGCAGCTTTCTATAGCGTAGAGGTAGTTCTGTAGTCGATAATGTATGAGTTGAATATCACTGTCTGATGCAAAGAAAGCAATATCGTCTGCGTGTACATATGGTTGTACATCTGGGTGCCGAGGAATGAAACTTATCAGAACGTTAAATAATAATGGAGAAATGACAGCTCCTTGGAGGAACGCCTCGGGATTGATCATGTATGCTCGAAGAAAAGCCTCTTAGAGAGCAGTAGAATTTCCGGCCATTTAAAAATTCAATATTAGGTTTACAAGATAATTGGAAATAATTTGGGAACTCTAAATTTCGCAATATATTCAATAAACTTACGTATTATACACTGTCGTATGCTTTGGAGATTTCTAGTGTCACAATAGCACCTATCTGCCTTTGGCACCGTGCTAATTTTATTCTGCTTTATAACTCCACGTGAGCATGCCAGATTGAACATGATGGTCGAAATCCAATTTGGCACGTATTCAGCAAGTCTTTGTTCTCTACAAATTTAAGCATACGGGCATATAATAGTCTTTCAATTAATTTCACCAAATTTGAGGTTAGCGCGATTGGTCTAATGTTATCTACTGTATATCCTTCCCCATAATTTTTAAGAACTGGAATTATTTTAGCGATTTTCTGTGCAGATGGAATCCATTAAAAATTTAATTGAGTGATTTATTATAGATAAAAGGTAATGAGGAGCTTCCTTAAATAAAATTTTGATCATGGCAGAGGTTACCCCATCTGCTCCGGGAGCTGAATCTGGCAGTCGCTCCGCGATTTCAGCCAATTCTAACATCTTAATTTCTACAAAATCATCTGAGGCCCTTCGTAAGCTAGAGCAATGGGACAAAATTGAAGAAAATCAAATTTCTAATTCCTTCGCGATTTCTTCTGGTGACTGTTTCATTTCATTCCTACTTAAGACTATAGAGTCTATATTAATTGGACGCGGAAGAAATTTCCTACTGCGGAGAAAACTGAACAACGCGAGTTTATTTTTATTGTTAGAAAGGAAGTCAAAGTGCTTGCAGTCGTATTCGTCTTTGGCTTTTGAAACTGTATGTTTAAAGATGGCTCGAAAACATCTATAACCGCTCCAATTCGTGGGACTCTGGTTATGTAATAACTAATGTAATTAACTTATGTGATTTCTGTTATTTAGACGAATCTCAAATTCAGTCTTTTTGCGAGAACGTTCCAAAGTGGAACATATAATCGTGGTTTCTTGCTCGGTGCACGCGTCAGACAGAGTTGAAAGAGCATTTCGTAAGCATTTTCTAACAATATTGTAATTAATGAGGGTTCGCACCTGATCACTCACAAACGTTACAAGGCGTGCTACTTCAAAAACTACCGGAAGGTGATCACTGCTTGTCGCATGTTCAACAGTCGAACAAGGAGATACGGAGAGACTCGGGTCACAGAATATAAGATCTATTGCAGAGTACCATCTACCCCGCATAAACGTAATAGATCCTGACTTTACACACGTTAGCCCATTGTCCAATGGCCAGTTCTATAATCTGAAGCCGCACAAATATGTTTTTAATCCCCATGATATATGCTGAGAATTGAAGTCACCTGACAGTAGGATGTCCCGTACACTGGAACTCAGAACCCTATCCAGTGTGCGTGTCTCCTGCACTCCAATAGGAAAATATGCATTTACTATGGTAAAGTAGCAACATCCAGGGAGATTCAACCGTATCGCTTAGATTTCACACTCAGGAGTAGAAAGCGGAAATGAAATTTTGGCTTTATGGCGAATTTGAGACGAAATAAGTGTAAATAATCCGCCACCTCTAGTAGGACGGTCTAGACGAAATTATCTGAAAAATTTTATTTGAATATATTTTGCAGAATTTAAGCAAGTTTCTTGTAAAAGTCTTAAATCAGAGTTGAGTAGTTAGACAAGTTAAATCTACTGAAGCAGAATATAAAGAGCGACAGTTCCACTGAAGCACTTTCAGCGACCCTATGGTTTAGAAACAGCCACAGCCAAAACTGCCTTCTGTAGAATATGAGCGCAGACCAGTTGTTAGTCTGCGCTCGTATCGTGTACTTCCTTTTGTCTTTCGTCCGGGTTGCGCTGCCCACCCCTAGGAACATGTTCGAGCACCAACTCGCCCAGCTTGCCGTGTTAATTCTGCAGAATGCTTTCTTTTGGTATAGCACTGGGCTGATTTTTCTTAGCTTCTGAGTGAGAACCGGAGGAACAATCATTGATTGAGGACATTGTTATTTTATACGTTCGAGCGTTTTATTCCACATCTCTCATTTCCAAATATGGGTTAACCAGAATACCATTAGCAGGCGCCACGGAAGAGGAAGTCGAAGGTTCCACACCGTCATTAGAAGGAACGGTACCTGAACTTTTATCACTAGTTTGTGGCTTAGGATCAACTGTTTGGGTCGTTGCAGGACTAAGACAGACAGATAGATAAGTGATTAGAGATGGCCTGCAATATACATTCCGCAAGGCTCATTGCCAGCCGTTCTACAGCTTTTCTAGCTGCCTTTTCGACAGCGGCCTCTATAGTTGCTGTTAGCGATACGTCCGAGGTAATAGTTTGTCTCCCAGTAACACCCGCTTAACCAAGCGCTCTTTCTTTCACAATGCTTATCGACCCCTTCCTAGAGCAACGCCGTCTGTCAATTATTTCTACCACCTGCAATTCCTTAGCCCTAACAGAGCAGTTATAATAATTGGCTGGGTGACTTCCACCACAGAGGCAGCATCGCTCATCTTGGGCACTACAATCGCTTTGATCGTGCTCTTCCCCGCATTTGCAACAACGCTGACTAGACTTGGATCCTGCACTACTAGGGCCGCATCGACAGCAATTACGGCATTGTAGTGAACGCCATGCCAGAGGTTCAACTCTGAACACAAGGGGCCCCATCTTTAGTTCTGATGGACAGGAAGTTCCAGCGAATGTTGCAATCGCCGATTCTGTCGGGACCCTCTTATTGTCTACCGCTCAATTGCAGTGATAAACAGCAATTACTGCTGTCATAAACAATCTCTCTAATGTTTCTGATGGAGATAGATCAGCATCGACACCCCTGACTATTCCCTTAGTGCATGCGAGGTGAGCAGAGATGAAGGCAATCACCGGCAGTGACGCGAATGATGCACACTTAAGCAACACCGCGACACAGGTCTGGTCTGGTGATCTGCATACGATACCTCCGCGGCCGAACTGTCTCACTTCTGTGATGGTCTTGTATACAGAGGTAGCCACCCGGAGAGAGAGAGAAACAACTTCATGTAGTCGCCTGCAGAACGACACCATGACTAAATGGCGCCGTGACGCGGGCCCTGACGTCTTCTCAGCGGGTGGTCTCTACTCAACTCCAGCGCGTGTTACTCCCGCGGTCGGTCGCCCTGAGGGGCAACGTTCCGTCGGTTTCGCTCGGCCTTTGTCTTTCAAGAGCCGCCGAGACCTGTTGGACGGCCCAGGTTTGGCTTTCGTGGTCGTAGCATTCCGCCGCAGCCGCGAGTCGCGGCAGAATCGTTGTACTTGTCGAAGCTTCGTCGGGGAACTTGGTGCAATCCCATAGGATGTGCGTCAGGGTGGCCCTCTCCCGCTGACACACGCGGCACACATCACTCACATATAATTTCGGGTATAGATGAGTCATTAACAATGGAGTGGGTAAGGAACCAGTTTGCAATTGTCTGAACAGCACCGCCTCCGCTCGGCTCAGCCCCGCGGTGGGAAAGTCCTTCGAGCCAGGCGGTTCACGGAGAGATTTCTGGATAGCCTGGGGGTTGGTCAGCCGTACAGAGCCTCAATTTGAAGGAACCAGAGCCATCGGGATGCTGCTCACGCCACTGCGGGTAAACAAATGAAGAGGTAATTCGTCTGTCGGAATAGATGCTCTCCAAGGGGAAAACCCCTGGTGGGGAATTTTTGGACATCAGCCTAGGATGAAGCAGGCGCAAGAATAATTAGGAGATCAAGCAATGAGCCTAGGAAAGCCTAATAGCACCCAAAACCTGGCCAAGTAACAGGAGCCGCAGACAGGTGATGATGATGATGATGAAGATGAAGCCTCAATTAATGGCACAAAGCCACTATGGGGGATAGGCCACGAATCGGGTGGTAATATGATTGAAAAATAAAATAAATTAGTTAATAAATAAATAACACAGAAAAGGAAAATAAATGAATAACCCAAGATAAAAAATAATAAAGCATACAGGTCCGAGGAGCGAGGCCGAAACGAAGTTCTTTCTCCTCGTCTTTTTCCGTTCTCGCGCTGCCGGCACATGCCATGCTGTAACAATAAGTGAGATTAGACTAGATAGATAGATAGATAGATAGATAGATAGATAGATAGATAGATAGATAGATAGATAGATAGATAGATAGATAGATAGATAGATAGATAGATAGATAGATAGATAGATAGATAGATAGATAGATAGATAGATAGATAGACAGATAGATAGATAGATAGATAGATAGATAGATAGATAGATAGTCCAGGGCCACCAGGGCTTCTACTCTGGGTCCGCCATTGTGCAAACATAAGCAATGCGCCCACACGAAACGTTCTCTTAAGCGCACTTGTAAAACGTAACTTCCAGTGCCCTTAGCTCGGCCGCAGACTCAGGGCGCATGCAAATACGGGATACATTGTTTGTCGAGTGTTACAGACGCAGTAGTCACGGTCTCGTTCCCGCCGTTCAATCATATCGGCGAGTGTATGCAACATCGATTACCGCCATATGTCGAAGGTGCAGCTGAAGATAAGAAGATAGCCTGACGACAACGACGTAACAAAGGTGAAGACATGACAACGATGGTTTAACGAAGAGGGTGGACGGATGGAAAGACAGACTGACACGGTCGTGGGCCAAACTACTTTCAGGCTTTTGAATGCTGTCGCAGTAAGTAAAAGTTGAGGCATTTTAGCATACGCTAAAGGGGATGAAGGCGAAAGCCTGTGCTCTCAAGAGGCATTAATTAAATTACTTGACATTCTCCATCGAATGCGTTGTTATTTCCTATTACTTGTTTTCTCCCACCAAAGGTTGTGGGTTCGAGTGCCTTAATTAACGCTATCTCAATTAACCGGGCCTTAATTAACTGCGTCTTAATTAACACCAGTGGTCATGGGTACGACGATCAATTTCGGCACCATTGAATTTTTGTTCTACCAAAGGTCGCGGGTTCGAGTGTCTTAATTACGCTGTCTTAATTAACTTCACCTTAAATAACACCAAAGGTCGTGGGTTCGACTACCACCGATGATCGTGGTTTCGATCATCAATGGTGGCACCATCAATACTGGTGCCATTGAGGTTTGGTTCCACCAAAGGTCGTGGGTTCGGGTGCCCTAATTAATGCTATCTTAACTTCGCCCTAATTAACACCAGAGGTCGTGGGTTCGAGTCCCATCAATGGTCGTGAGTGGCACTACAAATTTTGGTGCCATTGAATTTTGGTGTCATAACGCCGGACAATGGATTTTTCGTCCCATGAGGCACTTCAGGCTTTCGCCTTAACAGACACATTTATGTGTGTGATAGAAAAAAGGCGTGATTGAATTTGGCCACCTGGTTGAATTTGGCCACGTCGCATGGGACAACATGACAAATGTGAAAAAAGTGCGGACAGTTTCCCATATGTACTGTTCTGCCCATCGGAAAGCACATTTACTCCTCAGTGAAGCTCTGGTCTTCTAGTAAGCTTTCGCGCTGTCGCACGGTAAGCGTGAAAATGAAGAACGTCTTTATAAGGCCTATATGCAAGTGGCGCGCAGCGGAGGTGGATCAAAGCCATTTAATAATACACAAGACTGCGTGTCATAATTTCCTTATGGTTCATAAAGAATGCCATGTCGCAGAGCTTGACGCATATTATAGTTGGTAGCACCGCCGGTTTCCACATGCAGCCAGAGAAGTCTGGGCAAAGCAGTTAGGCTGTAGCTTAATGGGAGAGGGAAACAGGAAAACGAGGTGGTGCAATAGCCAGGAAGGGCCTTTCGCTGGCCTGTTGCTCAGTGCAACAGTTTATAGATGGGGATGAGGGGAGGGGTGCAATAGGTTGACGACGCAGTAATCGATTGAGCTATGCAACCTGTTGTAACGGGTCTCTTTCGCGGCAGTGACAGCCATGACATTAATTCTTAACGACGAGGTCATTGCATTCCAAGTAAAGTTGTGCGAATATTTGAAACTATCGAATAACCAACCGAATAGTGTTCGATTCGGTCTTCGAATCGAATAGTCATTATTCGTAAATGATAATATTTTTTCGAATACCTTGCGAATATTTGAAAACGTCAACTGCGCCCAATTAAACATACAATTGGAGCAAAAGTACAGTAAATTCTCACGCCGGCGGGCCTAGTATAGACAAGAGACATGAGGACTTGAGTAGTGAAGCAGGGGAGCGGGGGGTATTCTGTATATGTACTTCTAGTGGACATGTCTATCTCGTCTGCTGCTAAAGTGCTGATTGGCTGGGGGTGCCTATCTTATTTTGACGCGTGACTCAGCCCAGCCAATCGGAACATTAGCAGCAGAAGAAATGGACATATCCACTAGGTGGAGACTTAAGAATACCCTCCCAGGGTACGCCGCTTAGGTAGCCAATACTTACACGCTATATATGTAGCAATCATTCGCCCTCTCGGAAAAGTCCCGCGCAAGCGAAGAAATTACTTGTTTGCTCCTAATGCAACATTTTTGCTTTTAATGAGCAATGCTTCATAACGTGTTATCTAATGACAGAAACTTGCTAAGTTTAAGAATACTAGGACGGGAACATCGTTTTATAGTAATTGTGATAACGGCTCTTCTCTGTTCTAAAACTATTGGAATAATATTAGATATTCGATTCCAGTTGTTTCTGGTACTAGTCGATTCATATTATATTCGGCCTCAAAAATCACTATTCGGCCATAAAATTTTACGGGCCACGGAATCTGAGAAGAGAGAGAGAGAAAATGGTAAATGAAAGGTAGGGAGGTTAACCAGGACTGGGCCCGGTTGGCTACCCTACACTGGGGAAAGGGAAAGGGGGACGGAAAGATTAAAAGAAGAGAAAGTCCACTGGAGATATCAGTCGGTCACTCAGTCCGGATCACAGACGCTGACTCAATCCGGTCGCTTTCAAATATCGCAGCAGCGCTTTTGTGGACGGAATCTGAGAAAAAGCTTAATATCTCACCAGCCTTACAGCGGAGCCTGGTGTTCGCATTTCCAGCCGTTGCTAGTATGTAGTGATGCACTGTTTGTTTTACTGGTTACTTTTACAGGCTGCTTGAAAATTCAGCGCTTTACGAGATCCCGTGGTCCTTAAAATTTTGTGGCCGGGTGTACGCTCAAAGAACGATACGCTTTTAAAGGTATGCAATTCGTCACCTAATTATGTAAATGTTTGCTTAGCAACAGTGTGATAGCTTCATTGAATACAAAAAGTGTAATTAGATGCTAATGGGGCATGCCGGTATCAGAAAATAACTAGAGTGAGAAAAAAATATAATTTGCTCAGTGTTTAGTAGCCAGCAATTAAATCTACAAAAAAATTTGCTGGAGAGCGCACATGGTGTAGCGAATAGTTTTCCAATGCCGAACTTTGTTTTCCAATGTTGAACTTTAAATCATTGTTTTAAGCCACAAAATAATCTTTTTTTCCCACGCAGTCCCTTAGCTTTTCTACGTAGAAGTGCCCTTGCTTCCGCGATTTTGGATGCACGATGACACAAGGTAAAAATATAATACAGGACGGCTACCAAGATAGCTTCGCCAGGCACCGAAATAGTTTTATTTATTCTCTTTCCCGTGCAAGAATTCTTGCTTGTGATTTCAATGAAACATCAACTTCAAAATGCATCTACGAAACGCTGTCTGGAAAACCACATTATACCAGGCGTACCGCACCTCAAGCTACCAGAAGCGCATGAGATGTTCCCGTGGCAAGAAGAGAAGAGCACCGTATGCAAAATGTTTGTGGACTTGTTCGTTTCCTTTTTTTCTCTTTCAAAATGTTTTCGAGTCTTTCGAGAGATCAGTCACCATATTTTGATACTGCTGAGACGGCGTCTTCTGCGACTGCGGTAACTTGCATTGGGTTGCGAATGTTCACCAGATGTTGAGTGTCGACAGTATATATAAAACATTCCTCCTTGAAAGAAGTTCGCGTGATATCGTTGTTCACACGTCTGCCCTCGCATTTACCCAATGCTCATTTTTTTCGCCGTGTGTTGTACTGATATTTCCTCCTCGTCCAAATCCGTTCTGTCAGTTCTGCAGATAGTTTGCGCTTGCTTTAGACAACGATGAAAGTAGGAGTTCGTGTGTCGATACTGCAAGTGTGTCTTTCTGCGAAAAGACCTCTGCGATGTTCAGGAAAACAGCGCGAGGAAAAGTGAATGCTGAAAGAGAGAATGAAAAAGAAATGGCAGGAAAGACAGGAGACATAGAGAGATTATTTTAATGGAAAGGGATGGCAGTGAAGACTTTTTCTGTCATTATATTGCACGAAGAGACACTCTGACGCTGACAACTAGTTTGAAATATCTGCTCATTTTCTGTCGGCACATACAATGTAGAAACAATTGTGGTACAGAGCGACAATTGCTAAATCACTGTTTATTGACATACAAAGCGCTCCGTCTAAGTTCATCAGATTGGGCATATGATCAATATATATGCACAAACTCTTTGTAGATTACCAACATTGAGAGTGTCTGCTATTGACTCAACAGCTTTCATTTTGAAGTAATGGTTAACTACAGAAAGACTCGCCAAAAAGGCCTTGACCGAAAGAAAGCATTGCGGGATCCCTATATCTAAGTCGGATAACGATAATATTACAACACAAGTGAGCAGTGAGCAGTGAGCATTGAGCAGAGGCTGCAACAAAACAGGACGCAGCCTAACCGACCGATATTTTTACTGCAGCTCGTGTTTCCCGCTAAGCACAGTCCCTATCACCGTGCCTCCCCTCTGACGCAGCAGACGGCGTCATCCTGCCAGCTGCCTAGCAGAGCATACTGCGCACACTCAGCAGGCTGACTCTGCGGCTTCCGTGGACTTGGAACTACGGCGCCTGCGCTTGATTGGCTGGAGAGCCATATATAGGGGACCATCCCGGCACCAGCTTCACTATTGAGCAGCGGCTGCAACAAAAAAGGACGCAGCCTAACCGACCGATATTTTTACTGCAGCTCGTGTTCCCCGCTGTCTACAGTCCCTATCACCGTGCCTCCCCTCTGACGCAGCAGACGGCATCATCCTGCCAGCTGCCTAGCAGAGCATACTGCGCACACTCAGCAGGCTGACTCTGCGGCTTCGGTGGACTTGGAACTACGCCGACTGCGCTTGATCGGCTTGAGAGCCATATATAGGAGACCATCCCGGCACCAGCTTCACTATTGAGCAGCGGCTGCAACAAAACAGGACGCAGCCTAACCACCCGATAGTTTTACTGCAGCTCGTGTTCCCCGCTGTCTACAGTCCCTATCACCGTGCCTCCCCTCTGACGCAGCAGAGGGCCTCATCCTGCCAGCTTCCTAGCAGAGCATACTGCGCACACTCAGCAGGCTAACTCTGCGGCTTCCGTGGACTTGGAACTATGGCGCCTGCGCTTGATCGGCTGGAGAACCATATATAGGGAATCATCCCGGCACCAGCTTCACTATTGAGGAGCAGCGGCTGCAACAAAACAGGACGCAGCCTAATCGTCCGATATTTTTACCGCAGGTTAGTTTTTTCTACTTTTCACTGCGTCCTATGCTGCTGTTGCGGCTGCTGCTCACAAGTGTGTGTCTTGTTTTTGGTCTATTTTCTGCGATGCCAACCAACACTGAACTCGCTAAAAGATTGAGCATCTCGAATCGCTGCTTAATGATAAGCTTGATGCACTTGTCGACAGTCTGGCTGCCAAGATTGGGAAGAGGCGTGAAGACCAGGGAATTGGCAACCTTGCTTCTCTAGCTGAAAGCGTGCGCTTCATGAGCGAACAGTATGACACATTCAAAGCGACATTCAGTGAACTGGTAACTACTAACAAATCATTAACTTCTCAGAATCAAGCATTAACCAAGAGAATCGCAGACATGGAACAGTACAGCAGAATGAATAACATTGAATTTAAAGGCATTCCATCATCACAAGGACAGGAATGCTCTGCGATCTTGAAGAAGGTTGCCGATGCAATTCAGTGTCCAATTCTTCTGGAGACATTGATATATTTCATCGTGTGGCCAGCAAGATGTCGGACAGGAACATCATTGTTCGTTTTTGTTAACGTAACAAAAAGAATGAATTTCTTCGCAAGGGTCGCAAAACTCGTCTGCGATGCTCCCAGATTGGCTTTTCTGGTAGTAATGATAATCCCACTTACATTAACGAACACCTCACAATCGACAACAAACGTTTATTCAGCAAGGCCCTTGCACTGAAGAAAGAAAACAGTTGGCAGTTTTTATGGAATGAAAGTTGCCAGATTAAAGCCCGTAAATCAACCGACAGCAGGGTCTTCTGAATAAACTCAGATGCGGATTTTCGCATCTTTGCGCAGGCGTAGCTTATTGCTACATTTCCTGTCCTACGAACTGATTGCACACACGTTCCTGAATACTTTTCATCATGTCTTTGCTATCACCAGCCGAAGTCAAGCCATTGCTTACATATTCTAATATCTCTATTCTTCATATCAATGCGCGAAGTTTGCGCAAGAACCATGATACCACTTCTGCATTTACGTACTCACTTAATCATTCGTTTTCATTTATTTGCGTTTCGGAAACATGGCTTGACAATGCTGATAGCAATTTATACGTTTTTCGTCCATACCAAGCAGAATACTGCCATCGTATTTCGGATCGATATGGTGGTTCCGCCATATTTGTTTCACCTCACATTAAATATAAGCGTATCTATTTCTTAATGTAAATCACTGTGAATCGGTATGAATTGAAACTGACTTACAGCTGAATTCTCATAATCATAACAGTTTTATTCTTGGTTGTGTATACCGCTCCCCTTCTTCATCTATTCCTGATTTTCTGGGTGAACTCTGCAGAGTTTAAAAAATGTCTCTTGAACATAAGGAAGTCCTAATTGTCGGTGATATTAACATCAATTTACTTGACGTCGACAACGGAAGTGTAACAGCTTATACAGACTGTCTTGCTGGTTTCGGACTGGAATCATTAATTATCTCTCCTACTAGGTGTTCTACTCATGGTACCAACACACTTCTTGACCATGCTCTAACTAACATCGCACCAACTCCAAACTCTTGTGTCATAGATACGCAGATCACAGACTATTTCCCAATATTCGTCTCCTTTGAGGCTGAAATACTTCAGTCCGAGCCTTGCTACTTTTTCTCCAAGTTTGACCGAGACAGTTTTGTTAACACTATAACAAATACTGATTGGTCTGCAATTAACTCCCTGCACGATCTCGATCAAGCTCTTGAAAATTTTTGTTCTATCTTTCTACAGGCTGTTCGCGCTAACACCACTACCGTACAATGCAAGAAACATTTTAAGTTTCCCGGTAACCCTTGGGTAACGAGAGGTCTACTGACTAGTATGAGAAAAAAAGATAATTTATACAAAAAGTGTAAAAAGAAACCTTTTAATGTACGCTTAGCGGCACGCTATAAAAATTATTGTAACATTCTGAATAACTTGCTAAAGAAGTCTAAACGACAGTATTCCGCAAATGAATTTGCTAAACACAAGAACAATCCCAAAAAACAATGGCAACTTCTTTATGCGTTCATGAACTTACCTAAGTCCGGTAATACTGCTGATAAAATAAACTACAACAATAAAACTCGTACTGATTCTTCTAGCATAGCAAATAGTTTCAGTGACTACTTCTACAATACATACAGCAGTCGTCCTAACTACTACTTATCCCATCGATCGCTGCAATCATTCTTTTCTTCTCTTTCCCGAAACTTCGGATGAGGTATGTTCCATGGTATTAGCTCTAAAGAATTCTAGCCCTGGCTTAGATAATATTTCTGTGTTTCATCTAAAAGTTGTTGCACTGCTTATTTGTGATACACTTTGTATTATAATTAATAATATTTTAAATGTGGTATTTTCCCCATTTCGCTTAAAAGGGCTAAGATTATTCCTATACACAAGAAAGGTGATAAAACGGAGGTGTTTAACTATCGTCCTATTTCTATTCTATCGTCGATTAGTAAAGTTGAGAAGTTATTTTCTAAGCGCCTAAATAATCACTTAAACAAATTTAATTTGTTGCAGTCTTCTCAATTTGGTTTTCGCGCTGGCAGTTCGACTAATTTGGCTTTAATATTCCTAACCGACTACATTCGTCACTCGATTGATACGGGCAACATTGTTGGTTCGGTATTCTTGGACTTCACTAAAGCTTTTGATACAATTCATCATAACATTCTTTTTACTAAGCTAGAAGCCCTGGGAATTACCGGTCCAGTACTAAAACTCCTAAAAAGTTACCTATATGATACAGAACAAACAGTCTTTTTTTTTTTTTTTTTTTTTGGAGGTGCTTATTCTGATACTAAAGTTATTAAACGAGGTGTACCACAAGGCTCTATACTAGGTCCCTTATTATTCTGTATTTATATTAATGATTTACCCACTTGTCTTAAGTCGGCACATTGTGTACTATACGCAGAAGATACTACTATCTCGTTGCGAGCAATTCTTTAACAACCTTAATCCTTAAACTAAACAATGAGCTTGACCATATTGCTGCTTGGTGTTCGTCCAATCATCACTTATCAATCCTTCAAAAACTCAATTCACGATTTTTCGATCTAGCCAAAGAATACTAACTGGCTTACCTGAGATAACTCTAGATGGTCATCACATTCCCGTCTCCGACTGTGTTTCATTTGTGGCCATCAAATTAGATTCTAGCCTTAAGTTTTCTCAACACATTGCCTTCATTAAGCAAAAGTGTACCTTCGGTATTAGAGCATTAATCAAATCAAGACCATACTTCTCTAAAGACGCATTATTAGCATTATACTTTGCCTTCATTCAAAGTCACATTAATCATGGCATTGTTTCCTGGGGAAACATATATAACTGTCATATCTCATCTATTCAGCACTTACAAAACCAAGCATACGCATTATCACTAACAGTGGGTTTTTCACGAGTGCTACTCCTCTACTTCGTGAAAATAGCATCCTTGTTGTAACAAACTTGTTCAAATATCATCTAATAATTATGTTTTATAAATTACTTACTAAACAGCTCTCATACCAATTCATTGATTCCAGACACCTCATCAATAACAAAAATACCAGGTTTCCACGTAACTCTAATTTTCTACTACCTATGGTTCATTCTAACTATGGAAAAATGACATCATCATTCGCTGCTATAAAACTGTGGAATGGTTTACCCGTTAGCATTAAATCTTCATCCTTTCATACATTTAGTCATGCTCTAAAGATGTTTTATATGTGTAACTAAGTTTACGTCATTCATTACACTATATTTGTCATTTGTATGTACTGACAGCTTTTTTGTGTACTACAGGCTTATATAAATACAATTTGTTTTCATCTATATTATTTTTCTATGTTGTATTTTTACCATTGTGTTCGTTTATTTTAGTTAGTTTGCTCTTCTTTAATACATCTCTACATTGTTATAATTGACCGAGGGTCCCGTTGCAGTCTTGGACTTTGGGACCCTCGTCTGTATATTGCATCTTTCCAATGCATTGTATTTAATGAATAATAAACTGAAACTGAAGTGGCTTACCACTGTTCTGCGGAGATGTGGTTCGACAAGGATATAGCGAAACAATCATTGTTATATGAAATTGGCTTCATCATCATCAGCTTAGTTACGCCCACTGCAGGGCAAAGGCCTCTCCCATACTTCTCCAACTACCCCGGTCATGTACTAATTGTGGCCATGTTGTCCCTGCAAACGTCTTAATGTCATCCGCCCACCTAACTTTCTGCCGCCCCCTACTACGCTTCCCTTCCCTTGGAATCCAGTCCGTAACCCTTAATGACCATCGGTTATCTTCCCTCCTCATTACATGTCCGGCCTATGCCCATTTCTTTTTCTTGATTTCAACTAAGATGTCATTTACCCGCGTTTGTTCCCTCACCCAATCTGCTCTTTTCTTATCCCTTAACGTTACACCTATCATTCTTCTTTCCATAGCTCGTTGCGTCGTCCTCAATTTCAGCAGAACCCTTTTCGTAAGCCTCCAGGTTTCTGCCCCGTAGGTGAGTACTGGTAAGACACAGCTGTTATACACTTTCCTCTTGAGGGATAGTGGCAACCTGCTGTTCATGATTTGAGAATGCCTGCCAAACGCACCCCAGCCCATTCTTATTCTTCTGGTTATTTCAGTCTCATGATCAGGATCCGTGGTCACTACCTGCCCTAAGTAGATGTATTCCCTTAACACTTCCAGTACCTCGCTAGCTATCGTAAACTGCTGTTCTCTTCCGAGACTGTTAAACATTACTTTAGTTTTCTGTAGATTAATTTTCAGACCCACCCTTCTGCTTTGCCTTTCCAGGTCAGTGAGCATGCATTGCAATTGGTCTCCTGAGTTACTAAGCAAGGCAATATCATCAGCGAATCGCAAGTTGCTAAGGTATTCTCCATCAACTTTTATCCCCAATTCTTCCCACTCCAGGTCTCTGAATACCTCCTGTAAACATGCTGTGAATAGCATTGGAGATATCGTATCTCCCTGTCTGACGCCTTTCTTTATTGGGATTTTGTTGCTTTCTTTGTGGAGGATTACGGTGGCTGTGGAACCGCTATAGATATCTTCCAGTATCTTTACATATGGCTCATCTACACCCTGATTCCGTAGTGCTTTCATGACTGCTGAGGTTTCGACTGAATCAAATGCTTTTTCGTAATCAATGAAGGCTATATATAAGGGTTGGTTATATTCCGCACATTTCTCTATCACCTGATTGATAGTGTGAATACGGTCTATTGTTGAGTAGCCTTTACGGAATCCTGCCTGGTCCTTTGGTTGACAGAAATCTAAGGTATTCCTGATTCTATTTGCGATTACCTTGGTAAATACTTTGTAGGCAACGGACAGTAAGCTGATCGGTCTATAATTTTTCAAGTCTTTGGCGTCCCCTTTCTTATGGATTAGGATTATGTTAGCGTTCTCCCAAGATTCCGGTACGTTCGAGGTCATGAGGCATTGTGTATATAGGGCGGCCAATCTTTCTAGGACAGTGTTCCCACCATCCTTCAACAAATCTGCTGTTACCTGATCCTCCCCAGCTGCCTTCCCCCTTTGCATAGCTCCCAAGGCGTTCTTTACCTCTTCCGGTGTTACTTGTGGGATTTCAAGTTCCTCTAGCCTATTCTCTCTCACCTTATCGTCGTGGGTGTTACTGGTACTGTATAAATCTCTATAAAACTCTTCAGCCACTTGAACTATCTCATCCATATTAGTAACAATATTGCCGGCTTTGTCTGTTAACGCACACATCTGATTCTTGCCTATTCCTAGTTTCTTTTTCACTGCTTTTAGGCTTCCTCCGTTCCTCAGAGCCTGTTCAATTCTATCCATATTATAGTTCCTTATGTCCGCTGTCTTACGCTTGTTGATTAACTTAGAAAGTTCTGCCAGTTCTATTCTAGCTGTAGGGTCAGAGGCTTTCATACATTGGCGTTTATTGATCAGATCTTTCGTCTCCTGCGATACCTTACTGGTATCCTGTTTAACGGCGTTACCACCGACTACTATTGCGCACTCCTTAATGATGCCCATAAGATTGTCGTTCATTGCTTCAACACTATGGTCCTCTTCCTGGGTTAAAGCCGAATACCTGTTCTGTTGCTTGATCCGGAATTCCTCTAGTTTCCCTCTTACCGCTAACTCATTGATTGGCTTCTTATGTACCAGTTTCTTCCGTTCCCTCCTCAAGTCAAGGCTAATTCGAGTTCTTACCATCCTATGGTCACTGCAGCGCACTTTGCCGAGCACGTCTACATCTTGTATGATGCCAGGGTTCGCGCAGAGTATGAAGTCGATTTCATTTCTAGTCTCACCATTCGGGCTCCTCCACGTCCACTTTCGGCTAACCCGCTTGCGGAAAAAAGTATTCATTATCCGCATATTATTCTGTTCTGCAAACTCTACTAATAACTCTCCTCTGCTATTCCTAGAGCCTATGCCATATTCCCCCACTGCCACTGACTTTCTGCCTAGGAGACATAAAAATAAAATGTGCTGGAATAACGGAGACACCGAAGAATTAAACACTAGCACCATCAAGCGCTCTATTTAATGACTTGTTCCGCGTCGTCGTTATGAAGATGAAGCCGCGGTACTCTCACAACGTTTGAAACGCGAAATCGTCTACGTTGCATATTTAAATACAAAATGCATATGTGAAGGTGTAGATGTCCTTTGGAACGAAGCCCCTGTGGCGAAACGTCGTCGAAAAGTTTACAGAGTAGTCCGGCGGGCGCGAGAAATTGTGTTTGCACAGCGCAGTGGTGACAGCGAAACGGAGGAGGAGTGCGAGTATCACGCCCGGTTGCTTCGTTAAAGTTTTTGCTGAAAGTGGCATCCACGACTGCCACAGCAGCGTCCCCTGGCCGACGTTTGGTTGTCTGGGCCTTCCATTAGTGTTTTTGTAATGGCTCCCGCCTGGGCTAAGGACGCGTCTCAGGTTAGATTGGCATGAAAGTACCATGAAATGAATTGGCTCGGGACGGCTTTTCTTGTTATTTTTATTTGCGAATGTTCAATGTGGGATGGATGGATGGTTGGATGGAATAACTTTAATGAAAGGTCCTGCGAGCTACGGGGCGCAAGGTCCCATAGAGCAGGCTACTCCCACGTTGGGACCGGGAGTTGTAACTCCCTGGCCGCATCGTGGGCTCGCTGGACAGCCCAGAGCTGCTCCGCCTGGTCCGTGCTGCGTAATGCTTTTTGCAGCCTGGAGGAGTCTTGATCCTTGTTTGCGTGGGCCCGACCACACGGCCAGAGCAAGTGATGTACGTCTAGTGTGCTATGGCAATTTTCGCAATATGATGTTTTGTATAGGTCAGGCATGTAGTGATGTAGTCTGTTCTGCGTGGGGTACGTGTTTGTTTGAAGCATTCTGAACGTGAGGGCTTGAGGCCTGGTGAGCTTATTGTGAGGTGTGCTGTATATTCTTCGGTCTACATATAAGTGCTTTGTGATCTCGTTGTATGTGGAGGGAGGGCCCCAATTCTCGCTGGGATGGTCACGACCAGAGTAGGTGGCGTCGCGAAGGGTTAGGTCTCGCGCGCTCCTGTGAGCCATCTCATTGAGATTGCGAGGGGCGTCCTCGATCTCTCCGAGGTGTGCCGGGAACCAGCAGATGGTGTGATGCTGCAGGGGTGCGGATCTATTGATTACTTGTAGTGCTGGGCTTGCAAGTGCTCCTTTCTGAAAGGCTTTGACGGCCGAGCGTGAATCGCTGTAGACGTGGGTGGTGGTCGGCTCTGTGAGCGCGAGTGCGATGGCGACCTGTTCTGCTATCTCGGACTTATGGGTCTTGACTGTGAGAGCGTTTGTGACTTGACCTTGCTTATTGATCGTGGTGGCAACGAAGGCCTTCCTGGTCGGGTACTGTGCCGCGTCTACGAAACAGGCTAGGATCTTCTTATCACGTATTTCGCGCAGGATGAATGATCCGCGTGCCAGCCTTCTGGGTTGGTGGTGCGCGGGGTTCATGTTCCGCGGGAGTGGGCGAACCGTGTAGGAGTTGTGGAAACGTGGGAAGTTGTGTTGGAGTTGTGTAGGAGTTGGGAAACGTGGAAAGTCTATGAAAACGCAAACGTTTACGTGGGTACAAAAAAGTCTTCTAAAAAGCCTACAAATAAACACCTGACCTTTTTTTTTTCATTCTCGAAACCAAATACTGGAACCGGAACGCACTACTCAAAGCGTAGGACGTGTAGTCGTGGGCTTCTGCAACTGATTGCACTCCGAAAAGAAGCAGCTGACACGAGCTATAGCTCCTTTAACATCGGGAAGAAGCAAGCTTCGAGGCGTTTGAATGTGCAGTTTCGGCGCGACGCTGGATTTGATCTTTCTGTGGAGCCTAGTAAAAACTTCAGCTTCGCAAAACAAAAAAAGAGACAGCCTCAGAAAAAAAAAAAGAAAATAAATTCGCACATGTACACGAATAACAGGAGACAAAGCGGAGGCTCGTTCATCAGCGAGTATCATGCGTTCCGCCTCTGCAGGAAGAAACAGAGGCTCTGCGAAGAAAGATCAGTCTCTGTCGTCGAAAACACAATCTGCCAGACTTCGTAAATTCGTCTCCCTGTCAGACCCGCTGCTTCTTCTTACGTTCTTTCCCCGATCATATACTCTCGAAATCCCCTGGGAGAGAAAAAAAAAAAAAGAAACAACGTACCGTTTCACTCTGCACCACGCGTTTCTATTTATTCGATTCTCCATTTAAAGCATCGAAAGTGCACAGTATATTTGCTCATTTATTCACTTATTTACGCGCGTAAGGATATTTACTACTTTGTTCATGTTCTTTCATTTTTCCATAAAGATACACATCGCAATTATAAGATAAAAAATGTAAAATGTGCGTACATTCAGGGCACGCGCCTTCAGAGAGGGCGTATTCATTACGCAGCGGCGGAGCTGCGTGCGTGGTTGCAAAGGGAGCACAACTGGCCTTCGTCCTCTCGTCAGCTTGAGGTAAGTCTTATAAAATGGTAGCCTAGCAACGCAGCGGGCGTACGCATCTTTGAACTGTTCACCGTTTTTGTCGTTATCTTTTTATTTTTTCGCCTTGGAACGCTTCACAGTAAAGACCGTGGGCAAGCGGTACGAACTGGTGCGCGGCTGACGTGCCACAGCCATTCACGAGAAGTTTATGCAGACGCGAGTGTACGAAGTGCATACAAACAAATAAAAAGGAAGAGAGAAAATAACGAAGCAGTGAAGGTCGCCGGTGTGGAAGCGTATGTTTGCTAGCTCTTGCCAAAAAAAAAAAAAAAAAAAGAGCGTTGTGTGGAGCCATCGTACGTGCCAGGGCCAGTCTCAGTGCGTCGCTTTCCCCGCATTGCAAGTGTGCTGCATAGAACGAACACAAGCACGGTCATGGCGTGTTTTTTGCTTACATTGTCGCGGCAAGCACTGAGCTAGCAAAACGGATCATTCGGCTCAGATAGTTGTGTCTGATTGCAAATGCTACTAACCAGCGCGTGATTTAAATTGTTGTTAACCGACATAAGTCTCCGGCGTTTTCAACGTCTGGGAATGGTCGAGCGATCTGTACAAGGTTAAAGGGGTTGAGATTGAGATTATCACGTAAGGTTTTCTCGAAAGTTAGTAGTGCAGTTGTGCAACCAAAACTGAAATGCGACAATAAGAGAAAAACTGGAACTGTCTGCGATTGGCGTGTAAAATTCAACAAAACTCATCACCTGTTGAAGTAAAACGCCAAACGCCAGTACCGATGAAACCTTTGCTCGCTATGAAAACAAAAGAAAAACAATACAATCTAAAGCTACAAGGAAACGAGGAACATGGTATTATACGGCAGAAAATAATTGGCAATGCTATCTTACGAAGTGTACCTGGTGTCTGGTCCAAAGCTCTTAGCAATCACAACGATAGCTAGCGACGCAGTAAAGCTCGCATTGTCTCGCGACGTATCACTTGTTGCTGCTATCACTAAAATTTATGGTTGATGCCAACTCAGGTGGGTAATGAAAAATGGCAATATATATTAAATGATAAAAAAAATTATATTCCACATGACAAGTAAGCGTTATGAGAAAGACTAGAATAACTATTACTGTTGCTGCAAACGTTCGCATTGGTTCGCGAACAATCTCTTTCGGAGAACGACGGCTTTTGTTTCCTCCTGTTAACAACGTTCTCTTTCAGCTCTTGTCGCCGGTTCCAGACAGTTCGCGTCAATTTGGGTTCAATAGTTTCTCGTGTGAGCGTGTGCAGCATGCACACGCTACAACCGCGCTGTCAAGCAAGCTGCTTTTAGTGCTTGCACATCGTCACAATTTTAGTGGCGTAGTTAAAGGGAGCGTCAGCTTTCAGCAATTATGATTCCAAGCTCGGCTTCCAGATGACTGATAATGGTGGGCGTACCACCTTATTCCATTACTTATCATGATTGACCGCAGTGACTCAGCGGCACTCCGCGGTTAAGCACGACGTTACTAGTTCGATTCCCGACCATGCACAGAACGTTGAAGGGGCAGCGGAACGGAATTAGTGCTGCGCGCTTGCTAGGCTTGGCCACCCTTTTTCAATCTTTCGCATCACTAATCGCGTCATTGCATGCCGTTCTTTCCATGACAGTGAATATACGGCGTTCTGTATGTTTTCACATTGCATGCTGCGTAGCGTCGCCTACAGTTGCATAGTGTCCACCGGCTACGCTGATACGCATAGGTCAGGAGTAGCCTGAAAATGCCAGTAGTTCTTTTTTTATTTGCCTAATTCCACAGTCAGCTTAGCTCAGATGAGGGCGATTTTGGTTATTTTAGTGCGTGCCGGAATCGCCACAGTGTTCGCCTTCGCTTACGCGAAGCCGGACAAAGCAAATATTTGTGATATGAAAAAAAAAATATCTGCGGTAACGGATATATGTTGACTTAATAACATCACACGACTTTTATGAAACGGGATAGCCTCAGGGAATGACGGACTCTGCCATCGTAGCTTATTCCCCACAGTAAATGAGTCTATCTGGTAATATGTATTTTTGTCATTCAGTTCATCGCTCCAGCTTTTCTCAGAAGTTCCGTTCTCCTGTCGCTATAATCAAGCTGAAGAGAGCGAAATTATTAGCGTCATATTTTCAGCCTGTGTACTTTTATTAAGACTGAGACATAAATAACAACGACATGTAAGCTGCTAGAAGAATATTTACCAACTGTGGTAACATAAAGCTTTAACGGCGCATTATTATCCTGCCAGTGAATATGACGCCATGTTTGTAGTTCGTGAAATTTAGTTACCTGATCTACGCCTACAGCCAGCTGTACACAACTTCTGCGCCTATGCAGGGTAGCACCTTTAGAAAAAAGGAAATAAATAGATAATGAGAAAAGTCGCAAGAGAATGAGCGAGTAAAGCACGGCAGACTGAAAAGTCGTTTTCTATTGAAGTGCACCTTCGTTGCTGCTTGCGTCCCACGCCACAGCGCTGACTCCGGCTCGTCAATTATTTCTGGCTCTTCGCTAGCGCTGCTACCGTCGCTGCTGACGAGCTTCCCGTTTCTCTGTCGCCACTCGCTCATTAGAATGCGTTTAGCGACTCGCGCAAGGCGTCCGAGGCCCGCTGCTGTGAGTATTAACGATGCGCTCGAGTCAACAGTGAAGACGACGCTGTGTTGAATGAATTACTGCAGCCCCAGAAACGCCGCGTGCGTACCAGTCGAGAAAAGCGTTGAAGTAGGAGTAGCGCTGCTGATGTCGTTTGAGAGAAGCGAAGTGGTCAGCAGCAGCAGCAGAAGTAGGTGAATTAGAGGAGGAGGGAGAAGAAGCGTAAGGGAAAGGAGCAGTAGACGCACAAGTAGGCAAAAAAGGAAAGGAAATATTAAGAAAAGGCCTTCTTTACACTTTCTTATGCATCATACACACTTTATGCATGTTCTCTTCACCTACCTACGAACCTGCGCAGCACGAAGCACGCTTTAGAGGGGAGGAAAATTGTTGGTTTTTCGAATACGATAACATTATGCCAATCATTATTAGACCCTGGGTGTCAAATCCGGATAGTGTAACCAAAGGCGTGGGTTGGCAGGTTCTTATACCAGTGCACAATATGCATTCTCGAAAGAGCAGATCCGGGAAGGTGCATATGTCCTTGGCGGAGGGAGCAGCTTGGTGGGGTGAGAGCGACGAAGCAGGGAAGAAGGAACAGCGGAGTGGTGTGACGTACATAATCACATCAGTGGGGATTGACCAGGTGTGCTGTGGGCACGCTGTATTGCGTAATGCTCTCCGCCACACTGCTCTGTGTGGAGGCGGCTCTAATGAAGCGATCACGATGGATAGTCATCGAATGATCAGGCTTCAAATTGGTATTTGCTCTACAGTCGCTCAGCTATAGCAAGAGGAGCTACGAGGGTTGTGCTGGAGGGCAATTTGTGGTTGTAGTATCGTGAAATAGCCGCGTATGGTTGCAACAGCTGACCACGTGAACACGGAGCGGAGGTAGCACGATGGAAACGTCCTAGATAAGAAAAGGAGAAGTTTTATGCAATGGACAATAATCGAAACTCGGAACTTCATTATTCGATGATCGCCAGCCCATCGAACTATACCAGGAAGAGCCAATGCTAACGTATTACGGTAGCTCAAATATAGAATGAGAAGACGTGGATATATTTCGATGGGCTCGTTCCGTACTGTTTTGTACTCACATGTAACTTTGTTATGCCGCAGTTTTACTAAGCTGAATTTTGTTAAAACATTTCGTATTGTCCAGAGAGGAATATTGTGGCAGCAGAAGTAGCATTTTAATATTTAAAAAGTGGGAAGAAGTGGCCTCGGGCGTAGTAGTTGTTTCACGTTTACATTTACACTTGGACTATCCTGACAGTGAGAGCGGAAGGGAAAAGGAGGGACAGGATAGAATGAGAGATAGAGAGAAGATGTGAGGGAGTTGCACAATATTGTTTGACGCATGCGTGACGCTTACAAAATCAGACTGGTGTATATATTTTCCGAGATTACCTGAAGCAATGTTTGCGTCTTTCGAGCAGTACTTTCTAATTTATAAAGAGGCAAAATCTCCGACACGTTCAACAGAGGGTTAAATAACGCATCTTGAAGTCAGCCGATTGCTAACTTGGGCTAGTTGATGCATAGGCAGATGAGGAATCGGCACTTCAGAACTGCAAACACAACAGACGAGTGCGCTCGTTTTTGTGGCCTATCTATGATCATGTCTAAAGCGCTGCATCTGTCTTCACCCTGGTATGAACGTGGCCGCTAGATTAAAGAGTGTCTCGTTATCTTTAAACGAGCAATCTGCAGACAAGCAGACAGCGCATACAGCTTGTAGCGTGAAGTTTAAGTGAACTTATCATTCCGGTCAATGAGCGGATTAGGAATTAATTATTGGGAGGGAAGACTGATGTAAAGAAAACTTGACGAAATGGTGGGCCGATGTTCTTCGGCAAACAACCATACACACGCGTCGTTGTCGCGATGTGTCTTGTTATCCTCAGCGGATTCAACTTTTGCGGCACATCTCTGCACTCGCGTTGAAAAAAATAGAAGTTAGGTGTTCATTTTTTGTGATGTTCGCAATTTGGCAATGTTACTCATGTAAACGGAACCTGCAAACTTGTTAATTTTCCTGCGATAAAATGTGCATTTTTATGGCACTTTCAGGAAGAAATATGTATCTTTGCGGATGTGTTTAGAACGGTACATCATTTGTAAAGGACGGCAAGTACACTGAATGGATGTCGAAAGGTCGGTTTATGAATCCTTGCTTAATGACGACGTGATTTCTCAAGCATTTTAAACCGTTTGGCTAGACAAATGTCGCACGTCGCATCCCTCGTTTCTCCCACCCATTTCCATCCACTCGAACGCCTTTGATTTGTTATGCTGTATAAGACAACAAATCTGCATCAAGGCCACAATTGGGCGCGTAATATATATGCTCTAAATACAGGAACAAGTTACGGGTGTCATGACCACTTCCTTTTTCTTTCACGACCTCACCGACGTTAATAATTATAGGTAGCCACCAGCCGCGTGCACATTCTTGCATTTACGTTTCTTCATCGGGCTGATTTTTCTCGGTGGTACTCGAGTTAGTCTAGCCAAGGTTTTAGTAACACAGCCAGCGGCCGAATGACGGGTTTGGACAAACAATGAGGCAACGCATGCTGTTGGCGCGCGTACTAGAGACAAACACGGAGGACGTGGCGCACTGTTTTAGGTATATTTAATCTATCACAAGTAGCCAAGAGAGACGCGACACTGATGTAGATGTAGAGTACTGCGCACGGATAAAATGAACATCTAATTAGCATATTTGGGTCAGCATAAATTTCATCAACAACGACCTCGCCGACGAAGCTGCTAAAAACGCATAAAGGAGCAAACATTATTTCTGTACCTTTATCGAGGGCTGACGCAGCCCATCACTTAAGCAAGCTAGCGCACCGTATGACTTTGGAGAAGTAGCACAGACCAGAATTCACCCAGCATCGATTGCATTCTCTCGACCCATCTATGCAACTGCAGCTGTTACCTTGGCTTCCGCGAAGTGAGGAAACAGGGCTGGGCCACTTACGCTTGGGCGTTGCATTCGCCAATTCATATACATGTTTGATTGGAATGGCTGATAGCGCCGAGTGCAATGCCTGCGGTGTCGATGAGACTATAGGACACCTACTGTGCTACTGCCCATCTTTTTAAAATGAAAGCCATGACCTCTACACAGCTCTAAGTCAGTTAGGTAGAAAACCGTTCCCCTTGAACAAGATATTGGTACCATGACCTCACATATCGCAGCCACAAAAGGCCACAAAAGTACTACTGCGGTTTTTGAAAGCTATCGGATTGAGTGACCGCTTGTGATCCGGACTGAGTGAACGTCAGTGATATAGAGCGGAGAATGGTTACCACGTTGTCGATATTCACAGTGGACTTGCTCTTCTCTTAATCATTCACTCCACTTTTCCCTTCCACAGCGTGGGGTAGCCAACTGGGCTCAGTCCTGGTTAACTTCCCTGCCTTTAATTTATAATTTTCTCTCTTTTTCTCTATCTGAAGATATGATCCACTTTATAGAAAACCGGGTGCTTGATGTGATGGGTTAGGGCAACCCATACTAATGATATAAAATTATTAGCGAGGCATTTGTATCGAAGCCGAGTTCTAATGACTCTTAAAATACTCATTTGGTGCTCACTTTAACAATGGATTTTATTATAGATTTCGCTTGGTAAAAGCATCGTCTAATTGTTTTCACGGAACAATGTACACATGGCTTCGTTGTATTCTATGCAGCATTCGAAACAGAATAGTGGTGGCCAGCCTGCGAGAACGGCTTATTATTGCGCAACATAGTTCATGACTTGCAGCTTGTGGGGTCTTAGGGTCTCACAGGAGTACCGACCACCGCGGGTTCGAGCTTAGCGAGCCACAGGGCCGCGTCAGCCGTCAGCCTCTAGCGCCGCTGCGCGCGAGCTCAGGCCACGAGGGGCTACCGAGCGACGCACGCAAGAACACAGTATTGCCCTAAATTGACGGAAACCGTTTGTCTCCAACGGCACCCAACACTGCACGAACGCCCGGTCCCGGGACGGCGGGGAACCAAAGGGGTCCCGCACCAAGGGCGAAAAATACAGTTAGGGGCGCCTGTAGCACGTCGCTGCGAGAGCACAGGCTCAAGCTGGGACGCGCCGCTAGGAAAAGTCCCGGCGGCTATGCTACTCGCTCTCGCGATAACCGATGGGTCAACTCGGGAGAGCTCGGGCAATCTCCTTCGGCTTGGGCCTCCGATGAGTGCGGCTCGGCGTGGTACGACCTCGCGCGAGCACTAGGCACCCGTTCTTCGGCTTAGCGTCGGGATAGGAACAACACGAGGTACGCGCTCCCCGCACGGGCAAAGGCACCGTGCGTGAGCTCAGTCCTAGTCACAAAGGTGTCGGCGGACGAGAGGAAGCATGTACGTACCGGGCGCTGTCCCAAGGAGCAAGAGAGTCGCTACCGTCACGGCAGTAGCCACCAGGGGCCGCTCCGTGACGTCACTAGCTCCGCCCTCACCGCGAACCACCGCAAGTGGAGCGCCACCGCCAAAACTGGTTCGGAGCAAGGACGACGTGGCAAAAAGGATTGCAGACATTGGTGAAATGCGCCCGCGCAATGGCGCGTCGAATTCCCCAAATCCCCACAAGCTGTCCCTCTGAAGAGTGGTTGCATTTATTCGTGCCTCTATGCATTTCGTCACGCCTCACTACTGTTTTTCGCTCCACTTCTATTTTCCGTAGCGGCATAGAATAGGCAATCTCCGGTCGACCACCTCTGTCATATTCTCAATAAACATTTTTCACTATCGGGAGAGCCGCCATGGGTCGTGGCGCGGATGCAATTTGACGTCCCCGTGCCACTGCCGGGGATGACGACTTCAGCAACGGCTGCGTCTAGGAAGCGGACCGGCCTCTAAAGCGACATCGATGGTGACGACACCAGTGTCTATTCGCTCAGCAGTGAGGACTTCTCCGATGACGCCTTCGAGATTGTGCGGAGCCGAAAGGCGAAATGAAGACACCCTACCATCCATGTCTTCGCGTACGTCAACGGTAGGACCAACTCGGAATACCGCAGTCAGTACGATTCTATTTGTACCAGAACTCGCTACCGACAACCTCAGGCGACTCAACAGACAGTCTGCCTCGGTACAGATTGAAGCTGTGGGGCCAAATCAAGTCACAGACGTTAGAGTCAACCCACGAAAAAATGTGTTGGCTATTGACGTCACACATGAGACTGCGCTGACAAATTTGAATCAACTTACAGAACTTTGTGGCATAAAGCTCCGCTCGTACATCTCCCTGAACAGTGGTTCCACTACCGGTGTCATCTACGACGTGGACGTCTCCATCTCCAGCGCTGACTTGTTGATTCTAGTGATGCCTGCCGTTGATGGCGTCGCCATAACCTTTGTGTCTCCACTCGGCACATCCCGCTGTGTGGAAATAATTTTCAAGGGCGAGTCTCTCCCTTCGCAACTCAAGGTTGGCCACTGCGACCATTTATACCAAGGCCATTGCAATGCCGCAATTGTATGATGCTGGGACACGTGAGCGCTGTGTGCGAGAACACGAGAGTTTGCTCACGCTGCAGACTCTTGTGCAGCATACGGTTCTCAAATGCACCACTCTTGTGCTTTGGGTCCCATGGTGCTTCCTCGAAGGACTGCCCCAAAATGAAGAAAGAAAAGGCGCTCTTGAAGCAGATGGCGAGAGACCGTCAGCCTCTTCGGGAAGCTGTTGCGGCCGTTCGAAAATGAAACTCCCGACGCCGTCGGACTTCAAAGAATGCTGATGCCTCTTTAAAGAGTATACCCCATCCGACATCACCTCCTCTTCTGCCTCCTAGGCTTGGCGGAATCCAATCTAAATCTGACAAGGTCATAGCGGAGAACAATACAACTTGGTTTGCACTACTAAAGTCACGGCCGAAACCAGAGCTATAGCGGAAGTCACAAGCGAAACCGCAGCCCATGCCACAGACGATGCCACAGCTGGAGCCGGAGCCACGACACCGGCTCCAGCTGTGATACACCTGCGCACCGTTGTAGAGTGCACGGCGTGGGTTCCTGACAAATTGCCCGAAGAATACCGCCAAGTGGTTATAATGCTCCGGTCTCTGATGAATACTTCTCGATTGCTCTTGAATCACCTGCACACTCCGTCAGTGCGAAGTGCAATGCATGTGCTGGATGCTCTCAATTCACTACTTGTAAGTCTTGAGTAAACATCATGGCTCACCCGCAGCATTACATTCAAACTGAAATAAAGAAGGCTAGGGTTTACTTCAACGGTATACCACCACATACTGCAACGTACTTGTGGCGACCAGTGGCTCCTTGGTCTTCACAGTTGTCTTCAACGCGCATCGCCAGCTATGGGGAAGCACTAAGCTTAGCTTTAGACAGCAGAATGACGGCAGCCTAATCTATGGGCGGGGCACTTACTTCGACTTGATTGATTTCAAAGCGCTCTGCTGCATGCCCACACAGTGCTCCCTCTATCCCGCTTTCCTCTTTCTGTTCTTCCTTTCTCTTCCCCTAGTGTGGGGTAGCGAACCGGACGCTCGTCTGGTTGACCTCCCTGCCTTACCTC
This sequence comes from Dermacentor andersoni, assembly GCF_023375885.2. Classification (NCBI taxonomy): domain Eukaryota; kingdom Metazoa; phylum Arthropoda; class Arachnida; order Ixodida; family Ixodidae; genus Dermacentor; species Dermacentor andersoni. Next base: position 81,891,931 of record NC_092815.1, on the reverse strand, counting down.
TCTTTGTTATCTCTCACTTTCTTCACTATCTGTGTTTCTCTCTCTCGGCTCAGAACAGAGTGCGCATTCTGGGTTGATAAGTTTAGGCGGTATTACCAGTTTCGTGTGAGGCGGCGTTGGTGGCCTTTTCACCAATCGCGCTTACGCTTCTTGGCCGTATAAAATCCAACTCGCGTAGTGATTGCTTTGATCTAATCAAATCATCGTGGGAGGTGCGAATGGCGCGCACTCCATGCCTATGTGACCAGTTTTTGTAAATGCTGAGTGTAACCTGTGAAAGTAAAGTGGACCGCGTGCTAATGGACAGAGTTTCAACAGTGGTGCTCTTTCCACCTTGACGAATTAAACGTGGGTGTTAAACACATTTCACTTCTAAATTATTTAGATGGAGCTAGCTCACCGGTGGGATGGCTTGATTCACAACGCTCGGTTCCTTGGCGCCCTGGTTTCAAACTGGGTATTTACCTTCCAGTTAAGCTCCGCGCCATCTGCATCTTATTTATTTATCTCTCTCCCTCTGGTTCCGTTCTCTCGGCACCAATTCTGTTATCTCAAAACAATAACCGTCGACCATTCTACGCATTGACTCCCCCAACACCATTTCTCAACTATAACATCACGGTAACCGTCTTTCTCTCGAATCCATTGGTCACCCCGTCTTTCAACACTACGCTTACTACGTCTCTATCCATGGCTCGATGTGCGGTTCTTGGCCTTGTTTGAAGTTTCCCTCGTGATCCTCCAAGTTTCTGCGCCCCATGTTGTAGTAGTATAGGCAAAATACGGCGCAAACCGTAACAGACGACCACAGCCACGCAGCCAATTGTTTGCCCACTACGTTCGTAAGAGCCGTCTAGATCACCAGCGGTTCGTTGACTCGAACCAGCGCGCGGACTTTCTCGTGCGTGTATCGTAAACACCGCCGCGCCTACATCAGCGTCCCCCGACTCCACTCAACTTTCGCTTGTTCGTAGCAGCGCGGCATCGCTTCGGCGATAGTGCGCTTCCCGATTCGGCAGAACATTTCGGGTCAAGTGGGGAGTGAGGAAACGGGGAGGGAGAGTGTGTCAGCGCATCGCCATCCGTCATGAGCCAGGGGTCGAAAGGACGACGCACGCCGTTTTCCGGCTGCATTTTAGGGAATAATGGGATTTTTTTTCTTGCTGGGGTTCGGGTCTCGACTTCTACCGCGATCATTGTTTGGGAGTTACTGGTTATGGCAGAAAGGCATTCCGTGGCCTATAGACTCCTTTCGTGTACTGAGTCTCTCTCTCTCTCGTTCAGCGTTTGGACTCGAAATGGACGACGAGCGTCAGATTCCCATTTTGATGACGGACCGCCGAACCTGCAGCCAATTGTCTACTCTTCCGCGTACAACGACCGAAATTCCTGGAAGTCACTTTTCTTATGATACTTTTTTGTTTGATTTTTTTTATTATGATAGAGGTTTCTCGATCTGCATCTCTCCCTCTATGCTTTTTTGCTTATTTGGGTCAGCAAACCTTGAAAGCTGGGAACGGCGAGAGGCGGACGGAAGTCTAGATGATTCCTATTTCTTCGTGTGTTTGAGTTTCATAGTTCACACAGTGACTTTATAGACCGATCGTTTGTGATCGTGGCGGTGCTTTGTAGCGTCTTTCGACTGTATACGTCTTACAGGACGATATCGATTAAAATTACTCCTATTCTTTTCAATATGCATAAGAGATGGCATTTATAAAATAAATGTCCTCACGTGCGCGCGATAACATTAATATTTAGCATTTCGCGAATCTTGAAGCCTTCGAGTGCAGCATTTATCAAAGGTATAAACGCTACTTTGCGCCTTCAACATGCATGTAGGTACTGCGGCTGTGTGGTGCACGCCACATCACTCACCTGGCACTCAAGGCCTCTGGACGGCAAGCACGAGATTTATTTTCATTTCTCGGGGCGTTGGAACTTATTTCATGGCACAGGAACTCCCTTAACCAACCTGTGACCATCCTGGTGTGGTCGCGCACAAACTAGCTCGTATACTTTTTACAAAGAGTGTATGAGGGGTATTTCAGCAAATTTTAGCCAGAGTTTAAAGATATGCCGGTGCACTCTAAGACGACGCGACCAAATGCACGTTGCTCACTTTTGTAGCAGTGTGTTCCGCTATTTTTCTTATTTTGCTTAATTAGCTAATTAGTCATGATAAATTAATCAACTTCTGAGGCAAGGGAGTTAGGAAAAAATTCAAATTAAGAAGTTGCAGAGCGGTTTGGAAAACGTTCGAATAAACAGTTTGTCTTTCTATCTATTAAGTGTTGGTGTTTTTCAGCTTACTGCGGATGCCCGCGAAACACACACACACACACACGCGCACAAGCGCACAAGCGCACACGCGCACACGCGCACACGCGCACAAGCGCACAAGCGCACACGCGCACAAGCGCACACGCGCACAAGCGCACACGCGCACACGCGCACAAGCGCACACGCGCACAAGCGCACACGCGCACACAAACACACGCGCACACAAACACACGCGCACACAAACACACGCGCACACAAACACACAAACACACGCGCACACAAACACACAAACACGCGCACACAAACACACAAACACGCGCACACAAACACACAAAAAAAGACACCACGTGACATGCCCGCTTGCGCGTCGTGATTGCACTGCGCTGAAGCGTTCCGCGCACAAAAGAACATTGCATTTGGCCGGGTGTGCTGCCGCTGCGTCTTCTTATCGCTATCATGAACCGCCGCGAGGGAAGCACATCACTGGCGTAAATCGCACAGCCAACGCCTTCGTCACTGCCCTGTCGACTTTTAAGCGGCAGCACGCCCTGCTAAATGCTATGTTCGTTTCTACGCGGACAGTTTGGGAGCGCTGCAATCACGGCGCGCAAGCGGGTATGTCACGTGGTATCTTTTTGTGTTTTGAGGGCATCCGCATTAAGCTGACAAACACTAATACTTAATAAATAGAACGCTAGAAACGATATAATCGGACGTTTTGCAGAGCGCTCTGCGCCTTCTAATTGGAATTTTTTGCCTAACTTCGTTGCTTCAGAAGTTGCTTAACTAATGTTGACATATATCTGTTTAAGCAAAATACAAAAATAACGTGACAAACTACATACAAAACTGAGCAACATGCATTCGGCCACGTCGTCTTAGAGTGAATCGGCGTATCTTTAAATTCTGGCTCAAGTTACCTGAAACACCCTGTACATCGTCTGAAAAAAAAAACGAAAAAAGAAAGAACGAACTGTAAACTTTCTGATCTAAACATCATCATCATCCTTATCATCATCATCATCATCATCCTGGTTACGCAAACTGCACGGCAAAGGCCTCTCCCATACTTCTCCAACTACCCCGGTCATGTACTAATTGTGACCGTGTTGTCCCTGCAAACTTCTTTATCTCATCCGCCCACCTAACTTTCTTCCGCCCCCTGCTACGCCTTCCGTTCCCTTGGAATCCACTGCGTAACCCTTAATGACCATCGGTTATCTTCCCTCCTCTTTACATGTCCTGCCCATGCCCATTTCTTTTTCTTGATTTCAACTAAGATGTCATTAACTCCCGTTTATTCCCTCACCCAATCCGCTCTTTTCTTATCCCTTAACGTTACACCCATCGTTCTTCTTTCCATAGCTCGTTGCGTCGTCCTCAATTTAAGTAGAACCCTTTTCGTAAGTCTCCAGGTTTGTGCTCCGTACGTGAGTACTGGTAAGACACAAATGTTATACACATTTCTCTTGAGGGATAATGGCAACCTGCTGTTCATGATCTGAGAATGCCTGCCAAACGCACCCCAACCCATTCTTATTTTTCTGATTGTTTCAGTCTCATGATCCGGATCCACTGTTACTACCTGCCCTAAGAAGATGTATTCCCTTACCACTTCCAGTGCCTCGCTACCTATCGTAAACTGCTGTTCTCTTCCGAGAATGTTAAACATTACTTTAGTTTTCTGCAGATTAATTTTTTTACCAACACTTCTGCTTTGCCTCTCCAGGTCAGTGAGCACGCATTGCAATTGGTCCCCTGAGTTACTAAGCAAGGCAATATCATCAGCGAATCGCAAGTTACTAAGGTATTCTCCATTAATTCTTATCCCCAATTCTTCCCAATCCAGGTCTCTGAATACCTCCTGTTAACACGCTGTGAATAGCATAGGAGAGATCGTAACTCCCTGCCTGACGCCTTTCTTATTGGGATTTTGTTGCTTTCCTTATGGAGGACTATGTTGGCTGTGGAGCCGCTATAGATATCTTTCAGTATTTTTACATACGGCTCGTCTACACCTTGATTCCGTAATGCCTCCATGAGTGCTGACGTTTCGACTGAATGAAACGCTTTCTCGTAATCATTGAAAGCTATATAAGGGTTGGTTATATTCCGCACGTTTCTCTTTCACCTGATTGATAGTATGAATATGATCTATTGTTGAGTAGCCTTTACGGAATCCTGCCTGGTCCTTTAGTTGACAGAAGTCTAAGGTGTTCCTGATTCTATTTGCGATTACCTTAGTAAATACATTGTAGGCAACGGACAGTAAGCTGATCAGCCTATAATTTTTCAAGTCTTTGGCGTCCCCTTTCTTATGGACTAGGATTATGTTAGCGTTCTTCCAAGATTCCGGTACGCTCAAGGTCATGAGGCATTGCATATACAGGGTCGCTAGTTTTTCTCGAACAATCTGCCCACCATCCTTCAACAAATCTGCTATTACCTGATCCTCCCTAGCTGCCTTCCCCCTTTGCATAGCTCCCAAGGCTTTCTGTACTTCTTCCGGCGTTGCTTGTGGGATTTCAAATTCCTCTAGACTATTCTCTCTTCCATTATCGTCGTGGGTGCCACTGGTACTGTACGACCTTCAATTTTTACCTCTTATTAAGTTTTACAACAAGGCCTGCCACCCTCTCGTTAATGCTATAGAATTCCTCTATGTTACCAGCTATATCCTTAATAAGCAGGAATCCGACTCCTAGTTCTCTTCTCTCCGCACTGTATATGCTTCTTTTGTCCTCCTAACTTTACTGAGCACTATTATATCCCATTTACTGCGCTCTAATTCCTCCAATAGCACTGCTAGACTTGCCTCACTAGATAACGTTTTGGCGTTAAACGTTGACAGGTTCCGATTCCAATGGCGGCCTGTCTGGACCCAGGTATTCTTAGCACCCACTGCTGCGTCACAGGTCTGACCGCCGCCGTGGTCCAGTTGCTTCGCAGCTGCTGGAAACTGGGGGCCGGGGTTTGGTTGTTGTATTCATACAGGAGGTTGTGGCCAAGTACTGCACCAGGGTGGTCAATCCTGCTCTGGTGAGGGAGTGCGTTACCGGTTCTGGCCACCGGTATCAGGCCACACTCCAGGCCTGTTTATGCAATTTTATCAACACGTGGATATTTTTTTAATCCGGTGGAAAATTGCGCGGCACCGGGATTCCAACCACTGTCCTTCTGCACGCGAGGCGGATGCTCTACCTCTGCGCCACCGCTGCACGCTTCACACCGCTGATCTATACATTCCGGCAGAAAGTACAGTTATTCGCACTGTGCGCAGGGTGCCTTGTCGCAGGCAGACATACTCGTTTTCTCATCACTAGAACGACAGGCTCGTGCTCGTTTCTCACCATTGCGTTTTACAAGCGCGTAGACAGCAAAGTAACCCTCCCTACGCTACCGCAGTGCAGGGAGGGTTACTTGTGCACGGAAACTGTCCGAGCCAGGGGCATATTGGATTTTAGGAAGGCACACCCAGATCGATTTACTCACTTGACTTCCACCACATAACCGGTTGAAAAATATACAATAATTAGAGCATTAAGGGAATAATCAGGAGGTTAATGGGTCGCTCGTCCAGCCTTGTGCAGAATACACAGTGGCCAGCGAGATACGTGGGGCGATAGAGAGAGAATGGTGGTAGCGGAAGAAAGACAGAAGAATAATCACGTTGCCCGTGGTTTGTTACCCTACAACGGGGTGGCGAGGAGGTACAGAAAAGACAAGGAGAAAGAAAAGTGTAGAGAAGTGATGAGTGCGTACACACATGACAGCGTTCGCTGTTCAAAGGCAGTCACGTAGTCCTTCCACTGGCCTTAATGTGACGACCAAATACATTCGCTGCGTGCTACCGCAATCTGATAGGACTACTGATTGCTCGCTGCGTAGATCATATCTTTACAATGGCTTCGACCGTCATCTGTAGGGAATGCTATACTAGACTTCATCTCACTGTCTCAATGCCGCTGAGCAAAGGCGAAGGCTCTTATCAGCCAATCAGCGATAAAAGTCGTCTGCATGTTTCAGAGAAGGAAGGAGAGCTCGCCCCTTGTGCGTTACTAATCGTTCCGTGACGGTTCCATTCAGTCGGCGTCACGTACATTTCTTCTAATTCTCTTTTCTGATTGGCTGACCCGACCCATAGCTTTCGCCGTACTGCAAGGAGTTGAGAAAGGGTATAAAGTCGTTCTACATTTATTATGGTTGCCTACAGAACGGGCGGACGGAGATACGCAGGGTTATAGGACGGCCTATGGCTTAAAATACGTTGAATTGAGGGGTTCGGAAGGTTAGTTTCAATAGAAAGAGAGCCTATCGGGCAACACACGAGAGCAACGGAGGAGTCTTGATTGAGATCATTTCTTTGAGATCAAGGTGGGCGCCATTTAGCATTTTGCTTGTTGAAGTGCTTCGTCTTGAGCAAAGCGGGGACCTTGTTGACACTTCTTATTAAGCCAGCGAAATGGCGTCCGTACCTCCGGGTGTCGTTATTGGTCAGCAGTTGTTCTTACGAAGTGTTCTGGAATGCATAAACTGTTTGTGCGAATTAGCCCTACGCGATTTACCGTGTTTCCCAGACGAAACTATTACTGTGGAGTGGAGTTCATGTCGACCTTGCCTTTCTCGGCTTCCTTATTAAGAAAATGGAGAAAGGTAAGTCAAGTTGGGCTCAATAATCTCTCAAATTATTATGCACCTTAAGCGAGAGAGTTTATCCCCATCTTTTAATTGAGATACGGATTACGCTATCGGCACAACGAACGACGACGGCAAAAAAAAAGCAATAAAATCCTGTTAAAGGAAGAGACGCTTCAAGACAAGCCATATGTTTAATATGAGGATTACGTTCCAATTAAGAAATTCCATGCACACGTCGGCCCGAAAACGGCAAAAAAGGAAAGAAAGAAAGAATGAAAACCTACCATGAAAAAAAATATAACAGATACATGCAATTAAAAAACGAAGAGCAACACCAAGAAACGTGATAAGAAGCGAGGTGAGAGTATATAGGAAACACACCGCGGCGCGAGCGACGGCCGGAAACCGTTTTCGGAAGTGAAAATTAATTAAAGTGGCCCGTCGATCGGCGCAGCGCAGTTGGCCGCTCTGCCGCGTGACTGAATGGTTTGAGGAATTTCACGCTTGTGCGTTGTGCGGGGAAGGGGGGGGGGGGGGGCGCTCTCGGCACGCGCACTCTTTTGGAGCGGAGCGCGGTTCGCGCGTGCGCGCGTTTTTCGATTTCATTCCGCAGCAGGTGTAGGCAAAATAATGAGAAGGCGGCGCTGGTGGGCGACGCGCGGAACCTAAAGCAGGGGCCGGACTTGAGGCCGGAGCTCTTTCGTGACGGCTTCGTCGACCGGGAAAGCGCAGCCACTTGAACGTTTATTTCGTATTCCCTCTTCTTGCGACGGGTGCCGGTCGACGTCCCGCTGCCGCGAAAAGGTGCGCCCGCCGCGGGGCCGGAAGGAAGCGATTTACGGAGAATTAATTCGTGCCGCACTACGGGTGCACCGCGTTGTAGCCATGAATTCCTAATATCCGGCCGTGGATTTCGGAACTCGGATTCTGAATGCTGAGCGGGAACGCGGGATGTCGCGTAACTTTTCTGTCGTTTGTTTTACTTGCTTCAAAGAACTGTGAACGAACTTAAGGCCGCCTGGGTGGCCTGGGGGGCCCAAAACTACAGTTTTTTTTCTGCTCGTAAGAACTGTTTGTCATTGGACGGCTGCCCTCTCTAATATTAGGCTTGCCGTGACGATTGGACGGCGCCCGTTGAGAGTAGTCGCTCTTAGCAGAAGAACGAAAGGCGCCAACCGATCAGAACAGCAGGCGAGGATCGAAACGACGGAACTTTCATCGGTTTATAGTTTTATTCATTTTGCTCGATTGTGTTCCTTTCTTATCGTCAACCGATGACGACCGGCCGATCTCGGCGATAACGTAGACCGAGCGCTGCTCTGACCACTGACGAAGCACGAAAAGAAATGAGTTTAGAGTATAATTGTTACATAGTTCCGGCCCTGGTCAACGAGAAATAGTTCTTGCGAAATAAAACGTTCGTGTATACGACCCTACGGCCAGGGATCCGTATGCACGGGCCCGCCACGCACGTCATGCGTACGCATGTCCATGCATCGGTACGGCTTTACGCTACGAGATCAAAGGGCGTTAGGGCAACTCCTTGTGCAGAAGTCTAACTGCTCGCCTAGTATTTAACTCCCTTCAGAGTTTTCGTACTTCCGGTTATGGCTTGGAGTTGCTTTCACGAATGCCTACTCAGCACTAATTGGAATGGCTGATAGTCCTGCATGTGATGTTTGCGGATGCGCGGGGAACATTGAACACTTGTGTCATTGTCCTAAATTTCAAGCACAAAGAGAATCTTTGTCCAACACATTGAGGAAATTAGATGATCGTCCTCTGAGTGAACAGACGTTACTAGAGCACCGTCCCGACCGATCATCGGCTCAGAAGGCAGTGAAGGCACTTTTATGCTTTCTCAGAACTTCTGGTTTGCGCGAGTGTCTTTAACTCAAGTGCTGTCCGAACACGTATCTACACATTCTCTCTCCCTTTTCTCGCTTCGCCTTCTCCCTTCCCCCAGCATAGGGTAGCCAACCAGACTATTGACTGGTTAACATCCCTGCCTTCCTATATTACTCTCTCTCTCTCTCCGGGTCGAATACGCTTACTTCTACTATTTGGTCTACATGTGCTTGAAGTATACGACGAGAATATAAAGAAGCTACTCGACTACCTAATAGACGAGCGGTCTTCCTCCCGCGAGTGTTTCCTGAAGGTCCGCGGACTGATCGGAAAATAAAGCTCTGCGCCTGCTCCGTTGCCTTTTTACGAAACGCTGGTTTGGTTATAGCGTTCGCTGGAACCGTGCGTTACTACCAATGCTCAGAAATGTTCAGGCGTATAAACTTATAGCCAAGCACGATAGGCTAAAGGCAAAACTACACGTTCGCGCGCCGGTGCGCTAGAGCGTGCGTCCATGCGCCTTGCGTTTGCCGCGCCTCGCGAGTAATGGCGGTTTGAGCCGACAAGACGCGCAGCAGCGCGCGCCGGCTTCTCTTACCCATTTTCGCCTTCGTAGACATCGTTTCGTATTTTTGTGAGGCAGCTAGAGCACCGATATTTGTCAGGAGAAGGTGTTGTTACAGTATGGTGTGTGCCGGCAGCAAGAGAACGGAAGAAGACGAGGTGGCCAAGGACTTTGATGTGACGGCGTCCGAAATGGCATTTAGCAGAGTTGAGCTGTAGACCGGCTTTTCCGAAAACGGCAAGAAAGGCGGAGAGACGATGGAGATGGCTTTCGAAGTTGGGCGAATGAACGAGAACATCATCAAGGTAGCAGAGGCATATGGACCACCTAAGACCTCGAAGAAGAGAGTCCATCCTGTGTTCGAATGTGGCAGGGGCACTGCAGAACCCAAACGGCGTGACCTTGAATTGGTAGTGGCCATCAGGTGTAACGGAGGCTGTTATCTCGCGATTGCGTCCGTCAACAGCAATTTGCCAGTACCCAGAGTGGAGGTCAATGAAGGAGACTTAACTGGCGCCGTGCAAACAGTCTAACGCGTGGTCGATCCGTGAAAGAGGTGGGAGGGTACACGTCCTTCTTGGTGACCTTGTTGAGATGGCGATAATCCACGCAAAACCTCCAAGTGTTGTCCTTTTTTTTTTCACCAATATCACTGGGGAGCACAGGGACTGGAAGAAGGCGCTACAACGTTCTTCTCAAGCATTTTGTCGACCTTGTTTTGTATGATGGCGCGTTCGGGGGCTGACACACTGTAAGGTCTCAAGTGAATGGGAACGGCATCGCCTGTGTTTATGCGATGCGTAACTAGGGTAATCGGACCTAAAGGACGACCACCAAAATTGAAGGTATCTTGGTACGAAGTTACAAGGGAGCAGAGAGCATCAGCGTAAGCAGGTCGCATATGAGGGGAAATCATTCGGGGTAATGGGTCCTCATACGTGGAAGCTGAAGTAGTCTCTGCAGCAGTCAAGTCAAGCTGACGATCTGCAGCCAGTGCCGAAACAGTACAGTGCTGCAAGGAATGCAGCGTCGCTACGGAAATATCTAGCGGAAGAACTTCCGTCGATGAAGAGAAGTTCAGAATGGGAAGGCACGCTTGATTATTCCGAACTGTAACAATGGTGTTGGGTAACGTAACATGGCCGTAAGAGAACGTCCAGAACAGGATATGCCACGTATATTTAGTCTCTGACAGGGAGAACAAGGAATGGCATCATTGAGACGAATGTTGCGGCATGGGGCGGAGGATCATCGGGATTGGGACTGCACATTGCCCTTTGTCACCTTCGTTTATAACTCTTCGCGCCACGGCCACTGCGGGTTATTCACTTTCTTTCTTTGACATGGCCGCAACGCCCTCCTGCTATTTGGTTCCTTGCTTCCCACAGATTCATCTGCTACTTGTTCCTACGCCCAGGATGCCATTGCCCGCGCCGAAACAGCCCACCGCATTGCCCGTGACTGTCTTTTAGCTTCTCAGATTGTTCATAAAACGCTTTACGATCGCCACCACCGATATGCCCACTTTGATTCTAGATCACCGGTCCTCCTCTGATGGCCTTCTAGTCGCGTAGGCATCTGCGAAAAGCTGCTGCCCCGTTACGTTGGACACTATCCTTGTCATATGTAAGAGGCATGCGGCACAAAAAGAAAAGAAGAGGACGATGTGCACCGACCGGTCCGAACGGTACGAGCCCTCGAGGCGCGTGACCCGAGGTGTGCTCGGAGGAGAAGCGGCGCCAAGCTGGGATTATCGACGTGGCTCTGGGCCAAGAAGGTTGGAGCGCCAGCTTCGCACTGGCGACTGGAGCCATGGAGGTTCGGACTGGCCCGTGACGCTGGCGACCCAGGGTGTGGCCATCGACCTCGGCGACATTCGAGCGAGGCTCCCTGGACCTGCTGCAGCCTCCCACGGCAGTGCTGGGCACTCCAGGAATTTGATCCCCCTTTTTCGGCAGACCAGCAGGGACGGTAGTCCCCGGGGCGGCCCGCCGGCACTCGGAGAGGCAGCGGCAGAGCCTGGTGTTAGGCCTAGCCAAGCAGGCCGGAGTGCGACGTCACCGACATAGCTCGGGACACCGGCATCCTAGACGGAGGAGCTGGCCCGCCGATACCAAGGAAGCATAACTTGCGGAGTCGGCGGGAGCACTGACGGTGACTAAGAGCCGACGCACATCGGACTTGGAGTGACGTGCGACAATGGAACCTTGTAAGAGCGTTGCTTTTTGTAAGCGTGCAGCCATAGGCCAGGGTTGCCGGACTTTCGCGCGGAACGCGCTAAGGACGAACGTAGGGGAGGATAAGGACATATTTAGGCTACGCAAGTGTGGAGTTTTATCTTTGTCAGTTGAGCTTTGAGTTGAATTTTGAGTTCCATTTTGAGTGTGTTTTATTTTGGGTTTGTTCTTAGTAAAGTATGTTTGCTGTGCTCGCCTGCGTCTCCCGACTCCATCTCTCCCAACATCCGCACGGCCCCGAGATCAGTGTGACAATCCTGCGGCGCGCCAAGTGACCGACTTGACATACGATGTCTCCCCTGTGGTTGCCCTCACTGTGTCTGTCGCCCCGGCTACAGAACTTGGTACACATATCGCGGCTCAAGCCGTGCCACTCGGACTAGCACTAGGCAACAACGGGACGGCGTGCTTTTGCCCCTGGGAATTTATGTTAGTGTGGTATGTGCCGGCAGCGCGAGAAAGGAAGAAGACGAGGTTGACTGTTTCTGGACAGAGTCGTGAGCCGGGACCGGGATCGCAACAGTGAGCTTTCGGGGTTTTGGCTAAGTGTCGGGTGGATTTAGTCCAGCTTTGTAGATACCAAGCAGGGTTTTAAGATAAATTTACATTGTCTGCTACGGCGATAGAGCCACAAATGTCTAAATGTTCTCCAGGGGACGGCTCGGGGCGATCTCCGCCCTGGTCGGCCTCGCTACCACCTGATAAAATGCCTCTTGAAGCTTTCTTTCGTAGTGGGGTGAGCAGCATTCCTGTGGCGCTGGTGCCTCTGCATGGAGGAGCCATCCGGCTCAACAACCCGAAGGCAGTGCAGGCGGAACTTCAGGCGGCAACGCATCACTACTTGCACATCACTGATGTGCGACAGTTTGGCAGAGGTGGGATTGTTTGCCGTTCGCCAGACCAGGCGTGTGTGTACGACTTACTTAAGTGCTCATCATTTGGATCGATGCAAGTGAGTGCCTTCATTCCCCCGCATCTTGCCTGCACTAAGGGAATAGTTCGTGGTGTAGACTCCTCCTTAAGTCCGACAGAGACCCTAGAAAAGCTCTCCGCGGCGGGAGTAATTGCTGTTTACCGGTGCAACAGAATGGTGGACAATACACGCGTCCCTACTGAGTCAGTAATTGCCACGTTTGCAGGTACGTCTTGCCCTACAGAGATAAAAGTCTGGCCTCTAATATTCAGAGTGGACCCGCTTGCCTCGCGTCCATTACAATGTCGAAATTGTTGGCGCTATGGTCACAGCATGGGTGGTTGCAAATCCAGCCTTCGTTGTTGCGTCTGCGGCGGGAGCCATTCCGCTAGTGATTGCTCAGCCGAGTCTGACTCTTGCTGCCTCTGCGGTGGAGCCCACAAAGCTGATTACTCAAACTGCCCTGCGAGAACTCAAGAAGTCCAAATAATGGAGGTTATGGACAAAAGGCGCTGCTCACGTCAAGAGGCAATTGCGGCGGTAAAAGAAAGAGCCCATGGTTATGCGAGTGTGACAGCACGAACCCAAGCTGTCGTTGATGGAAGCCTGTCAGAGGTAATCGCACAAGCTATTGAAAAGTCTATGGCTAAAATTATGGAGCGCATAGTAGAAAGCGTCACGGAATGCTTCAATGGACTGGTTACCTCAAGGTTAGAAAAATTATTACCGAGTGTTACTGCCCTGCCATCATGCTCTGACATGAATGCTTGTTTAACCCACTCTCAGGAAAATGGAGCAATTGCGTCCGCAACCCATATAGAGCATGTGAGGTCTGTCGCAGGTACCTCAACCAAGGCAACTAATAGCCCAGACAACCCGGATTATCCAGACACCTCAAACATGGAAATTGACGTGAGGGCACATAAAAGGAGGTGTTCTCCCCTTGAGGCTACCACTTCACACTCAGTTAGTAAATCCAAGAAAATCCTCCCTGAAGTCAACCCGAAAGGTAATATATTGGAGGAGGCTGTGGCCTCTGCGGTGCTCTCATCACTGGAAGGTAGATGAGGGTATTGCAGTGGAACTGCAGATCAGTATTCGCTGCTTCTACAGATTTAAACGTTCTATCGTCTCAAATTTCTCCAGATGTAATTTTACTGCAAGAAACCTGGTTATCCCCTGAAAAACAATTTTCTCTGCGCAATTTTAGGTCCTTTCGCCTAGATCGCCCATCGAGAGGTGGGGGACTGTTAATTATGGTCTCAAGCAAGTTTTGCCACAGGGCAAATATATCATTCCAGCTGATGTCTCCAGAGTGTGAAATTCTAGCAGTAGAAATTACTCTCCCTGGCAGTAGGCCTTTCTCATTAGTCAATATATACTTTCCCTCGGGTGTGCAGGATACACACCCACTGGACTCGGTTATGGCGAAATGCGGTAAAGATATAATTTTGGCAGGTGACTTCAACTCTCATCATGTATCATGGGGATCCAGGACAGACCCGTGCGGAAAGCGTCTATGGGACTGGGCAATCACAAATAACTTTTCATGTCAAAATTCAGGATCAGTTACGTTTCTTCGCGGACAGTTCAGATCTGTGCTGGATCTTACATTTTCAGGTCCAGGTATTCCCACATCCGCATGGGAAACGGTGAATGTCGGGACGACAAGCGATCATTTGCCTATTGTGTTTGAAGTGGTAGGTCCGCAGTCCACCGTGCAGGCTCGAATGCACTCTTTTGTGGATTACCGTGCATTTAAAAATTGCTTGCGGACTACTTTCAAATCAATGGAAAATTCTCCGTTGAAAGCCGAGGATATTTGCTCAATAATTGATACTTCGCGCAAAAGATCAGAGTTCCAGTTAAAGGCATGTAAAAACACTGCTGCTACAAATTGGTGGAATGACGATTGCTCGCGGGACTACAAGCGACGCAAGGCTGCATGGAAACAACTCATGCATAACCAATCTCTGAAAAACTGGAAAAACTATAAATTTATTGCTGGAACATTTAAAAGAACGGTAGGTAAGGCAAAAGACGATTACAATGTCCGACATTTCGAATTCCTTTCGAAAGCAAATAATAAGCGTGCATTATTTCGGTTTTTAAGATCCCAAAAAATGATTCCACGCCCCTTGAACTGGGAGTCGGTAGTTTTAACCACAAGTGAAAAAGCTGACTCCCTAAATGTAATCGCGCAAGGGTTAGAGACCCGCTTCGCTACCTCTCTTCCCTTCTCTCCTTACGCGCAGGGCACTTCACAAAATTTCGAAGAGTTTTCCATGGAAGAATTGTCCCAAGCCGTTTCCTGTTTACCAGCAGCAGCCCCAGGTCCCGATGGGGTCACTACCAAGATGATTAAACTTCTCTTTGAAGTCGCTCCTAACGGCTTGTTAGATACCATAAATTACTCGGTACAATATGCATGGTTCTCTCCTATGTGGAGAATTGCGAAGGTGCTTCCTCTGCTGAAAGACCAAACCAAAGGGTATATCCTAGACAATATTCGGCCTATTTCTCTAACATCAAATTTCGTAAAATTAATAGAAAGATTATTAAACGCACGTATGGTTCAGTTTGTGACCAAAAGAGAATTATTGAGCCCCTGCCAAATTGGATTTAGACCAGGGATGTCCATTTGGTGCGCACATATCGACCTAGAAAGCCGAATTCAGTTGGCTCGTTACCAAAAACAATATGCTGCCCTAGTCACATTAGACATTTCTAAAGCATACGATAGTGTGGAATACCCTTTATTAATAAATAGGATGCAGGATATTGGATTGCCAGACTACTTCGTGACGTGGACTGCAGAGTTCTTGCAGGGCAGGGAGTTTTACTGTGCACAAAGCGGAATTTCATCGGGAAAATTCAGACAAACACGCGGTGTTCCTCAGGGGGCAGTTTTGTCCCCACTGCTGTTTAACATCCTACTCAGCTCCATTCCTCATCATCAAAATGTAAGCACGTACGTTTACGCTGATGATATAGCGTTTTTCGCATCAGCAAGTGATATTCAGTCACTGTACGAATGCTTACAATAATACTTATGCGAGCTAGAAGCATGGCTGGACAATATTCGCTTGTCCCTTAATGTGAATAAGAGTGCCGTTCTTGTCTTTCCCCTACAAGACCCAGTTACTATATCCCTTTCATACCGTCACTCCACTATCCCACAAGTGGAAAAGGTCAAGTACCTTGGCATTATTTATGATGGTAATCTTGATTGGCGTCAGCATATTGAACATATAACTTCAAAAGCTTCTCGTGCAATGGGGATATTACGAAGGATAAGTAATTATCGATGGAGCATGCGCAGAGACACACTCATAATGATTTACCGCATGTACATTCGACCTATACTAGAGTTCGGTTGTGTGTTATTCTCCGGCGCCGCGGCTTACAAGCTACGCCCACTAGTTTTGCTGGAACGGGAAGCGCTTCGCTTATGTCTGGGGCTACCAAAGTTTGTAGCCAACGCTGTGCTCTACAAGGAAGCACGATTACCTTCCCTTGAAACGAGATTTAAGATACTTATCGTTCAAACAGTTATAAGGCTCTATGAATCCCCACTAAGCAGATCCCAGTCCATCTTCATCAAACAACGAGTCCAATTTTTTGGAGTCAGATGGCCACGGTTTCACACGCCTCAAGTCATTGTATCGCAATCGTTATTGGATCCGTTAGACGTAAATATAAATGATATAATCACGGAAAACAGCATCTCAAATTCACTAGTTATTACTTATGATGACCTATACCCAAGTAATGCAAAGCAGCTTCCCTCGCATATTCTTAACGGCTTACTCCAGGATCACTTGAATCAACTCCACACTAACGTAATTATAGCAACGGATGCTTCGCAGAGTGAAGAAAAGGCAGGAGTTGGAATCTTCTCATCATCATTGGACTGGTCTTTTTCTATTCGGCTTCCCGACTTCACTCCAATATACCTAGCGGAATTCCTAGCTGTTGTCCTAGCTTTACGAAAGCTACAATCTTTCAGGTCAACGGCGGTAATAATCACAGATTCTTTGTCGCTGTGCACCACACTTACTGCTCCCGGCGAGACACACATGTTGAAAACTTTGTACTGCCTGGCTCCAAGTCATTTGAGAAGTTTACGATTGATATGGGTACCTGGGCACAAAGGCATATTTATGAATGAGGTGGCAGACAGCTTGGCCAAGGCTTCTATCAGCGGTTCAGTGCTTCCCCTTCTTCCAACGATGGGCTTTATCACGTCCGCCAGGTTCAGAAGATACATTCTTTTAACATCTCAATCGAACCTCAAATCATCCTTGGAACTACGCCACTTACAATTCCCTTGGAGCAGGAAGTTTTGCAAAACAAGACAAACTGAAGTTACATTAACGAGACTACGTTGTCGAGTCCCATCTCTAAATTTTTACATGCACCGATCTGGTCTGGCAATATCCCCATTGTGCCATTTTTGTAATGCATTAGAGACGATTGAGCACTACCTACTGGAATGCCGGCGTTTCTCCTCCATGAGAAAAATGACACTAGAAATTACAGTGCGACAGCTTGGCCTGCCATTGAACACTCCGGTACTACTGTCTTTCGGAGCGTCTGTGCTTGGGCACTCACACAGGAATGTGTGCTTCGCCTTAGAAAAATTTATTATTGCATCAAACCGATTTCATTGATGACCGTATTATTCTATTCATTCCTCCTCTATTGCCTCATTGATATATTATAGATAATTATTTTTTTTTCCTCTACGTAGCATGACAATCTACTGAACCGTTTCGACTTTCCCTCGCCTAAATTCATGTAACAAAATTTTAGATCCTTACCCCCATTTTCTGAACACATAAGCAAAGTCTGCCCGACTCTTGGCCAATCCCCGCGAGTGGGTAAGCGCCAATCTCATCAAGGACATCATCATCATCATCACTGTGGTTAGGAGCCCTCGCTGTTGCGTTTAATTAGGCACCAGTGCAGATCTCCTACACCGTCACAATATCTGGGTGCGTGCCAGGCTTCGACGCGTACGATATGTGCTGCACCATGTGCTCATGCGTGAGGCGCATGGGCGCGAGCTGTCGCACGTCGGCAAGCGCACGTGTGTAGTTTGACCTTAACCCCACCTGGTGTTGCAGCGACGACACCATGGCCACCACCACCACCACAAACAACAACGACAAGGCGTTCGCTCTGCCCAGAGAGAACATATTGCATCGGCAAGGTAGAAAAAAAAAGCTCTTAAAGTTAATTCAACTTGGGGGAAAAGGAGCTACTCCGGCAGAAGCTGCTAGAACTTCTTTTTCGATTAGAGTTATTGCGGTGAACATATTATGTCGACATCGACTGTGTGTTGGGCAATGTAGTCATTCTGTTTGAGGACGTTTCACCGGTATAGTGGGAGTATACGCCCGTACAATGACATTGGCTGCGTAGCTGGCAGTCTTATTTATCCCCCTCGTAGTTTAGTCCCCTCTGTGCGGTGGCGGTTCGTGGCTTGCAGACGGAAGTTCGCGAGCACCTGCTGTTTTAAATGGTGATGGCCACGTGTAAGCCAGGAGTGAAAAAGCCATCTGCATTTTCTTTGTGGATGGGCGGGGGGGGGGGGGGGGCGGCGCTGGCATGAAGAAACGCTTCTCCTGTTGAGTGATAATAGCCATCGGGATAGTACGTGAAAATGCGCACACTAGGACATTTTACGCAAGCTGCGACTACGTGGCTCAGCATGGCTCGAGCGCAGATTTAGAGCCTTAATTGGGTCCTCGAAGGTTTCGTCACGCGGCAGTACCATAAATATTCGCAGGTTGGGTCACAGGCCTCGAAAAACTCCGCGCGTTCAACTGCTGAATATTACAGGCAACGCTACGAACGCCGGCAATGAAACTCGTGACCGGGGGTAACCGTCGCGGACACTTGCTCAACGCTCGCGGCGATTCCATCTGTGGTTTTACAGCAACGGCAGTTAAAAAGCTCGAAGCTGGGACCGTATTCGCAAACAGCTCTTACCCTGAAATTGTTCGCGAGAGCAGAATCCCAGCCAGTCCTGATGCTGGACATATTATTAGCAAAGGTTGCCGGCCAGTGACAAAAAAAACACGTGCGAACTAAATGTTACGTTACTATAGCAAGTGGTTCGCTGTACCTGCCCGTCATCGTGGTTTCTTCACTATACGCCGTTGTCTTCGTGCAGCCACCCTCTTGTTCGTGTCCTCGGGCCAATTCTTCATTCTCAGCTTTACCCGCGTCCCCAGGTCTGCAAACTAGCGCATGGGTCGACTCACTTAGGCTCACTCGGACTCAAAAAAAATAAAAAATCCCCGTGAGTTAGGGTCTGAGTGAGCCCGACTGAGTAGATTTGGTGAATCTTGAGTCCGAGTGAGCCTCCCAAGCAAAGATAGATGAAGTCAGAAGTGAAAGTCAGGTGGATTAACGAGGCGAAGCCTGGTCGACTACCCTGCACTGGGGAAGGCTAAAATGGGACTTAGGGATGAAAAGGAGCAGATAAGTTAATTCTTTTCACGGGTAAACATACAAGAAAGCATTCAACGTTCAGTTCATCATAAGCGATCATGTAGACTGGCGCAACTGAAAAATTACAGCAGCGCTGTTGTGGCTTTGTCCATAGCAGACGCACAAGGCCAAAGTCCAAAGATCTCTTTCGAGAAAGGCCTGTCGTCTATGTACCCTAAAGCTGTTTGAAGGGCAATTTTCTTATCTGCGCATGTTGGGGAGTCACACAGGAGACGTTTTATTGTTTCTTCTACGCCACATGTGTTGCAATTGGCACAGTCCACCATTTCACTTCATAATGAGTAGGCGATTGTAAAAGAAATTCCTAGTCACAGGCTGCACAGTAACGTTTCTTCGCGTGTAGTAAAATCGGGTAAAAGCAAAAAGCAAAAGAAAAATTTTTTTTAGTGAGTATGAGAAGTTCCGCTTATTTTGCCGACTTATGGCTCACGCAGTAATAATATACAGGGTGTCCCAATTATCCTGCACCATGTTTTTAAAGAAGACGGACCACTCTAAGCGAAGATAACCAAGTGAATATAGTTAGCAGTTGCGTAGAGCAGCCGCCAGCAATTATTGTTGTTGATGCCATTCAATTTATTAATTAATTGCATTTAGCATTTTTTTTATTATTGCTCTGAATTTCGTGCTCTCAAGGAAGAATTTTTTTACATTTTACCCGTTTATTTTTCCCCACTGATAAAGAAAGCCCACGAAAAATGAAAAAAGAAAAATATGACGTGACTAACCGTCTTTCTGCATGAAAAAGCAGCGCCACCAAACACGCTCCACGGGAGTTAGTGAGCGTGCTCTTTTCACAACGAATCAACCACCAGTTATGGACGCTCTTTCCATATCAACGATCAGGCTCCGCGCTGTCGCGGACGGAACGTGCCAGATAAAGCACCAGCTCTGCCATTCAACTAGTATGGAGCTCGTTTGAGAGCACTGCTTTTTGATCTGAGTGGACAGTTAGTGAGGTGATACATTTCATTATTTTCTCGGGCTGTTTTTATCAGCTGGAAAAAAATAAACGAGCAAAAAGTACTTGGCTGAAACCATATGCCAGTTTTAGGTTTCTTTCAATTTCCTACAAGTTGTTCATTGAAAGCAAGGTATTCAGAGCAGTAAATTAAAAAAATGGCTCATTGCTATCAGTTATTATTTGAACGGCATCAAAAAAAATTACTGGTGACTACTCTACGCGGCCGTGAACAATATGCACTTAGTTATCTTGGCGTAGAAGTGGCCTGTGTTTCGTTTTTTTTTTTTAAACGCCATGTATGATAGCTGGGTCGCCCTGTATACCGTTCATTCACGGCGTACACATTAGTGCACCCGACTCTTCTTTGCCATTTCTGTCCTGCTGTGGTAAGAAAAAGTCACAGACATCAATCTTCGGGTAGACTGGACACTGTTTACCCGATCTTGCTCCATTTCCCTTCAGGGTACAGTGTGCCGCTATAGACGGCCACATTGCTGAAGACAATGTGCCACGGTATGGTCGACATTTTTCCGTTTTCGTAATGCTTTCAGCCTTAACATGTGCATGCGCTTTATGGGTCGAACCCAATTCTTTAAGAAAAAAAAATGCAGCCTTACTCGCCGAGCTGAGCAAAGAGTGACTTCCATCGGTCAGGAGAACGCGGAGGAGGAAATCTGGAGAGAAAAAGATATATTAACAAGATTTTGCGATATTACCAAATTCTATGAAAATCGAAGGCGAATATTACCACCGCCTCACACTAAACTGAACAGAGCTGAGTCCGTTGCTTGGAGGTGATTACAAACAGAAACTTATACGAGTCCCGTGCAACTAAAAATTTTCTACCCCGATATATACGAGAGCGATATGTGCAAGCTATGCAAGTCTGTTAGAGCCACCCTTCAACACATGTTGTGGGGATGTGAAATATACCAAAATAAAATGGCAGTCTCCCCAGAAAATCTACGTGCGCGGTGGTCGGCCGTGCTGCTCAGCTCAGAACTCCAAGTCCAACTTTGGGCCGTCCAGCGAGCCAAGGAAGCCGCACGGGAGCAGCAGCTCCCAGTGGCCATCTAGGCGGCACCAGGCCCGGGCCTCCCAATTGCCGGATTCCAAATAAAGTTATGACATCACATCACTAACTGCACAATTAATGGCCCTCTAATTATGGCGCCTTAATAGAAGATGCACAAAGCATAATTTAATCTACAATAAATTGCGAATTTGGCCGGTTGGTACATGTTGCCTAAAGAACGACTAACTGCGCAAGACACAGGACAGACGAATGAGTCTTGCGCTGTTA
Organism: Dermacentor andersoni; assembly: GCF_023375885.2. Lineage (NCBI taxonomy): Eukaryota > Metazoa > Arthropoda > Arachnida > Ixodida > Ixodidae > Dermacentor > Dermacentor andersoni. The sequence goes on along the minus strand of NC_092815.1, from coordinate 81,870,658 downwards.
CTCGTTTAGTCATTCAATCACCATGTCTTGTTTTCAGCGCAGTCTCCCGCGACTTCAAGCAATGAATATTTTATACATTTATCAACGGTGCATTATAATTCGTGACTGAAGTATACATGGCGAAAAAACAAACAAACAAAACGTTGACCAGCGCAGCAAGATTGAACTCATGCCCCGCCGCAATGAGCAGTTGGGAGATGGACGGAGTAGACACTGATCTACCGCGAAACATTTGCGATTGGGGATTTGTGTAGAGTTTAGCTCTCCACACAGACTGTGAGAGTGGTGGAGTTTCTGCACGGTTGCGGGCGAAGACGTCGCTATGCTCATCCCGAGCAGGAAGTCGTTCTAGAAAATATGAACAGTGTTCCCTGTGACATGGCGGCCTGCTGTTATCGCAGTCATTTACTTTAGAGCCGGAAAAATCATTGAGGTCGCCTGATTTATAACTGAGCTGGTTAGCTGAAGCTACGGAAGAGCAGTGTAACTCAAAGGTTGCCTCTGTATGTGTTGATGCCTGTGTGTACTTGCGGAACATAAATCGACCGCATGCGGTAGGCTAAAGAAAAACTGAGATGTCCTCTTTACTGCCGTAAACGCGGCAAACATTAGTGCTATGCGCCGCACGCGAGACGTCGACGCGTAGATGAAGGACGTTTCTAAGCGTGCTCATCAAGTAATTAGTTGTACCTCGCCCCTTTTTGACGATGTGCCTGCAGTTTGTCGCGGCCTATGCTGAAGCACCATTCCGCAAACTTCGGTCTCTGGATCGCCGCTCTACGGTCCAAACGCTGACATATATATCCTTAACCTTTGTTTGCTAAGGTTCGCTTAGATAAAGGTTACTCTGGTCTAAAAGAGGGCAATCGAGCGTATTTTCGCGTGTCCTCTATTAGAACGCCAGTTTTGCGAAAATGCACATTCTGTCGCCCAGGCTGACTTCAGGCGACGGTTCTTCCAAACTGATCTGGAATGAAAAAAAAAATGCGTAAAATGACTCATTAAGAAGAGAAGACGCGCAAGATGAACGTGGCGCGCGCGTTGTGGTCACGTGTCGCGGGGTGCCTGCAATCTACGCTGACCCAGGCTGGGGCCATTCCATGAGCCTTTTAGTTCGCGGTGGCCCAGCCTTAGAAAGTAAAACGAGGAAGAGGAAAAAAAAAAGCCGTGCTGCCTAAGAGATCGCAGTCTCCGCGGTGGCTGGCCACCGCCCAGAGAGCAAGATCCAATATGGAAGGAGGGTGCATATTGCCGGCGCACCCGTTCTCCATATCTGATCTCTCGCTCTCTCTCTCGCTCGCTCGCTCTTTGCCTTACTTTTGAGTAATGAGCGCCGGCGCCGGGGCTAAGTGCCACTTAGGTGAGTGCCGCCATTTGACGCTCTCGCCAACGGCGACATGGAGGGAGAGGAGATGGACAAAAGAACTAGAACGAAGCCGGAGAGAGTGGCACCCGCTCAAAGAAAAGGAGAAGGATAGGAGAATAAAAATAAAAATAAAGGAGGAGATATTGACACCGCGGCGTCGCTGGCAGTGCTGCCCCGGCGGCAAGTGTCTTTAATGTCCATCCGAACTTGCCGGTTACATTGCTGTCCTTCTCTGCAACCGTTTCAAACTGAGAAAGGAAAGCGCGACAAAGCGAAAATTAGAGGTTAAAGGAGCTATATTAAAAGGTGTTAAGAATGTATAGGAGAACGGTTCTTCTGTAGTTGTTTCAGTCGATGGAGGAGTCGAACGACAATTTCGAGCGTGGGTTAGAGAAAATAAGGCTAGCGTGGCTAGCGAGTTGATAAATTACCCTTAGAAATTAGCGTGGAGGCCGCACGGGTCGATGGAGTGGACACTCCTGCCGTCGATTCTTCAATTCCCTTTCGCGTTGCGAGTTGACTTTTTGATTTCCGTTAGGGTTAGCCGATCAGAAGGTTGCTGTCAGCCGTCTGCGCCATTTGATTGTACACTGAAGTAAGCGAAATTGCTTTTCCCGAAGCAAACAAAGAAACTTTTCCTTTTTGATTAGCACACCTTTCGGTTCCTCGGTACACGTTACCTAGTTTATTATTATTATTATTATTATTATTATTATTATTATTATTATTATTATTATTATTATTATTATTATTATTATTATTATTATTTGTTGTTGTTGTTGTTGTGTAGCATACTGTGTCGAGAAAGTAACATCACAACTATGTGTTCGTTTCGAAATTTGTGCAGAAATTATTCTTTGAAATTCTTGTACAACGCCTTATGTGCCCTCATACACACACAAACCCTAGCTTTGATATACGTCACACGGTTAGTGGCGTTAACTACAGCTATTAATGACCTAATATTAATAGCCATAGGTGTTACACAGGAGCAGCTACAGCAAAAATAAAAGCAAAACAATGACTATCGAAAGGTTGCATTCGGAGATACTTTACGAGGGAATGCTATGTCAGCTTAACCTATTTTCACTAACCTTTATCGTATAATCACTATAGACATGTTAACCTATAATCACTACATAAGCAGTAGAAAAGCAATTAAATGTGGCATTGGTACATCGTACACCCCTTCGAGTGTTTCTGGCCGTGAGGTCATGGTCATCTCAGTTTGTGAGCGAAATCTAAACCTTTAACGCCCAGTTTCTGTGATTCGGTGTGACTTGCTACTGTTTGCAACTGTACTGCTTGCAACTATTGGAGCTTCAACATAGGTTGGGGTTGGTTCAAGCACCTGTAACATTAGTGGCCGGAGTGGTTTTGCGCCACTAACACTTGCACTCTGATTCCTGTACGGGAAAAAGAAAGCAAAATGAAAAATATCGGGCTCATGGACGCAGACGACATCACGCAAAAGCTTTGAAGGCTCAGCATAACAAAAAAAGAAAGAAGAAAAAAGAAAAAGGAAAGAAGAAACTGGGTACTTGTTGGTTTCAAGTAAGCAGGGTAGGGATTTCTATTCACCTGCCTTCACATATAGGATTCATTCCCAAATGGCCATCAGAATATAAGGCTAGCACCGTCGTTTTCTTAATGTATCTTTCCTTCTCGTTCATGAAGACTGAGGAAAAAAGCATTGGGCTCAACGCTCGCAAACTCAACCAAATCGGTGTGCGCTGTGGCTGCGCCTCTGCAATATCATTGAAAACCGTTTCGCTTCTGATCGCCATAACGCACAGGGCGCGCGAGTTAAAAGAGCGGACGGACCTCCCTATTCAAGGGAGGCCGGCTCAGAGGAGCCGCGTTCAGAGAGACGCGATGCCCGGAAAAATGCCCCAATCCGACGGAGCTGGGAAAACGGAGAGAAAGACCATGACGTTTATTCGGCACTCAGGGAGACCAGGAAACACGCGTAAAAAGCCCGAAGCGGGCGGATTCCGAGGAGGTTTGCAAACAGGCGCAAACCGATAATGATGGGGAGCAATAAAATGCGGCGCCGCGCGGTCCGGTGTAAAAACTTTTAACGCTCGGTCGTCCACGTCCCTTCCTTTCTTTACCTCGAGCCTGTCTAAGAACGCTTCCTCCTTTACGGTCCTCCTACGCTTTCCGCTCTCATTTTTAATCACGCAAGGAACACTAGCAACAACAACAATAACCCCAAAAAATATCTCAGTGAACGATGGCGCGGCGCGGGCGTATCTCGGGGTTTATTCCGCAACCCGGGCTCGGGGTCTTGAGTGCAAAGATAACATTTCTCTGAAATGTACCGTTTCGGCATGATGCGTGTGTAGTTCAGCGCTTGTGGACATGCTCCTGAGAATGCTAGGCTCTGCTGAAACGCACACTACTCGCTTCTCTAAGCGGTGCTCAAAGCAGCGTAGGTCCCACACGCTATACTTTCGGCACTGTGTTTGCTTCTATTGTAGTGTAGAAAAAAAGAGAGTGGGGCATTTACGGGCAGTCTTATGAAAGGTGCTCTAGCGTGGGGGTATTTGTAGGGTAGCAAACCGGATTTTGCTTCTTATTAACCTCTCGGTCTTAGTTTTTCTTCATTTCTCCATCTTGGTGTGTGGCAAAAGGTGAAAGTCGGGACTATACCTACGTTAAATAAATAAATAAATAAATAAATAAATTAATTAATTAATTCATCGCACCAAAGCAGAGCCAATTCCATATGCTCTAAACGTTTATCTGAATAGCAAATTATGACGCAAAGAGACTCGTGGAAACACGCGGTCAGGACTACATGAGCCTCGGCAAGTTCACAGGTTATTCTAAAGTTCAGGAATAGTATGCCTTTCTTTCCCCAACGTCAGCTTGATTGTCCCTTTTATCACAGGAATAACGTTCTCAAGGCTTATCTTCAAAGTGTAACAAAGTCTCGAAGTTAGTGGACGCTGTTTCTTTTGTTTCTTTTGAGAAAGCTCAATTCTGTCCATAGGACTGGCGACATCAAATGCAATGTCGTTCAAATATGCAACCATAAAAAAGCATTCCTTAGGCGATCATTCACCATTCCATCATCATGATTATTCCATCAGGCTTGGCCCCCGAAACTATGCCACCTATTCTTCGATGTTGTTTGGCTGGACCGGCACTGCACCTCACCGTACCAGGAATCAGAACACAATCTGAGGTGTCATCACCTGCTCTTAAAAAACTAACTCTGCTCCTCTTGCAAGAGAGGTATGCCGACCACGTATACATTTATGCTGATAGATCTGCAACTCTCTAGTGTTCCTCTGGAGTCATTGGTTTTCCCAGCCAGAGCCACCACCATCAGTTTCATGACGGCTCACCCAACGGCAACGAGGGCTGCGAAAGTCGCACTTCTTCGCGCTGCACTTCGTCTAGTCAGCCAAGAACAACTCAAAGGCCGCACTGCAGTTTTTGCTATCAGCCCTGCGACGCGGACCACACGAACAGCTGGTATTCGAGATTAGAGAACTAATCCATACCTTAAATGAGAAAGGACACCACGTGACATTTCAGTGGCTTCCAAGTAACTGCGGCGTCATAAGTAATGCACACACCGATAAAGCTTCTCGGTCGGCTCTTCAAGGCGACAAAGAGGAGTCCATACCATTATACCGATGCCGATACCGATAACAATGCCGCTAGAAAGCTTCGAACGCTCAACCGGGATATCATGTTCTCCATGTGGAACACACAAAGTTTTCAAAGCAACCAGCTGCACTATACAG